>NW_027361870.1:8477500-8697500 GCF_039654945.1 Dendrobates tinctorius
AAGGATTTTATCAAAACTACTGTCACAGTTCCATCATTCACTGTGGATTAGAGACGATGTGAGTGACAGCTCAGCCGCTCTATGGGATCTGGAGTGTGCTGGACTGTCAGTATTGTGAATGACAGCCCAGTTGTCCAATCTGAGGCTGGGACATGCTGGGTGATCAGCATTTTGATTGACAGCCCTGCTGCTCAGTCTGGCCTAGCCTGCTGGCATTCCTCCAGGGGCATCCAGGCATTATCTGCAAGCTATTTAGCTTTTTATCTATGAACAGACCATTGTCAGCTGTAGCTCTGCTTTGGTGCGTACTTTGCTCTTTGTCTGAGAACCTAATCTTGTTGCTGGACCTAGGATTTATCGTGACTATTCGTGAGTGTTATCCCTTTTGCTCTTGACACTCTGTGACCTCAGGAACCTGACCCTGGACTTGGCCTCTAACTTTCTCTTTTCTTATCCCATTTTCTTGTCATACCCTCCTGGCATTGACTCCGGACTGTTACTTGAACACAACTTTGTCTTTCCTCTCTGTACTATGAGCCATCCTGGTATCAGATCTCAGACCTCCTTACTATCCTGTCTCACGACTTGTCCATGAGTAGTGACTCAGCGTCACAACAGCGAACAGCCTAGTCATTGGCACATTGTTGGAATCAGGGTCTCTGTCTCTATCTTATGCTGCTCTCAGATTACATGGCAAAACCGTGTTGATAGATTCCCTTTAAATACATTGATATTTGATAGGTGATGAGTGCCTGATTGGTGGGTAGCCAAGCATGGGACAATCACCAGGACCCCACTGATCACAAGTACAGATGTCTCAAATCCCTCTTGAATGTAGCAGTAGTTGCACATGCACACTGCCTTTCTGTTCAAAGTCTATGGAACGACAAGAAATAGCAAGTGCTCAACTGGTCTTTATCCAGCAGTATTAAAAGCAAGGCCTGGATCATCAGCCTGTGTATGATACCACTGCTCTATTGCAACATGGCACTCAGGAAGCCCATTCTCAAGAACCGTAGCAGTCAGACCCGAGCAATGAGAACGTTATCGCTATTTCTGTTGATCGGAGAGAAGTGTTGTTCTTGGGAAACATGTTAATCTTTATATTTCTGGACCACAATATGGAAGAAAACAACATACATTTTAGAGCATGAGACATACACTACCCCTTACGATTATTGGCAACGTTTTCATTACTGTATGTAAAAAATGTTCATGAATGTGGTACAAAAATTTACAGTTTTGCCTGTTTTTGGCTTTTGTTTTGTTTAGCTCAGTAAATATGCACATTAGAATGAAGTGAACGGGCTCTCCAGACTCCCTTTGAATAGGTAAGGAACTCGATGAGGTAGATGGAATGAGTTACAGTTGTGTGAAAAAGTGTTTGCCCCCTTCCTGATTTCCTATTCTTTTGCATGTTTGTCACACTTAAAGGGAATCTGTCACCCTTTTTTTGCACTATCAGCTGCCGGCATTGACATCAGGGGCTTATCTACAGCATTCTGTAATGCTGTAGATGTGCCCCCGATGTAACCTGAAAGAGAAGAAAAAAGATATAGATTATACTCACCGGAGGGGGCGGTCCGGTCCAAAGGGTGTCACGGTCCGGTCCGGCTCCTCCCATCTTCATATGATGCCGTCTTCTTCTTCCCTTCCTGTAGTGGCTCTGGCGCAGGCACACTGCTCTACCCTGCTGAGGGCAGAGCAGAATACTGCAGTGCGCAGGCGCCAGACCTCTCCCGACGCCTGCGCATTGCAGGACTGTGCTCTGCCCTCAACAGGGCAGAGCAGTGCGCCTGCAGCAGAGCCACTACAGGAAGGGAAGAAGAGGACGGCATCGTATGAAGATGGGAGGAGCCGGACCGGACCGCAACACCCATCGGATCGGACAGCCCCCTCCGGTGAGTATAATCTAGCGTGTTTTTTCTTATCTTTCAGGTTACGTCAGGGGCTTATCTACAGCATTACAGAATGCTGTAGATAAGCCCCTGATGTCAATGCCGGCAGCTGATAGGGCAAAAAAAGGGTGATAGATTCCCTTTAAATGTTTCAGATCATCAAGCAAATTTAAATATTAATCAAAGATAACACAAGTAAGGCTTCTTTTACATTTACCGTGTTTTTGCGGCCCCAATAGATTTCTATGGGTCCGCAAAAACGGGCAGCAATAATTCCACGGAGCGCCATGTGCCGTATGGCCGTGAGAGCCGTATTTACGGCCGGAAAAAAAATCGAGCCTGCTCGATCTTTTTCATGGCTTACGGACACTGCCCCCATTGAAAATCAATGGGTTCACAAATACAACAGAAGTTTGTTTCTGCGGTGCACCGTGACTTTCGGTTTTACGGAACGCCTTTTTTTTCAATACTTTTTCCATAGTATTGGAAACCCAAAAAACGGCGATCTGCAAGTTTTTTTCGGTCCGTCATTGCAGTATACTGTGCAAATTGTGGCGATGTGGCCCACAAAAAAGGCCCGCAATAACGGGACGCAAAAAAACGGTAAGTGTAAGTCAAGCACAAAATGCAGTTTTTAAATGATGGTCTTTATTATTAAGGGAAAAAGAAATCCAAACCTATAGAGCCCTATGTGAAAAAGTGATTGTTCCCCGCAACTTAAAGCATAAATTAACTGTGGTATAAGACTAAGAATAAGACTAAGGGCTACGGTCAGAAACGCGCCAGATATTTGATACCTTTTAACTTGTCTGGACCACGATAACATTTTTTAATGGAATGAAATAAAGCAAGTGATTTTTATTTATATCCAGCTTTATGGATCCTTTTTTTTCTTTTGTTTCTACTTCATCCGATGGTCAACGGTTTTGGATCCCGGCTCTACCATTAAGAAGCAACCAATTATATATTACACGGTGAGGCTTTTTCCTTACTTCTTTTTATTTCTCTGGAAATATACATGCTTCCTTGATAGTGGCATTACGAAGTTTGTTTAATGAATGGATTAAAAAGGTTACCCCGCCGATTGAAATGTTGGTATCCCAAATGAAACACCTTTTGGGTACAAAAGTCGTTGCAGCAGAGAGACATAAAGAAAAGTTGGTAAAATAGGTTTTCCCATTCTGGAAAAGTTTTATTGCTTGATATTATGATGCTGCTGATGAAATAATGATTCTGGTCAGGCCATTTAGACATACAGAATTATATTGTCTAGAAGATCTTGGGGTACTTTAGGGATTATCAAAGTACCACTCTCTGATTGATGGAATGTACAGTATATACCTGTAAAGCTAACATATGTGTGTGAAATATAGTACTCCCATCTCTTTTCCTCTTCCCAAACCACTCCGTCCTTTTTTTAACTCCTCCCAATCTGTCCTATTTTGATGTGACAGATTATTATAATACATTTTCATGTTCAAAATTCAGTTAATTTGGCAAATTGGACTCAGGTTATGGTGCATCTCTGTGTCCCAAATACCAGCTGATATACTAAAATGTATTTTGTATTTTGTTTGATTGTTAAATTAAAAGTTTGAATAAAATGATATATAAAAAAAATTACAGCTTTAATGATCTTATTACTGTCTCCTTTCTAAGAAACTGTAATCAAATATGTTAATTAGGGCATTTGGGGAATCCTGGGTATGACCATGAGGCTGGGTGAACTGTTTTCCATTGGTTTTGTATGACCCCAACTTCCGTCACTGGTGATTGACAGCTCTGGCATTCCTGAAGAGAACACTGTCTGCAGAGTAAACTCAGGTCAATTACCATTAAGGGAGGTCATGAAAAACCAGTGGGCGGGACGTTGCCTTGAGCATGTTGGTCACACCAAGGGTGCACCAAGCACCCGAATTATCCTATCTGATTAAACTTTGGTTTCTGCAAAATGGAGGCAGCTATTAGAACACTAAAGGGGCCATTTTTTATTGGGGTTATATCCCAGCGTGCGCTGGGAGGATTCACAAGTCTGCAGGCACACAGAGACTGCAAACTTTTCTTTTTAGAACGGACAACCCCTTTAAAGGGAATCTGTCACCCCATTTTTGGCCTATAAGATGTGACCACCACCGTCAGGGGCTTATCTACAGTCCTCTTCTTTGCTTCCCATCGCGGCTCCGGCGCCTGCGCACTGCAGTACTCTGCTCTGCCCTCAACAGGGTACAGCAGTTCACCGGAGCAGCGACGGGAAGCATAGAAGAGGACGTCATTGCTGCAAGATGGGAGGCGCCGGACCGAACCCCGACACCCTCCGGACCCGGACCGCCCCTTGTGAGTATAATCGAACTTGTTTTTCTTCTCTTTCAGGTTACATCAGGGGCTTATCTACAGCATTACAGGATGCTGTAGATAAGCCCCTGATGGCGGTGGCCACATCTTATATACCAAAATATAGGTGACAGATTCCCTTTAACAAATGTGCACCCATCTCCATATAGTTCAGAGCAAGCAGTGTGAGAAGTGTCTCAAAGAGAGTAATCCAATACATACTGTATGATATTAATGACATCAATCACAACCACAACTCAATCCGCAAATAAGAAAACAAGCCTTGATATGTCGATATGAATGTTTAGCTCTTGGAAGAACAGAAGGAAAAAAACAAAAGCGAAAACATGAAAAATCATCTGGTCCTAATTGTTAAGGTTGGTGCAAAAAAAGTGTCATAATAAATTTGGTGCATACCAAATACTTTTTTTTTTTTAAGGATTTTTAAAAGTTTTTATTCTTTTTCTTATATCCCCTCTATAGAATAAAAATAAAATGTGAAATCCTACATTGGGTGGTCTCTAGCAAATTAATTGAAAATAATAGGAATCTGGGTAATAGGTATAATTATCAATTTACAGCACTAGCAACTACACCCCATGGTTAAAAATAATTTGGGAAAGTTGTGCTCAATATTAAAAATAACATTTAATTTAATATTTTAAAATTGTACTTTACATAAAAACAATTCTTTGTAAGTGTCAAAGGATTGTAAAAAAAAATTCAGTCCCGAAGTTAAGCTATAATTAACGCTTTACATACTAAATTTTAATTGCTTTACATAACCTACCTGTTAAATATTCAATAAACGGCTGATTGCTTTCCCCAGCGAATATTCTTGTTCTAAATAAAAAACCCTACGAAATTAATACATTTCATCTGCATGATTTCAGGCCCACAGCAAACATTCAGAGCACACTATGCGAAAATCTTTTCACCTATTAAATTGTATTAATATCGCAGTTGATTTGATTCTTTTTCTATTTTTTCTTAGATCTCTTGCTGTAGGCAGAATGAAAAAAAATGAGATAGACTGTACAAGAAAAACCCAGAAATGAATAAATGTTTTTGTCGCATATCGGCACGAAACAGTCTCCACTCCAGTTTTCTTCCCATTCACTGTGTAACTGACTGTGCATATGTAAGATTAAAACACTGATAGCTTTTCTACAATGAGATTTGCTGTGGCCCTGAGATATTCTCTGCTCCGCTGTTCTAACCAGAGACTTGTTACCGGAGATAACTTATTTAAGTATAATACTTCTCAAGCCAGTAGAGTGAAGAAAATAAGATTGGTTGGCAAGGTTCTATGTGAGATACATATTATCTTTCACGTCATCGTTCACGGCGGATTACATTTGCAGATGGAGATGGGCAAAATTCCGGAAAACTGCATTTCATAGCCATGTATAGACCGGCAATTTTATCTTTGGCGTTTATCTTGTTTGAGGCTGTGTGAAGAATTCTGCATGAAGAAGTCCGAGGAGTCGTAATATATTAGTCAAATGTTCACTATGGTGATGCTCCTTTGTCCGTCGCACCTTATGACATTAAATTGTATAACTATTTGGTTATATTAGGAATATTACTTACAATAATGGTTTATTATATGTAAATGATATATTTCATATATTGATGAAATGCTTGTTTTATGAAGTGCTATTTCTAGAACTGTAATAAATGAATTGTAGCCAACCCCTTTAAATAAAACACACAAAATGAGTGCCAAGGGTAGAACAAGTCGTTTGATGCTCAAGGTTAACTTAACAATATATCTACATCATAACGAGGCCTTGATTCTGCAATTGTGTTCCCATATGTCACAGCCACAATTTCCTATAAGTAAAGCTGGAGTCACACATAGCGACTTACCAGCGATCCCGACAACGATATCAACGTGTCAGGATCGTGTCAAACAGACAGCTTCACCAGCGATCAGCACAGCTATGCCGAGCGCACGGCATCGCTGTGTTCGTTAGCACTGATGCCATATCCCTGTAAAAAAATAGAATTAAAATAAAAAATATTGTTATTCTCACTTTCCGACGTCCCGCGCAGCCATCCAGCCTCTCTCCACACTCCGCTCCCAGTAATCCTTTGCGAGAATGACCCTGAGAATGTCAGTCTCGTGGCAGTGAGACGTCTCGCGGTCATTCGTGCAAAGGATCACTGGGACCGGGAGCGTGGAGAGAGGCAGGATGGCTGCGTGGGACGTCGGAAGGTGAGAATAACAATATTTTTCATTTTTTTTATTATTTTTTACAGCTGATCGCTGGTCTCCTGCCTGTCACACGCAGCGATGCGTGCTGGCCAGCGGGAGACCAGCGACGAAAAATATGTCCAGAGGTTTCTTGCAGCGATCAGCGATACCGGCAGGGGGGCTGGTCGCTGATTGCTGTCACACACAGCGATCTCACTGGTGAGATCGATGTTGTGTCACAAAAGTTGTGACTCAGCAGCGATCTCGCTAGCGAGATTACTATGTGTGACTCCCTCTTAAGATGCCACCAGTTTCAGTCCAGATTAGTGCCATTTGTAATGCCCTACAATTCTGTTGTCAGCCACAATGCCTCTTGTAGCATGAGCAACATGCTGTATTACTATCTGAAGTTCCTCTATTATGTCCACCTGTAATGCTCCCCAGCAAGCAGCTACAATACCCCATTTGTACTATCCACAATACTACACATGAATTTTCCACAATATTCTCCCAAAATAGCACAATTCTCAATAACTCAGTGGTATGGGTGACAGTAACCAGCCATCGTGACTCAAATGGTCTCATTGGCAATGTTCCCCAATAAGCAGCTCCAATGTCCTCAGGACTGGAGTACTACTGCCTCATTTCGATCACCTGATAGAAAACAACATTTGATGCATTAGGTTGTAGCAAGTTTTCTAGCAATGAAGTAGTGGGTAGCTTCTCCGGGCACAGTCACATTGAAGGGCCCAATAGCGAGTGGACGAGCTGGTGGATCCTCTGATTTCTCCTTTCTCCACATTGCAACCTTCTCCCGATGAGCAGAGCACTTAATACTTTTGAAGATTTGATCATGATTAATACTGTTCTCAATGCTGAGAAATACAAGCAGATACTTGTCCATCTTATGCATCTTTTGTCTCATTTTTCTCATTTCCAAAGAGTTTTCCAACAATTTTGGCCGTCGTCAGAGTTTTGGAGGGTTTTTCCTTGGTTTTCATGACTTTTATACTTTTGCTTTCCTGTCGTTTTTTATCACTCCATTGAATAATGAAGAATCAACAAGTGTTTTTTTAAAGGGAATCTGTCACCGGAAATTTGCGGGCAATGTAAATGCCCTGTGTCCAGTCTGATGGGCGGTGTTTCTTCTTCTTTTCTCCACCCCATCCGTGGCCAACGTCCACAATATTTTCAGGAATTAGAGTAGCTCTGCACCATATTTTGTGCGTGCGCAAAGCAATCTTGGCTCGCGCACGTGCAGTATGCTTTGCCCAAATGCGGGCAAAGCCGAAAATCATTACTGCGCATGCGCCGGTACACTATGTCCTGGAAGTATTTCGCTGCGTTCCAAGACATAGTGCACCTTTAGGTCTTGAACAAATGTGAAGAATGAAGGACATGTTTGTTCTCAAAGGAAGAATTACATGATTAGAAATAATGGCACAAACATACAGTATAAGCATGCTCTAGTATGCAGGAACCTGGAGCTCCATTCAACGGAAATAAAGTTAGAGGATTCATTCACAAAAAAAAAATCTTATTGAAGTAATTCAGCACTGAGTATACAATACTTTATTTGTATTGGTTTATATGAAGTGATAGTTAAGACAGGATGTAACACAAAGAGAAAGGTATCTAAAAGCATGCAAATCATCCTGATGTCCTACTGCGGTTGTTTCATATCTCTTCTCTCCTCCATGTCCACTTTAATCACAGTAGAAGTCGATAGCCTGTATAAGAGAAACATTAAATGTCAGGAAGTGCAACAAGTTCAATTCAACAATAAAAGATTGAGCAAAGTTCTCTACTACTTGATCGGATTAACAACTTCGCCGCTGAGCCTGGTTTCACCTTCATGACCGGGCAAATTTTACAATTCTGACTACATTGGTCGGGAAGTCCTCTCCGATCATGACACATGTGCTGCAAATGTCGGGAAGGGGTTAAAGAAGAATTCCTATTGTTGTTATTCTCTTAATATATTGCAATCATATTATATAGCATTGTGTACTTACAATTGCTCAATTTGCCTTTAGAGGGCATTATGACTTTCTAGGGGCAAAATGTGGCCACTATTTTCTAGGGCACTTACACAGGGTATTCATATTTTCTAGGGGGTAATGTTAACATCTATAGGGTACAAAACAGGCTTTTTATTTTTCAAGGGGCACAGTGGTGGGCATTAACAGGAGTAATGTTATTGTACCACACAACAGGTACAGTAATAGGGCGACATGGCAGGATGAGGAGTTTGTACAGGTTGGAAATAGATGGGGACAGGCTTGGAAATGTGAGAAGTCATGTGTGGTTTTGTTGTGATCCCTGCAGTCGAGTCGTGGCTGGAGTACTCGTCATGTCGAATTGTACCAGATTGAAAAGATGGCAAAAGTGAACCACTCCATCAGAAAGAAGGTCTGCTGTAAGGCATCTAAAATATCACTGTAATCACTGTACCGTAATCACTTGTATGATCTGCAGAACTGTTGTCTACCACTATACAATCACTGTATGGCGGTAATATCAGTTTGGACTTTGTATAGAGTTGTATTTTTAGCCTGGTCATCTGATGAGGTTCCTCTATACCCATAATTAGGGTGCACCACCATAGCTATAACCAGGGTCTACTCAGAAGTTTTGACCACCTTGATCTGAACTCCTAGCTACGCCTCTGATCCTACTGATAGGATTCCCTTTAAGAACTCTTTTCAATATAAACAACAATAAGGAGTCCTTGAATTGATGATATGGCCCCCACAAAGCCCTGATCCCGATATCATCGATTCTGTGTGGGATTACATGAAGAGAGAAGGACTGAGTAAGCCTACATCCACGGAAGATCTGCAACAAGTTCTGAAAGATCTTTGCAACAACCTCACTGCTGTGTTCCTTCAGAAACAGTTCTTTTTTTAAAAGCATTCTTAGGTCTCAGCATTTTTTCACACCCGTCTAAAACTTTTGGTCAGTGCAGTATATATTTTCCAGTTATGAGCAGAGCTAAGAAAAGATGAAAAGAAGAAGAAAAAACATCCATCTCAATTACATCATGCAAAGACAGAAATCTTGTGTGAAGAAGCTTTGCTGGAAGTGGTGGAAGATAACAGTTTCTACATTCTCATCTTAGACATACAGTAAAGTACAAGTATACTCTAAAGGCCCCGTTACACAGAACGATGTCCCAGCGATCCCACCAACGATCCGACATGGATGGGATCGCTGGGACATCGCTAGGCTGATCGCTGGTGACCTGTCACATAGACAGCACCTCCAGTGATCAGGACCAGCAAGCAAGCTGGTTTCCAATGCAAACAGCGGGTATCTAAGAGCCGCGCGGCTCTTAGATATTGTTTACATTGGAAACCAGCGTGCAGCGTCGCTGATCGTTGCTCTCCTGCTGCCACACACAGCGATGCGTGCTGGCCAGCGGGAGACCAAGGATCAAAAAACGGCCCAGGACGATCCTGCACGATCAGCGATACCCGGCAGGGGGGCCGGTCGCTGATACATGTCACACACAGCGACGTCGCTGGCGAGATCGCTGTGGCGTCACAAAATCAGCGATCTTGCTGGCGATATCGCTGTGTGTGACGGGGCCTTTAAACTATACAAAGTCATAAAATTCCAGCATCAAAATGTATATTAAAGAGAATGTATTTATGGATTTTGTACAGGTCGTTAAGCAGGCAGGTAAGTAAGTCTTACTCATAAATCTCATATAGTCCTTGAAGTTATGTTAACAGTTCTCCAGGGATATGTGGAGAAATGCATAAAATAGTCTTATACATAGATTCAGTTATCCATCTGTCTAGAACTTGGAGATGTAAGTAAAGCTGCCAAATCCAGCTTCATTTCTACTTGAGTAATAAAAAAGACCCAAATAAACAACTGTTCATTTTCCTCAAATTTTGCATTTGCTCAATCTGCAGAGTGATTTGCCCTTCCTATTGAGATCGTTGAGATGGAGGCAATCTGATGTGACTTTTTATGACAGATAAATATATTTTCTAAACATATATTTTTTATATTTTTGGGGTAAATTTATTAACCCCTTAGTGACCGAGCCAATTATAACATTAATGACCAGGCCAATTTTTTGTTTTTAAATCTGACCAGTGTGACTTCATGTGTTAATAACTCTGGAATGCTCCAACACATCCCAGTGATTCTGAGAGTGTTTTTTCGTGATACATTGTACCTTATGTTAATGGTAAACTTTATTCGATATGATTTGTGTTTATTTGTGAAAATAACGGAATTTTGGTGAAAATTTGCAATTTTCAAACTTTCATTTTTTTTTTATCCTTAAACCAGTTAGTCATGCTGTACAAAATAATTAACATTGTTTGTCTTTTAAATTATTTCTAATAAAATATTGTAACTTTATTGCTCATCTTAAGCCTCTTCTTATATGCTCTCTCGGTTGTAGCATAGAGCAGCTTTTTATACAGTCCTATTTGGATGCTAGAAAACTTTTTGTTTCACAGGACCATATAATTATTTTTGATTATTATTAGCATCATTTGCTAGGGATTCAGTCTCTGCTTTTGTAAAATAATTAATAAATAATATTTCCCATATGTTTATTTTACATTTGCATCATTTTTCAAACATCATTTTATTTTTGTTAGGATGTTAGAAGGGTTAAAAGTTTAGCTGCAATTTCTAATTTTATCAAGAAATGTAGAAAACCTGTTTCTTTAGGGACCTATTCAGATTTAAATGGACTTTCAGGAGTCTATATATTGGAAACTCCCCAAAAGTGATACCATTTTAAAAACCGCACCCCTTTAAAGCTGCTGTCAAGAATAAAATTATATAAATACATACAGTGCCTTGCGAAAGTATTCGGCCCCCTGGAACTTTTCAACCTTTTCCCACATATCATGCTTCAAACTTACAGATACCAAATGTAAATTTTTGGTGAAGAATTAACAACAAGTGGGACACAATTGTGAAGTTGATCGAAATTTATTGCTGCTCTGTGATAGTCTCAGGGTTCTGTTTGAAGTACAGAGAGCATCATGAAGACCAAAGAACACAACAGGCAGGTCCGTGATACTGTTGTGGAGAAGTTTAAAGCTGGATTTGGATATAAAATGATTTCCAAAACTTTAAACAACCCAAGGAGCACTGTGCAAGTGATCATATTGAAGTGGAAGGAGTATCATACCACTGCAAATCTACCAAGACCCGGCCGTCCCTCAAAACTTTCATCTCAAACAAGGAGAAGACTGATCAGAGATGCAGCCAAGAGGCCCATGATCACTCTGGATGAACTGCAGAGATCTACAGCTGAGGTGGGACAGTCTGTCCATAGGACAACAATCAGTCGTACACTGCACAAATCTGGCCTTTATGGAAGAGTGGCAAGAAGAAAGCCATTTCTCAATGATATCCATAAAAAGTGTTGTTTAAAGTTTGAAACAAGCCACCTGGGAGACACACCAAACATGTGGAAGAAGGTGCTCTGGTCAGATGAAACCAAAATCGAACTTTTTGGCAACAATGCCAAATGATATGTTTGGCATAAAGGCAACACAGCTCATCACCCTGAACACACTATCCCCACTGTCAAACATGGTGGTGGTAGCTTCATGGTTTGGGCCTGCTTTTCTTCAGCAGGGACAGGGAAGATGGTTAAAATTGATGAGAAGATGGATGGAGCCAAATACAGGACCATTGTTGAAGAAAACCTTTTGGAGTCTGCAAAAGACCTGAGACTGGGACGGAGATTTGACTTCCAACAAGACAATGATCCCAAACATAAAGCAAAACCTACAATGGAATGGTTCACAAATAAACGTATCCAGGTGTTAGAAAGGCCAAGTCAAAGTCCAGACCTGAATCCAATCGAGAATCTGTGGAAAGAGCTGAAAACTGCTGTTCACAAACGGTCTCCATCAAACCTCACTGAGCTCGAGCTGTTTGCCAAGGAAGAATGGGCAAGAATTTCAGTCCCTCGATGTACAAAACTGATAGAGACATACCCCAAGTGACTTGCAGCTGTAATCGCAGCAAAAGGTGGCGCAACAAAGTATTAAGTTAAAGGGGCCGAATAATATTGCACTCCCCAATTTTTTTAGTTTTTGAATTTCCACAAAAATTTAAAATAACCAATAAATTTCGTTCAACTTCACAATTGTGCCACACTTGTTGTTGATTCTTCACCAAAAATTTACATTTGGTATCTTTGGCATGATATGTGGGAAAAGGTTGAAAAGTTCCAGGGGGCCAAATACTTTTGCAAGGCTCTGTAGTCACATGCTAAATCATAATAATGTGGAGCAAAATCCTATATATCTGAAATAGATACATACATAAAAGATAAAAAAATATGAATTAATGTGCAAAATGTGTGTCATAGCAGCATGTCAGGGTGCAGTATATACAGTTGTGCTCAAATGTTTACATATCCGGCAAAATTTTTGCTTTCTTGGCCATTTTTCTGAGACTATGAATGATAACACCAAAACTTTTTCTCCACTCATGGTTAGTGATTGGGTGAAGCCATTTATTGTCAAACTACTGTGTTTTCTCTTTTTAAATCAACATGACAACCCAAAACACCCAAATGACCCTGATCATACAGTGGGGCAAAAAAGTATTTAGTCAGTCAGCAATAGTGCAAGTTCCACCACTTAAAAAGATGAGAGGTGTCTGTAATTTACATCATAGGTAGACCTCAACTATGGGAGACAAACTGAGAAAAAAAAATCCAGAAAATCACATTGTCTGTTTTTTTTTCATTTTATTTGCATATTATGGTGGAAAATAAGTATTTGGTCAGAAACAAAATTTCATCTCAATACTTTGTGATATATCCTTTGTTGGCAATGACAGAGGTCAAACGTTTTCTGTAAGTCTTCACAAGGTTGCCACACACTGTTGTTGGTATGTTGGCCCATTCCTCCATGCAGATCTCCTCTAGAGCAGTGATGTTTTTGGCTTTTCACTTGGCAACACGGACTTTCAACTCCCTCCAAAGGTTTTCTATAGGGTTGAGATCTGGAGACTGGCTAGGCCACTCCAGGACCTTGAAATGCTTCTTACAAAGTCACTCCTTCGTTGCCCTGGCGGTGTGCTTTGGATCATTGTCATGTTGAAAGACCCAGCCACGTTTCATATTCAATGCCCTTGCTGATGGAAGGAGGTTTGCACTCAAAATCTCACGATACATGGCCCCATTCATTCTTTCATGTACCCGGATCAGTCGTCCTGGCCCCTTTTCAGAGAAACAGCCCCAAAGCATGATGTTTCCACCACCATGCTTTACAGTAGGTATGGTGTTTGATGGATGCAACTCAGTATTCTTTTTCCTCCAAACACGACAAGTTGTGTTTCTACCAAACAGTTCCAGTTTGGTTTCATCAGACCATAGGACATTCTCCCAAAACTCCTCTGGATCATCCAAATGCTCTCTAGCAAACTTCAGACGGGCCCGGACATGTACAGGCTTAAGCAGTGGGACACGTCTGGCACTGCAGGATCTGAGTCCATGGTGGCGTAGTGTGTTACTTATGGTAGGCCTTGTTACATTGGTCCCAGCTCTCTGCAGTTCATTCACTAGGTCCCTCCGCGTGGTTCTGGGATTTTTGCTCACCGTTCTTGTGATCATTCTGACCCCACGGGGTGGGATTTTGCGTGGAGCACCAGATCGAGGGAGATTATCAGTGGTCTTGTATGTCTTCCATTTTCTAATTATTGCTCCCACAGTTGATTTCTTCACTCCAAGCTGGTTGGCTATTGCAGATTCAGTCTTCCCAGCCTGGTGCAAGGCTACAATTTTGTTTCTGGTGTCCTTTGACAGCTCTTTGGTCTTCACCATAGTGGAGTTTGGAGTCAGACTGTTTGAGGGTGTGCACAGGTGTCTTTTTATACTGATAACAAGTTTAAACAGGTGCCATTACTACAGGTAATGAGTGGAGGAAAGAGGAGACTCTTAAAGAAGAAGTTACTGGTCTGTGAGAGCCAGAAATCTTGATTGCTTGTTTCTGACCAAATACTTATTTTCCACCATAATATGCAAATAAAATGAAAAAAAAACAGACAATGTGATTTTCTGGATTTTTTTTTTCTCAGTTTGTCTCCCATAGTTGAGGTCTACCTATGATGTAAATTACAGACGCCTCTCATCTTTTTAAGTGGTGGAACTTGCACTATTGCTGACTGACTAAATACTTTTTTGCCCCACTGTAAGTTCACATGCCCTGGTGATTTTGGCCTGATAGCATGCACAGAAGTTGACACAAATGGGTTTCAATAGCTACTAAAGATAGAATCTGTGGAAAGAGCTGAAAACTGCTGTTCACAAACGGTCTCCATCAAACCTTACTGAGCTCGAGCTGTTTGCCAAGGAAGAATGGGCAAGAATTTAAGTCTCTTGATGTACAAAACTGATAGAGACATACACCAAGCGACTTGCAGCTGTAATCACCGCAAATGGTGCTACTAAAGGTAATGTCTTCACCTGTGACCTGTTTGCTTGTAATCAGTGTGTGCATGAAAACTGAGTGAGTTTCGTGGATCCAGACAGACTCTTGCATCTTTCATCCAGCCACTGATGTTTCTGGATTGTGAGTCATGGGGAAAGCAAAAGAACTTTCAATGGATCTACGGGAAAAGGTAGTTGAACTGTATAAAACAGGAAAGGGATACGAAAAGATATCCAAGGAATTAATAATGCTAGTCAGCAGCGTTCAAACTGTGATTAAAAAATGGAAAATCGGGGGCTCTCTAAAAACTAAACCACGGGTAGCTAGACCAACAAAAATTCCGTCCACAACTGCCAGGAAAATTATTCGGGATGCAAAGAAAAACCCACGAATAACATCAGCTGAAATATTGGACACTCTGAAGACTAGCAATGTGGCTGTTTCAAGATGCACAGTAAGGCACTTGAAGACAAATGGGCTGCAAGGTTGAGTCACAAGAAGAAAGCCATTTTTGTGCAAATATCACAAAATATCTCACCTACAACATGCAAAACAGCACAGAGACAAGCCTCAAAACTTCTGGAACAAGTTAATTTGGAGTGATGAGAACAAAATTGAACTTTTTGGCCGCAACCATAAATGTTACATTTGGAGAGAGGTCAACAAGGCCTATGATAAAAGGAACACCATTCCTACTGCAAGGCATGGAGGTGGATCACTGATGTTTTGTGGATGTGTGAGCTATAAAGGCACAAGAAACTTGGTCAAAGTTGAAAGAAAGATGAATACAGCATGTTACAGAAAATTTTCAATCATCAGCCCAGAAGCTGCGCATGGGACATACTTGGATGTTCCAACATAACAACGATCCAAAACAAAAGGCCAAGTCAACCTGTCATTGGCTACAGCAGAACAAAGTGAAGGTTCTGGCCATCCCAGTCTCCTGACCTCCATATTATTGAGCCACTCTGGGGAGATCTCACGTGCACACTTCATGCTAGACAGCCCAATAATTTACAGAAACTGGAGGCTTTTTGCCAAGTAGAGTGGGCAGCTTTACCATCTGAGAAAATAATGAACCTCATCCACAACTGCCACAAAAGACTTCAAGCTGTCATTAATGTTAGAGGGGGAAATACACGGTATTAAGAAATGAGGTATGTAAACTTTTGATCAGGGTTATTTGGATGCTTTGGGTTGTCATCATGATTTAAATAGAGAAAACACAGTAGTTTGACAATATATGGCTTCACCCAACTACTAACCTTGAGTGGAGAAAAAGTTTTGGTGTTATCATTCATATTCTCTGAAAAAAAGGCCAAGAAATAATAAAAAAATCTGCCGGGTATGTAAACTTTTAAGCACAACTGTAAATTCAATTCAATCTCAAATTGTGGAAGATAAGAGATTACATACATAAATTATATTCATGGATGTCTCCAAATTCAAAGTGATGTGGAACAACGTCCTATAGAGAACTAGCATATAATAAATATATACATAATTATCACTAATTAAATACTGTGCAAATATAGCATATAAACATGGGCCCATGCAAAATTATTATTATTATTTATTGTTATAGCGCCATTTATTCCATGGCGCTTAACATGTAAGGAGGTGTATACATAATAAAAACAAGTACAATAATGTTAAACAATACAAGTCATAACTGGTACAGGAGGAGAGAGGACCCTGCCCGCAAAGGCTCACAATCTACAAGGGATGGGTGAGAATACAGTAGGCGAGGGTAGAGCTGGTCATGCAGCGGTTTGGTCGATCGATGGTTACTGCAGGTTATAGGCTTGTTGGAAGAGGTGGGTCTTCAGGCTCTTTTTGAAGGTTTCGATGGTAGGTGAGAGTCTGATATGTTGTGGTAGAGAGCTCCAGAGTAGGGGTGATGCGCGAGAGAAATCTTGTATGCGATTGTGGGAAGAGGAGATAAGAGGGGAGTAGAGAAGGAGATCTTGTGAGGATCGGAGGTTGCATGCAGGAAAGTACCGGGAGACGAGGTCACATATGTATGGAGGAGACAGGTTGTGGATGGCTTTGTATGTCATGGTTAGGGTTTTGTACTGGAGTCTCTGGGCAATGGGGAGCCAGTGAAAGGATTGACAGAGGGGAGAAGCTGGGGAATAGCGGGGGACAGGTGGATTAGTCGGGCAGCAGAGTTTAGAATAGATTGGAGGGGTGCGAGAGTGTTCGAGGGGAGGCCACAGAGCAGGAGGTTGCAGTAGTCAAGGCGAGAGATTATGAGGGCATGGACTAGGGTTTTTGCAGATTTTTGGTTGAGGAATGAACGGATTCGAGAAATATTTTTGAGTTGAAGTCGGCAGGAAGTGGAAAGGGCTTGGATATGTGGTATCAGCGTCAAGGATTACCCCGAGGCAGCGAGCTTGTGGGACTGGGGAGAGTGGGCAGCCATTTACTGTAATGGATAGGTTCGTTGGGGGGATCACGTGAGATGGGGGAAAGATGATGAATTCTGTTTTGTCCATGTTAAGTTTCAGAAATCTAGCGGAGAAGAAGGATGAAATAGTGGACAGACATTGAGGGATTCTGGTTAGTAGGGAGGTGATATCTGGTCTAGAGATGTAGATCTGTGTGTCATCAGCGTAAAGATGATACTGAAAGCCATGAGATTCTATGAGCTGTCCCAGGCCAAAGGTGTAAATGGAGGAGAGCAGGGGTCCTAGGACTGAACCTTGTGGGACTCCGACAGATAGGGGGCGAGGTGAGGAGGTGGTGTGTGAGTGGGAGACGCTGAATGTCCGGTCTGTTAGGTATGATGAGATCCAGGATAGGGCCAAGTCTGTGATGCCAAGGGATGAGAGGGTGTGTAATAATAGGGAATGGTCCACTGTGTCAAAGGCAGCCGACAGGTCCAGGAGGAGGAGGACAGAGTAGTGTCGCTTGCTCTTGGCGGTTAAGAGGTCATTGGTGACCTTAGTAATGGCAGTTTCAGTGGAGTGGTGTGACCGGAAGCCAGATTGTAAGCGGTCGAAGAGGGAGCAAGAAGAGAGATGGGAGAACAGTTCAAGGTAGACGTGTTGTTCCAGTAGCTCGGAGGCATAGGGGAGAAGTGATATAGGGCGATAGCTAGATACAGAGGATGGGTCAAGAGAGGGCTTTTTGAGGATAGGTGTGATGGAGGCATGTTTAAAGCTTGAGGGGAAAACATCAGTTGTTAGTGATAGGTTGAAAAGATGGGTTAGGGTTGGGATGAATGTAATACCTATGGATTTAATACTGTGCAAAATGTGCAAAGATACCACATAACCATGGGATCAAGCAAAATTTATACCTATGGATTCAATAAAGGTTTGGGTAGATGGGTGCAGGAAACCCCAATGCGTGTTTCGCACCTTCTTCTTCAGGGGGTGTTCTATTAGAAACCTGGGAACCCCATATATTTCCAGTGACAGATAATGGAAAGAATTGGGGGATCATTTTGTGTTGGATAAGTTAGGTTTTTATTGGTAACATTTTGGGATACCTAACATTTTTTGATCACTTTCATTATAAGGCTGGGATCACATGCTTGTGTTCTATACGGAGCACTTACATTGGGGTTTCTGTGTAAATTCTATATAAATAGGATTCAGACGAAACCCCCAATGCAATCACTCACTATAATGAGGCAGATGGCGACACTTTGGACTCCATTTGGCATCTGTTCCAGTGGTATACAGATATTGCAGTAACCAGGGGCGTAGCAATTGTGGTAGCAGGATGTGTGATTGCAACCAGACACGTACGAGAGGGGGGCCCGCCGACACCAGCGCCTATTTCTGCTTAACTGTAATGCTGCACTGGAACCCATCAGGAGAGTATGGCAGCTGACGTCAGCGTGCCTGTCTCAAGCAGCACATGGCAGTAATGTCATGCTCTGCCCGTGCTGGTACACTGAAGTCAGCAACTGAAAAGGATGGCGCATGTTGAAGGAGCAGAAGATGGTAAAAAAATTTTTGTATTTAATGTATTGAAAATTAGTGGCAGAATATTATACCTTTAAATGGGATGGGGAGCATTATACAAAGATAGGGGTCCAGAATGGGGAGCTTTATATAAGGAAGAGGCCAAGGATTTGAAGCATTATACAAAGAAAGGATGGGAGCATAATACAAGGAAAGGGCCCAGGATGGGGGTCATAATAACAGGAAATAGCTAAGTATGGAGGATATTACATAAGGAAGGGGCACAAGATGGGAGTCATTGAATCAGAATTTGGCCCAGGATGGGGGTCATTATATCAGGAAGGGATCCATGATGGGAGACATTATACTAGGAATGGGGGACATTATTCCAGGACGTGGCCCAGGATGGGTACATTATAACAGTAGGAGGTCTAGTACAGGGGATATTATAACAGGAAGGCACAGGATAGGGGACATTATACCAGGAAGAAGCCTAGGATTAGGGAATTTATTACAGGATGGGGGCCACGATGGGGGGAGATTATTACAGAAACAGCTAGGACGGGGACATTATTACATTATAGGATCTAGATTGTTACAAGGGCCCAAATATCTGACCAACATGCAAGTGGGGACTCAGGTCCAATTTTTGCACAGGCGCCCATGAGACCCTAGCTATGCCACTGGGCATAGCACTCCTAATAAGTATCGTTACAACAAAAAAAATCTGTTTTTAACCTTTCATTAATACATGACATGAAGTCAGTGAAGCAACATAAATTTAATTTTCTTCAGCTGCAGATTTTTTGGGAATCGACAGCCACTTTGCTCTTCTGAGATCCTAGACCCAAGACAGCTATCTGGTTGATCATGCAAACACAGAAGAACTGCAATAACTTACCGTTGTGGGAAATTCTAGAAGATCATCCTGGTAGACATTCAACTCCATGATGAGACTGCTTGGAAAATAACCAATAAGTCCTATCTGATCCCTGTAGTGCTCAGTATAAACCTATCAGAGAGAAGATATAGTTAGAAGAACATTGGGAATGTGTCATCAGAAAATTAACTATTGTTTAAATTAGCTTTTTGTGTTAAAGGCATTTTTAGAATAAGCCAATAGTGGGCCAATGTTTTCAAGTTATGTGCTGAAAACATGCTAATAAATATAAACAAATGAGGAGAAAATAGTGTAAATGTACATTTTTCTCAAATTAATTTGGTTCTCATTTAAATTCTCTTACATAGCAGTGTAGTACAGGAACAAATCTGTTTTAGGCCAAGTCAAAGACCAAAAAAAGGCTAAAAGAAAATCATTTATTAATACTCCACGGTTAAAATTGAAGTTAAAGTGTCATAAGATAGGCACCATATTACACTGCGATAAGGTGCACACTGAATAAAAATAAATGCAAATTGTGCAGCCACATCCAGAGCCCCAAAATTGTAACATCCAGCTCCTGTCGCCTAACAGTAGCGACACCCCAAGCCCCCATTATTGGTATAATCATAGCCAAAGCTTCTGCATACAAATCACACCAAGGGTTTCCCATTTAACTCTCATTCGCTATTTTTGCATCAAGCACTCCCACTATCACATACAGCTGCAAGCACCCCCTCTATCTGCCAGTATCATCCTATGCCCAGCTTAGCACTCACTTAATTTATCTCTCAAAACCCAAGAAAAGATGCAGTGGGGGAAAAAAGTATTTAGTCACCCATCAATTGAGCAAGCTCTCCCACTTAAAAAGATGAGAGAGGCCTGTAATTGACATCATAAGTAGACTACAACTATGTGAGTCAAAATGAGAAAGCAAATCCAGAAAATCACCTTGTCTGATTTGGCAAAATTTATTTAGCAAATTATGGTGGAAAATAAGTATTTGGTCATTAACAAAAGTCCATCTCAATATTTTGTTATATATCCTTTGTTGGCAATGACAGAGGTCAAACATTTTCTGTAAGTCTTCAGAAGGTTGGAACACACTGTTAGTGGTATGTTGGCCCAATCCTCCATGCAGATCTCCTCTAGAGCAGTGATGTTTTGGACCTGTCACTGGGCAACATGGACTTTCAAATTCCTCCAAAGATTTTCTATGGAGTTGAGATTTGGAGACTGGCTAGCCCACTCCAGGACCTTCATATGGTTTTTAAAAAGACCTCCTTCACTGCCCTAGTGGTGTGCTTGGGATCATTATCATGCTGAAAGACCCATCCATATTTCATCTTCAATGCCCTTGCTGATGGAAGGATGTTTGCACTCAAAATCTCACGGTACATGGCCCAATTCATTCTTTCATGTACACGGATAAGTATTCCTGGTCCCTTTGCAGAGAAACATCCCCAAAGCATGATGCTGCCACCCCCATGCTTCTCAGTAGGTATGGTGTTCTTTGGATGCAACTCAGCATTCTGTCTCCTCCAAACACGACGGGTTTTGTTTCTACCAAACAGTTCTACTTTGGTTTCATCAAACCATATGACATTCTCACAATACTCTTCTGGATAATCCAAATACTCTCTAGCAAACTTCAGACGGGCCCGGACATGTACTGGCTTAAGCAGGGGGATACGTCTGGCACTGCAGGATCTGAGTCCCTGGCTGCATAGTGTGTTACTGATGGTAGCCTTTGTTACGGTGGTCCCAGCTATATGCAGGTCATTCACTAGGTTCCCCCGTGTGGTTCTGGTATTTTTTCTCACCGTTCTTGTGATCATTTTCACCCCACGTGGTGAGATCTTGCGTGGAGTCCCAGATCAAGGGAGATTATCAGTGGTCTTGTATGTCTTCCATTTTCTTATTATTGCTCCCACAGTTGATTTCATCACACCAAGCTGCTTGCTTATTGCAGATTCAGTCTTCCCAGCCTGGTGCAGGGCTGCAAATTTGTTTCTTTGACAGCTCTTTGGTCTCCACCATAGTGGAGTTTGGAGTGTGTCTGTTTGAGGTTGTGGACAAGTGTCTTTTTTACTGATAACAAGTTCAAACAGGTGCCATTTCTACAGGTAATGAGTGGAGGACAGAGGAGCCTCTTAAAGAAGAAGTTACAGGTCTGTGAGAGTCAGAAATCTTGCATGTTTTTAGGTGACCAAAAACTTATTTGCCACCATAATTTGAAAAATAAATCTTACTAAATCAGATTAGGTGATTTTCTGGATTTGTTTTCTCATTTTGACTCTCATAGTTGTGGTCTACCTATGATGTCAATTACAGGCCTCTCTCATCTTTTTAAGTGGGAGAACTTGCACAATTGGTGGCTGACTAAATACTTTTTTCCCCACTGTATGTGCTGAGATTAAATCAGTCGTTTCCAGGGTCTGGGTTTCGGAGAGTAGGTGAGCGATGGGTGGGGCACCTACTCACCATATCTCCACCTCAAGGGTGTGGTTGGAGGGGATTAAATGTCTAGTCTCTGTTTTTTTCTGTGTGTGCTGAAGCGCATGTTTGTTCCAGAAGGCAGGAGCTATACTGGGAAGTACTTTGCATCGACTTTATATTTTAATTTGTGCCAGAAAGGCAGCTTTTGTTACTATTTTGGGCTTTATGGTTTATGAAGTAATAAACCACCCAGAGACTTTAACCTAAAGTGTGACTGTGTTTACCTCGGGAAGCAGCTGAGTAAGCTGACCTTCCACATCAGATATAATAGTATTCTTCATGTACACACCATCTACACATTATTTGGAAAAGGTACCTAGCTGGACAAGTTTTCAATTGGTCTTACGGTGAAGAAAGCCACAAAAATACTAACTTAAGGCAACATTTTGCTTGCACCTACTACCAAAAAAGTACATTAATGAGGTATACATCCAACAGCAGCCAGGTCTTGATGGATGCCTTAGCATCTGTCCACCATAGGGCTGCATTATAAAACAAATAGTAGTACCATATGCTATACTATTTTGGTAGTGTCCCACTGTATAGGCTGCATTCTACTAAACAGCTAAACAAATAGTATGCCAAAAAACACAGGGGAGCCAGCGAAAGTAAAAAAGAACACCGTATGGCCTCCATCTGGTGAATGCGGAGGTGTGAAAGTGTTAACATGTATGTGGCAAAGCTTGTTAAAGATTCAATATTGACTTTTAGACTTGCGTCTTCTTAGGCTATGTGCACATGTGTGGAATTTCCGTGGGAATTCCGGAATTCCATTCTGCGGGAAATATGGAAGAAAATCGCATTTTAAATTACCGCCTATTTCCCGCAGAAAAACTAGCGTTTTCCAAGCGATCTGCAGCATCACTTGGAAAACTGATTGACAGGTTGGTCACACTTGTCAAACATAGTGTTTGACGAGTGTGACCAACTTTATACAATTGAAGCTGCCTATGCGGCATCACTAGTAAAAAGATCTAATGTTAAAAATAATGAAAAAAAATAAAAAATCGTGATTTCACCTTGGAAGGTGAGAATATGATGATTTTTTATTTTAATTCTATTTTTTACAGGGATATGGTACCCAGAGCCTGGAGGAGAATCTCCTCTCCTCCAGACCCTGGGTACATCCGCAAATGTTCTGCTTACTTTTCGCATGGTGGGCATAGCCACATGCGGAAAGTAAGCAGAACAATGCATTCCTATGTGTGCAGAATTCCCTCGATTACGCACAAAGAATGAACATGCTGCGTACTTTTCCGCGATGCAATTCCGCCGCGGAAAAATACGCAGCATTAGCACAGCATGTGCGGAATGCCATAGGATTGCATGGGATGCTTTTTTTTTTGCGTTTTTGCGGCAAAATTGCATGTTTAAAAATGCCGCGCAAACGCAAAAAAACGCTATATGTGAACACAATAGGTAGCACTGGAGTTCAAGTCCTCTTTCCTCTCTGAAGAGACAATTTGAAAAGTCTACAACCCAATGACTTTATTACAAATCAGATCAATTTTAAAAATAAACATTATCAAATCGAAACTTACACTTCCAGACCAAAACTCTCCTGCATCATCACCTTCCTTCACCAGCTTAGTGTAGACATAGACCAGCTCGTCTCTCTTGACGTTTATGAATCTGCAATCTGGAGCATTATAATCATCCAACGCCTTCCCCAAGGATATAGCATCTAAAAGACAGAAAAAATAAGGAGCTTTCAGAAAATTTCTTTCCGTGACCTTAACCTAGCCAAAAAGTTTGCTTACACTTAATTAATATTCTGAGCTTGCCCCCCCCTTTGCTATGTACATAAATCTGTACTGGAGAAGCGGAAACAAGGCTACAGTGAAAAATCCCTCTGGCAATAAGTAATATCTTTAGTACATACTGTGTAAAAAAAAGTGAATAATTAATGCAGTCAAATAATGGAAAATAATAAAGTTCCTTAGGCTCTTAGGTCCAAGCTGTACACATATATACTCCACTCGTAATCTTACTTCAAACACACAGACATTACAAGAAAGAAGAAATGTGACCTCAGAAAGATATATTTTTATTTTGTACTTGGAACGGGAAAAATGAGAAAAAAAAATAATCTCATAGATATTAAATTTAAAACAGGGAAATTAGAAAGATCCAATTTTAATACAGTCGAAAGAAAAAAAATTAAAAAGGTCTGGTAATAAGCCACTGAAGATTTATCAAGAGATTACCGATCCAGGAGAATATAAAGCACCAGTAACTTAATGTAAAAAAAAAAATACATTAATATTTACGTTCTTGGCAGACTTACAAACACATTCGTCGTCGGCACAAAGTTTCTTCTTTGCCAATTTCTGCATGTAAGCTCCATTTGCCTCTTGATCCATAAATCCAAGACATAAGAATATGACCACAAAATAAACAACCAGAGACATTTTCTCCCAATATTTCCTCCCTCGTTCTCTGTGGATGTCTCAGAACTAAATACAGTGTTTCTCGGCGCCCTAAATCATCAGCAGTAAGCTTTATGCAGACGGTGAAAACATCTGGAAAAATACAGCCAGCCAGTAGGAAATGACCTGGACGGCATTCCATTCACTCACTGGGCCCAAGGATACAAGAGGATTCCTGTGCGCCTGTTTATCAAAAACAAAGAGAGGATTCACATACTAGGCTCTCAAAAATAATCCCATACTTGCTGAATGTCCATTACTACATTAACTATGGTACTTAGATGAACAGGTAGGAAGAAAGATGAGAACATAGACATAAAGTGGATATATAAACAAAATGCTGTTGTGTCAAGATTTTAAGCACTAAAAAGTTTTATTGTAATAACATGCTATAGTAAGTCAAGGACACACATTAGAAAGACCCAATGTTGGGACCCTTAAGCTTACCTGAAATTGACGGATCCTGATATTGATTTCCTGCATTTGCATGCCTACTCCTCCATGATAATGTGTGAAAACCTATACCCGAGAATAATCTTTAAAGACGACCTGACATTTTTTCAAGAAAATTAAACCCGACACCTGGTGCATGCTGCCTAATCCGTGGGCAGAATGTATCAAGCTCCAGCTGTATGATCTCTGCCAGGTATGTCTGACATACTGGAAATAGCTGCCGGGGACCGAACTGCACGGCAGACTAGTCGGTGTGGCTGGTCACCACCGACTTCTCCCCGGCCGCTGCCCTGGATTGACCTTTACCTATATACAGGTAGAGACCTTTCAGTCACTGGCAATGTTTCAGAGTAAAACATACAAGGCTGAGATCATACAGACAGTGCCTTATACTGTCATGAATGTGCCGCATCCTGCTGAGACATTTGGGATCAAAAGGTCGCAACGGTTCACAGGTCCTCTTTGGAGTCCGCTCTGCATTTAACTTGAGTAGTGCAGATTGATTTTCACTTGGTGTGAAAAGGGTTAAGAGTTCCTTTTTGATCCTGCTGGGATTCCATATGGCTCTAATCTCAGCTGCTGCAGCTTGCTGCTTCTCCCTTTCATTATGTTAACCCACTTCTTGTTCTCTCCTATGTCAGTTATAGGTTTCCCATGCTGACCTCCTTGGAGAAGTTGTTCCTGTTTAAGTGGTCAAGTTCCATTTTTCCCTGTTTATTTCCCTCCCTGTGTTTCCTTACTTTAGTAGTGATACAAGTGTCTTGCTGCCCTACTCACTAGTTAGGGCTAACACAGGGCCAGCCAGGGCTTAGGCACATGAAGGTGCACAGGGGGAAGGACCTGTCTAGGGAGCGCATGGTGCAGTCTCAGTTGAGTTCTAAGGGGTGTCCCTTCTCCACTTTCCCTATTGTAAAGGGAACATTTTACCTTCTTTCCCTTGCGTCGCACTCCAGGTATTTCCTTGCTCCGGGGTGACAGATACATGCTGCCCAGATATTGGAGAGCTTGTATCAAGTGTCACTGTCACATTAAATACTTTATAATCATCTCTGAGGTCTCAAGACTCTGATGCTTTTTGAAAATTTGCACTGTGTCGCTCCATTGCAGAGGTATTCACATTTGTTGCTTTTAGAGCGCAGTATGTGAAATCTCTGCTTGTAGTGCAACTGGGTGTTTCTTCAGCGTTTTCTCTGGTGGTAGGTCCTTTCACTCCTCCCAGATGTTGCCAGTCAAAGCTTGGCAGCATCTGAGACTGATAGATGTAGTTTATAAAGCTTTTGCTAGCAATATTTTAAGGGTAAAAAATAAAGCAAGTGCCTATGAATAACTCTCAAGTTAGAATATGGATAATGATCCATATAAAAGCAGCTTTTAAAATGCACATATAATTTTGCCCAAAACAAGTGTAAAAGCATGGTTTTGCTGCTTTCATGCCCCACAAAATTTCAAACTGCTTTGAAGCATAAATCTAAATTTGTCTATAAACTCTTCCAATTTCCATGATCTGTAACTAGCCATAGGCCAGCGTTATCCTGGTGCATTAGGTGCAGGACTTTCCTGTCCCTCACTTCCCAGCATGCACAGTGCTTGTCATTGCTCAATGGCTTGCTTGCCCCACCTCTCTATTGTGTTTGCATGCAGTGTGACAGACAAAAGAGCAGCATGAGACACAAAAAGCTGCCCTGACTTCGTGTAATTTGTCTTGGCCTGTCTACTGCCAGAACAAATTGTAGATAAGCCCTGAAAATATTTTTTGACAAAGACTTTTGGCTGTCTTTTTATACATCTTAGCCCCTTTGATCACAGGGGTCTCAGTCTGATTGCAGCAGTCAAAGGCTTAAACCACTGCCCTGGGTGGATGTCCACCATTGGTCAGATTTTAAGCCAAAACCTGAGTGGTACAAAAAGTTCTAACATCATGTTGTTTTGTTATATTTATGTACTGGAATCATACAGTTTAAGGGAAAAGTCAGATTGGTGTATAATTCAGATGAGGATTGGAACACAATGCTCGGATTGACCAATGGCTCCCTCGACCCGATTGTGCCTCAGCACGCAGCTGTCACGCTTGGGTCTGGAGAGCAGCCTGCCAGTCCTAGTATTACATTGCGACCCTCGCCAAAGTTATACGGCTGTCTGACTCTTCCTTAACACCGGCAAGTCATATCAGCAATGAGACATAAGCTCTTCTGGAACGGACCCTTTTTTAAGGTTGTCTATATACAATGAAGCTTTCTGGCAGAACAAGGAACAGAAAACAACAAATCTTGTTCTAGTGTAGATAGAAAATAATCTTCCCTGTCATCAGTGATAAAGAAAAGTCATTACATGCATGGGAAACTAGAATGATTTCCACAATGACTTACACAAAACCGGTGTCAAAGAACCTTATTTCCAGCTTGGTGTAGGGGCTGGTAAGCTTTGAAGTGCCGTGATTATCTGTGATTGCAGTATAAATACATCCCTACCTAGAAAAATAAGCGGTAAACGCAATAAGGGAGAAAAACGGAGGGAAGACAACGACAATACCTTTTTTTTATGTGTTCAGTATTATCATGAAAAAAAAAATATGCGTATTGACTATACATTTTTATCGGTTTAGTGTTTCATGCATTATTATTAATTGGGAACAAAACATAAATAAGATTTTAATCCTACCTGTCCTTTCACACCAAACCTATAGAAAAGGAAAGTCATGCTGCCTTCGTTCCTCACAAGCAGTTAAAACTGCTTTTGGACCAACACACCAGACCAGGAGCTGTCCTTATTCATATGCTCTGTAACTTGCCACCTGTTTTAAACGTTTTTTTTTAAATCAGCATTCTGCCAGCACTATAAATGGAAAAGGTCCGTTTCCTTCGGTTCCCTGTATACATTGCTCCTGCCATTGTACAGTGCCTTGCCTGCTATAAACTCCAAGCCCTCTTCTCTGTTTTGTCAGTAACAAGACAGTGTTTCTGGTGCTGGATAAGGATTACACTTGACAACAGGCAGAGGGCAGCAAGTTAGACAAAAAGGAGACCTTGGGAGAGATTTTTGGGGGAGTTAACACATCATTTAAAAAAAGTGATTTATATATTGTCCATTGTGTGCATTTTCTTGATTAAAAACACAAGTTTAGTTCTGTATATGATATAAACACATAAAACAAAAGTTTTGTTAGTTCTCCTGACATGTCTGTTCTTCGTGGAAAGTCAATTCTGAAGCATCTTTTTTATAGACTTCTGCGTTACATTGTTCCTCTGGTATGGATAAATTACAAACAGGGTGATACAATTTTGGGAGGTGTTTGAGAGGTGTTCCTGCACACTGTCACTGCTCAATCAGTAATGACAGTGTCGGAGTTCATAAGGCTACACCCTTGATTTTATATATCAACTAGCTGAAGAGCCCGGCGCTGCCCAGGCATAGTAACTAACTACGGTTAGTTATAACAAATTATAATGATTATATATATACATATATATATATATATATATATAAAAGCTGAGTGTACTGTCCCGCCCACTCCGCACACATTCACTATAATATCCCACATCATCCCGTCAGCCAGAGCCACCGGACTACTACCCCTAATATCCTAATTCCTCCCATCAGCCAGAGCCACTGGACTACTGCCACTAATATCCCACATCATCCCGACAGAGTCACCAGACTACTACCCCTAATATCCCACATCATCCCGTCAGCCAGAGCCACCGGACTACTACCCCTAATATCCCACATCATCCCATCAGCCAGAGCCACTGGACTACTATCCCTAATATCCCATATCATCCAGTCAGCCAGAGCCACCGGACTACTACCCCTAATATCCTAATTCCTCCCATCAGCCAGAGCCACTGGACTACTGCCACTAATATCCCACATTATCCCGACAGAGTCACCAGACTACTACCCCTAATATCCCACATCATCCCGTCAGCCAGAGCCACAGGACTACTACCACTAATATCCCACATCATCCTGTCAGCCAGAGCCACCGGACTACTATCCCTAATATCCCATATCATCCAGTCAGCCAGAGCCACCGGGCTACTACCCCTAATATCCCACATCATCCCGTCAGCCATAGCCACCGGACTACTACCACTAATATCCCACATCATCCCGTCAGAACCACCGGACTACTACCCCTAATATCCCACATCATCCTGTCAGCCAGAGCCACCGGACTACTACCCCTAATATCCCACATCATCCCGTCAGCCAGAGCCACCGGACTACTACCACTAATATCCCACATCATCCCGTCAGCCAGAGCCACCGGACTACTATCCCTAATATCCCATATCATCCAGTCAGCCAGAGCCACCGGGCTACTACCCCTAATATCCCACATCATCCCGTCAGCCATAGCCACCGGACTACTACCACTAATATCCCACATCATCCCGTCAGAACCACCGGACTACTACCCCTAATATCCCACTTCATCCTGTCAGCCAGAGCCACCGGACTACTACCCCTAATATCCCACATCATTCCGTCACAGCCACCAGACTATTACCCCTAATATCCCACATCATCCTGTCAGCCAGAGCCATCGGACTACTACCCCTAATATCCCACATCATCCCATCAGCCAGAGCCATTGGACTACTACCACTAATATCTCACATCATCCCGTCAGAGCCACCGGACTACTACCCCTAATTTCCCACATCATCCCGTCAGCTAGAGCCATCAGACTACTACCCCTAATATCCCACATCATCCTGTCAGCCAGAGCCATTGGACTACTACCACTAATATCCCCCATCATCCCGTCAGAGCCACCGGACTACTACCCCTAATATCCCACATCCTAACTTCCATACCGGGGATCCCTTTAAGAGAGGCCTGGGGTCAAAACCAAATCGCTGGATGATTTGCCCTGGCTTCCATAGCAATGATCCCTTTAAGAGGGAAGATGTGCCTATGGGATGGAGGATGTGTGATTGGTATATGGGTGGGGGGGATTCATTTCTGTCATGTGCTCTCTGCTCCTTTCTGGGGGGTAGACAATGGCTGGGAGCTTATGTTTACAGGGATGCTAGATTTCTCCCACCATGGCAGTGTCTGCTGAGGTGTTGTCGTGGAGTGAGAAAACTATTGCTCATAGCAACCAATCACTGCTCAGCTTCTTTGCTTAGTGATTGGTTGCAAGGAAAACTGTTGCTGATAGCAACCAATCACAGCTCAGCTTCTTTTAAACAGCTCTGGTGAAACGAAAGATGCTTCGTGACTGGTTAGTGATACACACACATACATACATTCACTTTTATATATATAGAGATATATATATATATATACAGTATATATAAAAATTATTTCAGTTTATTTAAAAAATAAATAAAACAGAGGCATGGCACATCGCAGAGCTGTACGAAAAGAGGTTTCGGAACTGACAGGTCATCTTTAAAGAGAACCTGTCACCTGAATGGATTTTTTCTGCACATGGGCATATCATATTTCTACCATGAGCTTAGTATTCCAGAAAATTGACCCCAGAAGTTATATGGGAACCAGAGCAAGTGCTGAGCAAAATGGTCCCATCAAAGAAGCATCACCTTGTCACAGCTGTTGGGCTCACATGAAGTGGCCAATTTGAATTCTATTCAGTTATTTTCATTTTCATAAATATATTCCAGTAATGCAGTCCAAATTCCATATATTCAATGTTTGCAGACATCTTAGCGCTTACAGAGGCTGCTGTATTCTATTGTATGTATAATATGCAGTCATAGCAGCTCGTACCTGTTCACACTTACTGTATTTTATTCTAAGGTGCTGATCAGTTTTTTTTTTTGCTTTTTTTTTTATAGATAGATACATAGATAGATATTATTGGAATTGCTGGGACTGAAGACAAGCGATCCGGAGTTAGCAGAAGTTGACTATAGGTACTGTCACACTTAGCGATGCACCAGCGATCCCGACCATGATATGACGCGGTCAAGATCGCTGGTGCATCGCTAAGTGGTCGCTAGTGAGCTGCCACACAGGCAGATCTCACCAGCGACATAGCAGCGGTCGGGGGTCATTACTTACATGTCAGACGAGGCGATGAAGACGTCCTCCCGCCCGCGTCCACGCGTCGCTCGTCGGCGCCACAGGAAGCCCAGCAGGAAGCTGACATCAAGAAACGGTCCAGGATGATCTCACACGATCAGCGATAACCAGCGGGGGAGCTGTCGGAGGTAAGTATCAGACATAGCGATATCGCTAGCAATATCGCTGCTGCGTCACAAAAACCAGTGACGTTATAGCGATATTGCTAGCGATATCGCTAAGTGTGACAGGCCCTTATACTGCACTCCTTTGAGGTTCTGCTGCCTCCTGATCACATAAGATAAGCTGCTGCCCACCCATGGATGTGAAAAGACCAGAGCAGAAGAGGAAAAGTAGGGAGGCTCAGATAAGTTAAAGTGACACAGAAATGTGTCTCGTTTTTGCATTGATAGGGATAGAATATTGGCATGCATTACTCTAGAGAAGTGGTTCCCAAACTCCAGTCCTTGCGGACCCCAACAGGTCATGTTTTCAGGATTTCCATTACACATGTGAGAGAATTCCTGATGCCTTGATGATACTTCCATCACCTGTTGAAACACTAAGGAAATCCTGAAAACATGATATGTTGGAGTTCACGAGGGCTGGAGTTTGGGAAACACTGCTGTAGAGCCTTTTTTATTTAATTTTCATTTTGTGGGGAACCCTCTTTAAATACTCCCCAAAAATTGATCGCTTGCTGATCATTGGGGATCCCACGGCTTTGACACGAATTGACCCTGAAAACGGAGCTCTGGAGACTTCCAGTTTGATGGAGCATTGAATCTGCATGTGTACCACATGGCACCAAGGTGTTTAGCATAAATATATATACTGATATAGTGCTATTAATCCCACAGTGCTTTACAGTCACTATTATCACTGTCCCCGTTGGGGCTCACACAATCTATATTCCCTATGCAGGGCCGGCCCGAGAGATTACGGCGCCCTAGGCAAAACTATTTTGTTGCGCCCCTACTATTCTTGGCAGTAGATGAAAACTTGGGATATAAATTTAGGAGCTAAATAAACCACAACAACAATGATTAATTAACTCTCTCCTAACTCTTTAATCTTCTGAGAAGTTGTATAGGACAAATATAAACAAAGTAATCAATAACACAAAACAAAAACGACCATAGGTAATTAAAATTTTTGTTTCCTTGCCCTTTTTTTTTTAAAAGGATGACACTAAGTCACCGAGATTAATTTGTTTAGCAACTTCAGATTCTATCAAAATTGTTGCCAACCCAACCAACCTCTCTTGCGTCATATTTGCCCTTAAATATGTACACTTTTCTTTCCATTCCTAAAACTTTTTGCCTTTTGAAAAGATTTTTTATAATTTTTTCTATTTTTCCTCTGGCGCCCCCTTTGGGTCAGCGCCCTAGGCGGCCGCCTAGTTCGCCTATACGTTCGGGCCGGCCCTGTCCCTATGTCTTTGGAGTGTGGGAGGAACCCCTGCAAATACAATTTGTCCTATACTGAAAAAAACTGGGAATGTTCAATCATACAGCAAAATAATCCATTCTGATTTTACATTTGTGAGAGACTGTCATTCGTATTAACATTTTTTTAATACATTGAAAATTGATATAATTTCATTATTAGTTTTCCAACATCCTTCCTGAAAATTTGCCTTGATCCAAGATCCAAAATTCTGAACTTTGGTGGAACTTTGTGAAGGGAAGAACTTTAAGATATCAAGTTCACCTTGAATGAAATGCAATATCCAAATTCAAGAGACATAACGAGTCCCCAGGAGCCAGACCCAGAAAATTGTTCATAAAGCCGAAAAGAAAAAATGCAGTAATAAATTAACAAAATGGAAGTCAGCTCAGAAGTGAAGTAAACACAATCTCCTGTCTTAATATTAAACTCCATTTTTCAACGTTTTTGATGAGAGAACATCGAAGCGGAGAGGCCTTGTATGTCATCATCACAAGAGATTTTCTTTTAAGGGAAAACTCGGGAGGTAATTCAGTAGCAGCTAAACTTCCAAGGCCGTGATCATGTGCCTGTGACTGAGACATGGAAGAGTTGCTGCTCCTTGAAGGGCACAGACAGTGAAAAGCGGAATATATATTTTTTTTAATATCTGTAATTTATTTACAGGGCCTGGGGAGAAGAAACTGAGAAATTCAGGATTGATGAGAAGGAGAAGGTTGAGCTTAGCATGCAAGAATGATTAAGAGAAAACAACATATGTTGAGATTTAAACTTAATTATGGGAAATCATTTTTCTGAAGTTTCAACATCACGTCAATGATTTCGCTGGAGAAATTAGCGCGGCGACGTGTAAGAATAAATTTAGAAAATATAGCGGCGCATACTGTACTTCTTCCACGCATGAGCAACTTGTGTAAATTCTGACAGGTGTCAAGATTGTGATTGAACAATGGTATCAGCCGGATGGCACATGTGAAGAGCAGCAATGTAGAACATTTTAATAAGACAGAGCAAAAATTGAACTTAAAGGCGCAGAAAGCCGGTATTTTATTCTAGGGTTGTAGATGGGAAAAATAACATTGAGGTTCTCAAAGAGCCATTAGCAGGATGAAGAATTTGCTTACTCACACAGCAAGAGGCAACAAAATTGCAGTGAGTCAGTATATAATGCAGCTTCAATATTGTTCATAAAATAATTATCTGTCTGCCCCCCCTTCCAGAAGTTTCTTTAAAGGATTATCCGGGACTTAGAGGCTTTTTGCTATTGGGATAAGAACTTGCAGGCAGGTTGACAACCTGCCTCTTCTGCCCTGCTCTGCCAGCTCAGACGGTGACCCTCCTGCTTCTTTTGCCCTCACTTCAACAGAAAAGCTTATTCTCTTCCACTCTGCTGTCTGTGGGGCATCACTACCGATAGCATGCTGTCAAAGGCCCAGCTCCCCCTCAGTTAGGCAACAGGAAGCCGGCAGTCAATCATCATGATATCGACAGAGATGCCCCATGGACAGAGCAGAGTGGAAGAGAAAAAGCTTGTCTGTCGACAAGATGTCAATGGAGGAAGGAGAATTGCCGGCAGGAGTGGTCTATGACCACTCTGAATTAGAACGGATCGTTGCACGGCAGAAGAGGCAAGTAGTTAGCAATTACCTGCCAGCAAGTTCTTGGCACCATCACAAAAAAAGAAAAATAGGTCCTGTATAATCTATTTAATACTACAAATATAAATAATTTTTGATCTCAGCACAAATTTAAGCGAACGCATTGTTATGTCTCTCGTGCTGAGAGGTGGTTCCTTGACGCCCTTGATTCAGATGAGCAGTTGTGAAGCACCATGGATAAATGATGTTGGCATAGCAGGGAGAGCCAAAAGCATTGGTGGCTGAATGGCAAATGGAGAAGCAAATAGGAATCATGGGATCTGCTGAAGCAGAGCTGAGCAAACAGTAGCAGAGATGTGAACCAAAAGGAAGCAGGGTGAAATTTTTTTGTGGATTTTGTTGAGCTGAGTTTGTAGAAGAATCACTTGCAGAGCTGTATTTGATGCAAAGTCCAGGCAAAACTGGTACAGCGATAAAACAGAATTCACTCAGCGGCAGAGCTGTGCATGTCAGAGCGCTAAATGCACAGCTTTCACTGTGCTGTAGCAGAGTTGATTCATTCTCAAAGCTGTGTATGTCAGAGCGCTAAATGCACATCTTTCACTGTGCTGTAGCAGAGTTGATTCATTCTCAGAGCTGTGTATGTCAGAGAGTTAAATGCACAACTTTCACTGTGCTGTAGCAGAGTTGATTCATTCTCAAAGCTGTGTATGTCAGAGCGCTAAATGCACAGCTTTCACTGTGCTGAAGAAGAGTTGATTCATTCTCAGAGCTGTGTATGTCAGAGAGTTAAATGCACAACTTTCACTGTGCTGAAGAAGAGTTGATTCATTCTCAGAGCTGTGTATGTCAGAGAGTTAAATGCACAACTTTCACTGTGCTGAAGAAGAGTTGACTTAATGGCAAACCTGAGTTTGTCAGAGACTCTAAGAAAAACTGCCACAGAGCTATAGCATAGTTTACTCAGCGGTAGAGTCAAATGTAGTTTGCAGTGGTACGACAATGTCTCAATGATATAGCAGAGAACAAGGTCCAAGCAGAGCTGAACAGTGAAACAGCAGTGCTGTAATTGTCTCTCTGTCCAATTGAGAGCTCACCAAGGGTTCCAGGTTTAAGGCACCAGGCACATAGGGACTTTACTGTGGATTTTTCAGTCATATATGTTTGTGGAAAATCCACCGCAGAATACGGTAAATTAAATCTTTTAAACTTTAGCTGAACATGGCAGAACATTTTAGCATGTGTTTTACAATATGTGGTATGTGAATTCTTTAGTGCAAGAGCTAAAATATGTGGTACATCAGTTTTCCTATGCATTAGCCATGATTTTGTGATGAAATCCATTCTGTGTGCATGTAGCCTCTATCTTTTTACATTTTGTTTTCTTGCTGTGATCACAAGTGCCCCAGTGGGTAGACCCGTCATGTGTAATACATGCAAGGATTTCTCCACTAAAAGCTTCAATGCTTCAGCCAACAAAACCATCACCGCAGGTATATTCACACTTCTCTCCTCATCGCCTTAATAGGGTAGTCAGCAAGAAAAAAAAAGAAAAGATTGCTGACAGACTGTCTCCCTTTAAAGGACAGAGGGTATTCCTTCATTTAAGATTTTCAACACTTAACCAGAGTGGAAAGAGGCTGCAAACTGCATTTCTTCTTTTGAGAACCTATAATTAGGGATGAGCGAACGCGCTCGGTGATGCTCGGATATCACTCGAGTGTCACGGTGCTTGGATGTGCTTGTTACTTGGTAAGCAATGGTAAGCAACTTGAATCCCCTCCACGCATCTTTGGCGGATGTTACACAGCCAGTAAGCATGCAGGGATTGCCTGTGAGTCACTGTAAGGCCGTAGCCATCTTGGTCGTGGCATTACTGTGATAGGCTAGACGTCTGACATCATCAGGGATTATAAAAGGACAGGCGCCACCCGATTTGGCACAGTGACACTATTGCCCAACTCTGTGACGCTACGTATTGGAAGGAGAGAGTGCTTGTCTAGGCCTGGGTGCACAGTATAACCAATCAGAGGCCTGTAGTGTTGATGCTTGTGCTGAAGACGAGCTATCATACTAACTGCACTTATAAGGGCTAATCGTTTGCTTTGCTTTACTGTTTGTATCACATAGAATCTGCATTTAGCCTAGGGAGGGAGAGAGAGTCGCAGGAGCAGGGAGAGTGACAGGGATTAGGCCTGTGGAGTCCGTTGGCAAATACAGTATATTATAACTGCATCTTTTTTTGTGGGGGCTGAAAAAATTGAATATATTGCTTTGGCAAAAATTAATAGACCACTTTCAAATGTTCAGTTTGTCCGATTTTTCTCTTTATAGGTATATTTTTGAGTAAAATGCAAATTGTTCTTTTAGTCTATTAACTTCTGACAACATGTCTCCGAATTTCCAAGTTCTGAAATCAATATTTTGTGGAATAACCATGATTTGTAAAAACAGCTTTCATGCGTCTTGGCCTGCTTTCCACCAGTCTTTCACACTGATTATGATGTAAAAATGTAAGCAGTTCTTCTTTGTTTGATGGCTTGTGACTATCCATCATCCTCTTGATTACATTCCAGAGGTTTTCAATGGGGTTCAGGTCTGGTGAATGGGCTGCCCATGACAGGGTTTTGATGTGGAGGTCTCTTAATTTTTGCCACAGCTGTATTTGGATCCATCAAGTATTACGTGCTCTGAGGTCCTTTTTGGTGTTACGCATCACGCACAAAAATCAAACATTTCCTGGGCTCCATTTCTGAGCCATACGCTATTCTGTGGTGGGGAGTACATGTCTGTCATCTCTAAAACTGAGAAAAAGTTTTTAAAAATTTTGTAGGCTCCATTTGTCAGCCATATTGGATTACGTGGTCTGTGAACATTTCTGTGATCTCAAAAACTGAAAAAAGCTTTTAAAAATCTTGTAAGCTTCCATTTGTCAGTCATACTGTGTTACGTGGTGTGTGAACATTTCTGTGATCATAAAAACTGAAATTTTGTTGGCTTCCTTTTGACAGCCATACAGTCTTTAATGGTCTGTGAACATTTCTGTGTTCTCTCAAACTAGGAGGAACGGCAAATTTTGGATGATGAGACAGTTGCCGCTAAGTCTTGCTGTTAAGTCACAAAGTCAGGAGGACCAGTGTGCAGTGGTGGAAGATGAGGTGGTGGATGACAAAGTCACCAACCCAACCAGGGAAGTTGGCATGCAGAGCAAGGCCAGCAACGCTGAAGGGGAGAGATCGGCAGCACCGAAACAGACAGTGGGGTGACCAGAGGGAGAAGGCAGGCAAGTGCTCTGCAGAGCACTGACACTCTTGAATTTATCATTCAAAGAGTTAGGTGTCCCCAGTCTGGAACTTTTTTAAAGAGAGTTCTGAGAAAAACAAATTGGCCATTTGCAACTAGTGCCATGCCAACATCATCAGGGGCTGACCACTAAGAACCTAACACCACCAGCATAATCAGGCACGTTATCTAACTTGGTGGGCCAAACAGCTGGGTCCATGACTGGTGCAATAGGGTGACACCACTGCCTTCTCCCCTGTGCTAGGTGCTTCCCAATCACTCATCCAAAACACTGGTGCAGATGCCTCCTGAACCTATCCTTGAACATTCTGACTTACCATCATCAGGCACTTCCAAATCCTTGTCCCAGCACAGCGTTCAGGTGTCTTTACCCCAGGGCTTGGAACGAAAAAGAAAGGACAATTGCTTGTGGCCAGGGACTCTACATTTCCTTCATGGCACACTGGATGAACATTTTGGAGGCTGGGGCCGAGTCACACCCTGGCACGGTGCATGTGTTCCAGATGCCGAGGATTGCTGGCCTTACTTCAGGGTTTCTTTCACCTCCTACAGCAGTTCCTGCACCCCCTCCTGCTCCTCCTCATACTCCGTCTCCAATGGGGTATCATCCACATCAGTTGAAAGCTAGAAGCTCTACAGCACTGACTCAGTGGAGCATCAACAGGCTCTGCTGAAGCTAAATTGTCTAGGAGACAAACCACACATCTCAGCAGTCACTTAAAGGAATAAAAGACCAGACAGATGTTTTTTGCTGCTGAACCTACAACCAGGCATGGTCACATGTGATGGGTGTAACCTGGCAAGCTCACAAAAGTACCATGCTTGACACATGTGCAAAATCTGGTTGTTCAGCAGTTTCTGAAAACTAGATTTGCCAGAGCTTCTAGTCAAAGTACACCGAGTCAGAATCCATTTCCACATGTCGGCTACAGCTGCCGCCACTCTGGCAGTGCTGCAGTAGCACATGCAAGTGCCAGTTCACGGACTGGTGTGCAACGTCACCAAGTGCTGGAACTCCATGCTGGCAAGGATTTGTCAGAAATGGCCAGTGGTTGAGTACCAGTTCCAACACACCCGTCGGTATTGTGGTCAGCCTCCGCACATAGCTGAAGAATGGGCATGGATGGCTGACATTGTGCGTTTCCCTAAGACTTTGAGGACTTCACAAAGATGCTAAGCGGCGATACCATAGTCAGCACAACTATCCCGCTTCTGTGCCTACTTAAACAGTCGCTGATCACAATTAAACATGTTGCTTTGCATGCAGACGAGGTGGGGAAGGAGGAAGATATAACACAGAGATTGTAGCCACTCAAGACTCATCTCATCTGCTTACAGCAGACTGGGTATCAATGAGGAGGTGAATGCTGAGGAGGAACAGGAACTGGTGACTAAAGCACAGAGATTAGTAGCCACACAACCTTCGTACCGTCTCTCCTACATGGATGGGCTGAGGATGTGAATGAGAAAGAAAGGGATGAGGAAGATATGAAAGTTGTCATCATGATGGAGACAGGGAAGTGTTGGCTGTATAGAGCTTGGCACATATGGACGACTATGTACCGCTGCCTCTCCCGTGACCCTCGTGTTACATTCATCTTGGCCAAAAAGAGTACTGGTTGCTCACCCTGCTAGACCCAAGCTGCAAGTAGAACGTTTCTGGCATTTATTTTACTTAATTTCTACAGCACTTTACAGATATCATCACTGTCCCCATTGGGGCTCACAGTCTAAATTTCCTAAAAACAATGGTGGTGTTTTTTGGAGTGTGGGAGGAAACCAAAATACTCAGGAAACTCGCAAACACGAGAAAAAACAAGCTCCTTGCAGATGACGTCCATGGTGGAATTTGAACCCAGGACCCCAGCGCTGCAAAGCAACAGTGCTAACCACAGAATGGGCCGTTTGTGCAGTAGTGAAATTTATGTAAATGGGAAATGTAAAAAAAAAGTGTAAAATTAGTGGTTTGATTCTATGGATTTATTCATTAATATTTAAAGGGGTTATCCATCTTACAGCTGAAAACGAGATCACACAAATAGTAGTAAACAATCACGACTCCCTTTTCCTGCCGTCCCAGCACTGATGATCGAGCGTTCCTCCTAGGGCTTTTTTTCACAAGGAGGCAGCTTGCAACCACTATAGCAAATCACTGACTGCAGTGGTCAGATGCTATACTTCTGACATCAGATGGCACTGCTAAAAATGGAGTAAAACAAGGCTCCCGATTGGCTGCAGTGACCACATGCTGTCCACTTGTAACCAGAGCCTGGGAGCAACGCTAGAGAATGAGCACTGGATCAGAAGGGCTAAAGTAGAGGTTATTGGGGTTTAGATGCCTTATAATATTTGAAGTTTATAAACAGTAATTTGGTCTGCAAGGCACATTTTTTTTTTTTTTAACTCTGCACATGCCAATTTCTCTTGTAGTACCACATGCGTTTTGGGACTAAAGCCCAAGAGTTGCATTTTATCAGCAAAAAAAAGTGTTTCACTGTATCAGCAAAGTGAAAGATTCCAGAAATTTTATGTACACATTTGCCTTTTTTCATTGCCTTTTTGCAGTAGTTTTTTGATGATTTTTCCTATATTAATTTTCAACTGCATTTCACAGTACCAAAGTCTACGAGATTTCAGAAATCTCATGCACACACCATTGGTTTTTTTTCCTGTTTTGTGAAAGACCTGCGTTTTTGCAAAATACAGAATGTCACTTCTTTCAGCGTTTTTCACCCATTGAAAGCAATGGGTAGTGAAAAAAAAAAAAAAAAAAAAAAACACGCAGCGAAAAACGTAGGTATCAGGTTTTGCAGCGTTTCTGTTGCCAAAACCTGGTGAAGATGAATCAGGCTTTTTTTTTTTTTTAAAAATAGAAAAACCCACTGGCACTTGCCACAAAAATTTGTTTCTAGCCGCCTTGTTTAGGTGACAACCACCACCTGTTGTCAAAAATATAGAAATAAATAACAGATAAATCCAAACGCCGCTCAAAACCAATAAATGGATGAATGGGGAGAAAAGATTTGGGAGCTTAAGGGTATGTGCAGACGTTGCAGATTTGCCTCTGCGAATCCACTGCAGATCTGCAAATCATTTACCGCTGTGCACATGCTGCACAAAAATCCACGCGGAAACGCTGCGTTTTTTTTTTTCTGGAGCATGTCAATTCTTTGTACGGATTCTGCGTTTTTACACCCATTCCATTATAGGAATACGCAGGTGTAAAAACGCAGGGGAAATCCGCAATAAATGCCTGAGGAAGGAAGCCTTAGGGAATGTGCACAAGTTGCGGATTTGTGTGCAGAATTTTCTGCGTGGAATCTGCTTTTTTTTGGCAGAATCCGCAGGTCCAAATCCGCGCGCTTTTTATGTGGATTTCCTGCGGATTCTGCAAAAAAAAAAAAAAAAAAAAAGGCAGATTTCGAGCGGCAAATTCTGCACACAAATCCCTAAGGAAGGAAGCTTTAAGCTCCCGAAACGCGTTGGATTATGACTATTCTATTCTCACCCGCCAACACCTGACCACAGGTACTGAAGTGACATCACTAATCCCAAACTAAAAGCGGTTACACCACTTAGGTCAACCGGCAGTGATTCTTCTTACGCTTGCCACCGGCCGGGGCCAATTCTGACACAATCACCGCCTAAATCCAGCCCTTCTAAGTATTTTGACCTTCGCTCTACGGCGCCTGCCACTCCAAACAGGTCAGTGTGATACATTAAACTATCGCATTATCCCCAGAACTAGATGCACTCCATATAGATTCGATTTACTCTCTACCTATAGTGCGAGGCTTCAATACCCACCGTGTCTCTCACTGTGTTTGGCGGCTTGTGCCCATATGCCGACACACCAGATACAATCAATGCCGCGTGCACCTAAACCACACACACAGACGCACACTCCATCACCCGACAGTCTCTCTATGACACTGGCCGAGATCATTGCACCCAGCTTCCCTGGTACTTGATCAATGTACCCAGCTATCCCAGCAGCCAGCCCTGTAAGCAGCTGGCAACTTCCAGCGGTAAAGCTAATATTTCAAATGTTATAAATAACATTCTCAGTGCCACATTGTATTTGACATTTTTAGTGGTACAATTTATTGGCCATTTAAGGGACACCGCATTTTCTGTGAAATTAAGTGTATCCCCTCAGTGTGGCCGCACGATCAGCGGTATTATTGGCGTGTGCTGAGACAAATGTACCCAGACAAAAACGCATTTAAAAAAAAAACAAACACGACGTACCAAAAACGCAGCAAACACTCAGCAAAAACCAGCTTTTTTTGGTGTTGCTTCTTTACTATCAAGAGAACAGGTTTTGCCTCCCAAAAAAATACAAAAAAAAAAAAAAAACAACGTGTGAACATAGTCGAAATCTGCAGCATGTTCTTTCAATAATTTTGCTACATTTTGTACCAATTCAATTAAAAGCATAAAAAATACTTGTAACATGCATCAATAAAAAGCATGAAAAACAAAAAAATTGTGCATAATAATTTTCCTGCCAAAATTGCGTTTTCATGTGTGGAAAAATGCTGCAAAAAAGGGCTGGGTGATACACCCTAAATGGGGATCTAAGGCCTGTTTCACACATCCGTTTGTGTCCAGTCAAAATCCGCCATTTTGCAAAAAAACGGATCCACCATTTTTCTTGGCGGATCCGTTTTTTTTCCCATTGAGTTGCATTACTGGCGGATCTTGACGGATGGCCATCCGTTGGATCCATTTTTTTGCGGATCCGCCAAAATTTTGACGTCCGCCGACATGCCCGAACGGACCATGCAACGTTTTTTCGGGCTGCAGGATCCGCACTTCTCACTGGGCATGCCCGAAAGACTTCACTCAGCCGGAATTTAACCCTAAACTCTGTTCTGGCAGCTGAAAAATCTCTCCCCCCCCCCCCCGTTAAAATAACGGTCCGGTGACAAACGTTGTGGTCAGTACAGGAACGGATCCGCTATCCGCCATTTTAGCGGATTTTGACTGAACAAAAAAACTGATGTGTGAAACAGGCCTAAGGGGTAACTTTTCTCCTTGTGGAGAGTGACCAGCCAGGCCCTGGCATGTTAGAGGAGACTTATATACCATGCATGCTCCTCTGGGAAATTAAATAATTAATGGGAACCTGTCACTAGAAATAACAATGATTAATCGGCAGAATAACTGCGATATTCTGCTGCCCGCCGCCGAATGCAGCAGGGAGGAAATGATCTTTGTTCTCCCTGCCAGCATTCACAATGCAGTCATGGGGGCGGCACTGGTTCAGTCACCGCTGACAATATAGAGTGGCAGATGTAATCATGCCCCCGACTGATAGATGGCCTCAATGTAAAGCTAGTGTCCGTTATTGACGCGGTTACAGCGGACGCTCTGTATTGTCAGCGGGGGCTGAACGAGTAGCAGAGACGCTCCTATGACTGAACATGGCCTATGTTAGTGAGGGAAATGTATCTGTAAAAATCAGATGCTATATGGATTATTCATAATGGGATCCAATTTTTATTTTGCACACCCATAGACAATGGACGAGTCTCATCCGCCATACAGGAGACACTGACACGTGCAGCCTGTGATCTTTTTCACATGGGCATTTGGTCTGTATTAAACTTTAATTGAATAGATTAATTGCATAACATGGGTCCTACTGCTGTCCATGTCAGTTTTGGGTTTTCCGTCATAATTCACATACATTTTTAATGAATTTTTCAGGTATGCCCTTTTCCATGGTGCTCCATCCACCTTTTCCAAAAATTGACTCAGAGCTGGCCAGGACTAGAGAGAAAAAAAAAAAAAAGCTAAAAATTGTAAAATTTTGCAACATTTCCAACCCTTCTGTACCAGACTTCTGGCAAAAACTGATGAATCGGCCCCATAGTTTAATATGATTTGTTTGCTTTTTGGTTTATTTGGTAAGAGGGGGGGGACAGAAATCAGCTTTGAATGAGATATCCGTTACCTGATATTACAATTTCCGTCAGAGTGTTTATGAGCGCTGCCCAACAACCACAGAGATAACAGCTTCATCATTTAGTCTATTAGCAATGAACGGTTAATGTTTTACACAAAAGTAAAAACAAGCATTTATTTATACAAAATTAGAGCGTGAATCCAATGGTCACCAAATGCATCCCTCCTGTATTTCGAGATTTGCACATAAATTTTACATTCACTGAGAAAAGAACAAATAAAAAGTCATAAATAAGTCCAGCTAAGATAATCGGTCTCATTTCTTGGCGTATGTGATCTTCATAGCATGAGACGGTGTAATCTTAAACCCTTGAAGTGCGTCTCGGGCGGACCCCGCCTGGCTCTCGTTTTCAAATTCTACAAAGGAGATATCGTGTCTTCCAGGAACCAGACGGACTTCTTTGAAGCCAGGAAACCTGGGGAAAAAAATAAAAAGGAAATCACACACTCAGAATACAAAACAGTCACCATCGTCCCATTGAGTTTTGTAAATCAGTATGTTGATCACATTTATCATAGACGACAATATAGAAAAATGAAGCTAGTAAAGTTTAGAGTCAAAGTGGTCAAGAATAAGAAAATTCCAGAGCGACAAATATTTCTGGACGTAAAGCTACATAGTGCTGCCACTTATGTATGCTATGGCAGGAATCTAGGACACTATAGATTACGTGCACTTATAAGCTAAAGCATGTCAAGCTATCAAAATGCACATTCGCTGCTCTTTATGTGATCTTGCCCTAACAATATTAACATTTCAAAGAAATATCAGCTGCCATCTAAAGGAAAAGAAAAGAAAAACACCCCAGAAAGTAGAGACATAACTGCACTGCAATACAGATATAGTGGATGGCAATGGACGTAGCTTAGCATGCAGAACAGCTTCTAGCAGCAGGACAAGGTGGAAAGAAAAGAGAAGGTACAATACCTGAAAGTATTAGTATTTTATTAGGCAGTGCTTAGACCCGATTTCTATGTATTTATAAACACAAAAAAACACAGTAAGGCTATGTGCACACACTGCGGATTGGTCTGCGGATTCTTATCTGCAGAACCGCAGGTAAAATGACCTGCGGTTTTACCTGCGGATTGGCCTGCGGTTTTGCCCTGCGGTTTGCTACCTGGACAATGGAATAGGTGGCAAACCGCAGCAGAATCCGCAGAAACAATTGACATGTCAATTCTTTCTGCGGATTCAAAACCGCAGCTTTTCCGCAGTTAAAAATCCACAGCATGTGCACAGCAGAATGTAACTCCCATAGGATAACATGCTACTGTACACTGTCTGCAGAACTGCTGCGGCCAAAACCGCAGCGTGTGCACATAGCCTAAAGGATTCTTTCCTTGAATTAAATGGTCACAAATAGTGATGAGCGAGTATACTCGTTGCTCGGATTTTCCCGAGCATGCTCGGGTGTCCTCTGAGTATTTTGGCATGCTCGGAGATTTAGCTTTCGTAGTCTCATCTGCATGATTTGTGACTGCTAGACAGCCTGAATACATGTGTGGAATGCCTGTTTGTTAGTGAATTCCCACATGTATTCAGCCTTTCTACAAGTCGCAAATCATGCAAATGAGACAACGAAAACTAAATCTCCGAAAACGCCAAAATACTCGGAGGACACACGAGCATGCTCGGGAGAACCTGAGCAACGAGTATACTCGCTCATCACTAGCCACAAACTTACTTTTCAAAATTCAATAGTACGAGCGACTATACTGATGAGCCACTTTTTTCCCTCCCCACCGCTTACTTATCTCACCATCAATGCTGCAAATTTGATCAAAGCAAAACAGATTGATTCCTCACTGTGCAGACAGACTATTGAAAAGTGAGAGTAGGACGACAATGAGAACAGGCAGGTACAACTTCCTAGTGAGTGTTTTATCTCATCCCAGTGCTGAATTCAAAGCTACACAGCTGAGTACTGTTTTATAATGACAGTCATGCTGCTGCTTCTGTCTGTATGGCAAGAGACAGGAGTGCAGAGAATCTGAACATCCTCATACAACACGGTATGAAATTTTACCTTTCGTGCCCCCCTACTTCCTCAGACTGTAAGCTTCTGTTCACACACTGTCCATGCCCTCTGTGTCTGTGCTGTACACATACTGGCTGGTGACCGGTTCATGCAGCGTTATATGCATACCCTATTTAGTATATTATAGCTGTATGGTACAATAAAAGCAATTTTTACTCGCTCGTCATGCCACCCCCTACTTCCTCATAGACTGCAAGCGTGCGAGCAGCCGGGCCCTCACTCCTTTTGGGATCTGAGTTATGTTTATTCTGTAATATATCTTTATTGTCCGTACAAGTCCCCTCTAAAACTGTGAAGTGCTGCGGAATATGTTGGCGCTGCAGAAATATGCTTGTGGGCAGGACCCTCACTCCTCTTGGTATCTGTAGAGCTGTGTGTTACTGTATAATGATATAGTCTGTGCATGCCCCCTCTGATTTGTAAATTGCTGGGATAAGTTGATGGCATAGATTTAAAGATCATTACTTATTGTTCTGTATGTATGGTATATGGGAGATACAGCAACCAGTGTCTACTCAGTAGCTCAGAGACTCTTAAAAATCAGTGACTGCCTAATTTATACACATGACAGCTGAGGCTGGTTTCACATTAGCGCTTTTTAAGCGCACGCACGGCCGGGGGTAGCTCCGCCCCCGAGCCGGCTCTCTGCCCGGCGTGCCCGCCCCTTGCTTGTAGCGCCGCCTCCTAGCGGACAGCGGCGCCTGCGATCGGCGCACCCTATCTTTAGCATAGGGTGCACAGATCGTGCGCAGGCCGTGCGCTAGTTGCGCTTTGACCTGCGCACTTTTGACGGTGCGCTCCAAAATCGAACTTTTCGGATTTTGGCGCGCACGGCGCACCGTCAAAAGTGCGCAGCGCAGGTCAAAGCGCAACTAGAGCACGGCCTGCGCACCCTATGCTAAAGATAGGGTGCGCCGATCGCAGGCGCCGCTGTCCGCTAGGAGGCGGCGCTACAAGCAAGGGGCGGGCACGCCGGGCAGAGAGCCAGCTCGGGGGCGGAGCTACCCCCGGCCGTGCGTGCGCTTAAAAAGCGCTAATGTGAAACCAGCCTAAATCATCTTCTTATGGCAACTTCCAACAGGTATTTAAAAAAAAAAACAAAACACTTATTGCTGATTTTACTAAATATGACAAAGGTCAGTAAACTAATATCCTGCAGTGTGGTATCAAAAATCTCTAAAGAGTGAGGATAAAGGTACTGTCACACTTAGCGATCTACCAGCGATCCCGACCAACGATATGACACGGTCAGGATCGATGGTGCATCGCTAAGTGGTCGCTAGTGAGCTGCCACACAGGCAGATCTCACCAGCGACGTAGCAGCAGTCGGGGGTCGCTACTTACCTGTCAGACGAGGCGATCCTGACGTCCTCCCACCCGCGTCCACGCGTCGCTAGTCTCCACAGCAGGAAGCCCCAGCAGAAAACTGACGACGAGAAACGGTCCAGGACGTCCGCACAATCAGCGATAACCAGCGGGGGAGCCGTCGGAGGTAAGTATCAGACACAGCGATATTGCTAGCGATATCGCTTAGTGTGACGGGCCCTTGAGTGAATAAAAAACACGGGCAATAGAGTTGCAAAGCACATAAAATGTATTTCTGTCTTATAATAAGGCGTTTCAGGGCTCCATATTCCTTTTCCTCATATGAAAATGCTTTTTATGAGCAAAAAGAACAAACTCCCAACAAGAGATTTCCAGACAAACCCATTTTATATGCTTTGCAGTGCTAGTGCTCGGGGTTTTATTCACGGATTCACATTTATACCTACCTGTCCCAGGAGGCACGTGCAGGTCCCACAGTTGGGTCTGTAAGTCTACCAGTGATCGTCAGGCGAGAGCGTTTTTAGCCCTATTCATACATTATTACGCAATGTGCCACCCTCTGGGTCTTTCTTATTTTGAAGATTGGATCTAAAAAGCTATTAAGGAGCCAGAAACTCACACAACAAATGTGTAGAAAACACATCTGTAGGACACGTGGCAAGTTAAAGAGTAACTGTTTCAAATTTATATTGCATAAATAAATACACGTGATAAGCAACTTTGTAATATATCTCAGAGAAATCTGCGTCCTTCTCGTGGAATTATAACTTATTTGGAAAATCCTCAATTCACAACTAAAATGTTCAGTGAAGACTTTCACATCGCTGAGATAGGCGGTAACAGTTGGTGCTGATGAGATTCTATGTGGTGTGGAGAGGGAGGAGCTCTGTCTCTGGCTCCTCCCTCCTGCATAGAATCTACAATTGCCACCTCCCATCTCAGTAAGGTAATAATCTGTAGTCAGTAAAGACAGATTTACCGTGCATTAAGAATAATCACAATGAGAGATCAGTCTAGGAGGAGAAAGAAGCAGATTTCTCTGACAAGATATATTACAAAGCTGCTTATATTCATGTGTATTATTGAATTACCAGACAAAAATTAAAACAAAGGTTTCTCTTTAACCCCTTCACCTCAAAGCCCGTTTTCACTTCCTGACCAGGCCAATTTTTACTATTCTGACCACTGTCATAGAATCATAGAATCGTAGAGTTGGAAGGGACCTCCTGGGCCATCTGGTCCAACCCCCTGCTCAAAGCAGGATTCGCTAAATCATCCCAGTTAGATGTCTGTCCAGCCTCTGTTTGAAGACTTCCATTGAAGGAGAACTCACCACTTCTCGTGGCAGCCTGTTCCACTCATTGATCACTCTGTCAAAAAGTTTTTTCTAATATCTAATCTGTGTCTCCTCCCATTCAGCTTCATCCCATTGCTTCTAGTCTTTCCTTGTGCAAATGAGAATAAAGTTGATCCTTCTACAATGTGACAGCCCTTTAGATATTTGTAGACAGCTATTAAGTCTCCTCTCAGTCTTCTCTTTTGCAAACTAAACATTCCCAAATCCTGCAACCTTTCCTCATAAGACAGGGTTTGCAGACCGGTCACCATTCTGGTCGCTCTTTTCTGAACTTGCTCCAGTTTGTTGATGTCTTTTTTAAAATGTGGTGCCCAAAATTGGACACAATATTCCAGATGAGGTCTGACCAAAGAGGAGTAGAGGGAAATAATTACTTCACGTGATCTAGACTGTATGCTTCTGTTAATACATCCTAGAATTGCATTTGCCTTTTTTGCTGCTGCATCACACTGTTGACTCATATTCAGTCTGTGATCTATTAGTATACCCAAGTCTTTTTCACATGTGCTGTCACTTAGCCCTATTCCTCCCATTCTATATATGCTTTTTTCATTTTTATTGCCCAGATGTAGTACTTTGCATTTCTCCCTGTTAAAAACCATTCTGTTAGTTGCTGCCCACTTCTCCAGTTTATTTAAATCTTTTTGAATCCTCTCTCTCTCTTCTCTAGTATTAGCTATCCCTCCTAGCTTTGTGTCATCAGCAAATTTAATCAGTTTACCCTCAATTCCTTCATCTAAATCGTTGATAAAGATGTTGAACAATACAGGGCCCAGGACAGAGCCCTGTGGTACCCCACTTGAGACATTCTTCCAACTGGATGTGCAGCCATTTACGACCACTCTTTGGGTCCCATCTCTGTGTTACTTTATGTGATAACTCTGGGACGCTTCAATGGATCCCACTGATTTGGAGCTTTTTTTGTGTGACATATTGTACTTCACGATAGCGGTAAAATTTGTTTGATACGTCCTGCGTTTGTGAAAAAATAAAACAGAAATGTGGCAAAAATTTGGCAGGTTTTAAACAATTTTTATGCCATCTCCAAGTTATATCACACAAAGTTATATCACACAAAGTACTTAATAAATAACATTTCCCACATGTCTACTTTACATCAGAACAATTTTCAAAAAAATTTTTTTTCTTAGGAAGCAAGAAGAGATAAAAGTTGATCAATGATTTCTCATTTTTCCAACAAAACTTTGAGGGGTCTCAAAATCCTCCAAACTACATTCAAGAAGTTTATGAACCCTTCAGGTGCTTCAGAAAAATGAATGGAATATGGAATGAAAAAAAATTAACATTTTACTTTTTTTTTTTTTTTTCTTCTTCACAAAAATGTTACTTTACCCCCCAAATTTTTATTTTCACAGGGAAAACAGGAGAAAATGGACCCCAAAATTAGTTGTGCATTTTCTTTTCAGTACACGGATACCCCCTATATGTCTTGAAAAACTGTGTGGGCAAAACAAGAAAACCAAAGGAAAAAAAAAAAAACCTTTTATTAGCATTCAGTTAAAAGCTCATCAATAGAGGCATGACTGAAGTAATCAGGTTTGTAAGGGTCATCGAAAATATATGCAATGTCAGGTTAATATAATCATGCGCATTAGACAAATTACAAGAAATAATCTCAGGGAATAGACAGTGTCTTGCTGTAAGTATCCCTTAATGACAGCGGAGGTTGGCACCCTGGGGATACAATACGGCGCCCCCGCTCCACGTAGGCTGCCTGAGATGTGGTCTCTGGTCCCCACCGGCAGAACCACTCCTTTATTGAAGGTTTCTTGAAAATTGCCAATAATTTCCATCTGTTGTCTATTCCATTTGCACAACAGCATGTGAAATTGATTGTCAATTAGTGTTGCTTCCTAAGTGGACAGTTTGATTTCACAGAAGTTTGATTTACTTGGAGTTATATTCTGTTGTTAAGTGTTCCCTTTATTTTTTTTTTGAGCAGTGGATATTTATTGGATTAATTTTTTTTTTTTTGTTTTTTTGTTATTTTTTTTAATACTGTAACTTTTTTTTACAACTTTATTACCTTTTTTAGTTTGTTCCAGGACGGGACATAGTTTCCTGCCTTGATCGCTGATCTAATACTCTGCACTGCTTTTGCATTACAGTACATTAGATCAGCGTGTCGTAGGCAGGGAGGAGGCATGTAGCTCCTGCTCTGAGGAGCTTAAAGCCACTGTCCCTGGGTGACCCTACGGCCATCTTTCGGCCCGGGGTCACCATGAAGACTACCGGGACAACGCGATCAAAATCGCACTGTGCCGATGGAAGCAGAGAGGGAGCTCCCTCCCTCTGTAATGCCCATCGATGTCGCTGTCACTATTGACAGCGGCATCAGACGGGGTTAATCGTCCGCGATCGGCGCTAGCAGCAATATTGGGCATCGCTGCAGGGTGTCCGCTCTCATATAAAGTTGACACCCACACATGATAGTATCGGGACTCAGCATGATCATGCTGTATCTCTAAGGCAGTTTGTGGGAACGCAGCTCCCGCAGCACCATACATATACGCCTCATGTTGGGAAAAGGTTAAGTGAACAGAGGCCAAAATTATTAGGGGCAAAGATGATTAGTATTCTGCTTTATAACGATACATGCAGTACAAAGTTCAGAAAGTACCAGCATCCCAGGAGATATTATGATATGTAAGGACATAGCAATCTCAAAAGCACACCAGATCATTGTTGTCTGACAATTATGGGACATATGGAATACTTACTGATTAAATAACATAGAAAGCATCATCTCGTTGGTTTCTTCGGGTAGATTATTCAAGAATAGGATGTAATTAGGCGGGTTATCAGGAATCTAGTTTAAATTAAAAGAATTTAAAAAAATAATGACAGGTATAACACAAATTATATATTTAATATATGAACAATCTTTACAGTACATGGTTCATTTAACATGTCCATTACACATGCTGTAAGAATGTATCCCAATAAAGATGGGCCCAGAAGAACATAAAGGGGTATTCCCATCTCAAAGATCCTATCCCAGTAGGTAGTAGATATAATATTAGCAAATTCCTCCAATTAGAAATGTAGTATAGTTCTTCTGATTCGCTATGTCACTTACCCCATGTACAGGGCATTACAGTAGCTTAGATATACATGGTTACAACCATTGTTATAGCAACATTTAGTTAGCTGTTAGTGGTAATAACCATGGGTATCTAAGCTACTGCAATGCCCTGTGCATGGGGTAAGTGACATCGTGAATCAGTAGAACAATACTACATTTGTAATTGGAGGTATTTGCTCATATAATTAGACCTACTGCATATTGGGATAGGTGCTTGGAGATGGGAATACTCCATTAATAACATTAAAGTGACATAACCCAACAACCTAGTGCAGCACTTTCACTGCGGGAAGAGTGGATTTTCAAGCTTAAACAGATGACACTAATGTTAAAATTATTTAAAGCAGTTGTACCAAGTTTAAGAGTTATGGGGATCACTTCCTGATCGCAAGGGCTCTGAAAGCTGTGACACCGACGACCCGGAGAATGGGACTTTGCAGAGCCCCTTCTGATTGGTGTGGAGGTCAAGCAAGTGAACCTTCGCTCCCTTCAATCTCTATAGGATTGCTGGAGATTGCGGAGTTTGACAGCTTGACCTCCTCTCAAGTTAGACAGATCTCTGCAGAGCCTGGTTCTTGTGATCATGGGTGTCCGAGCGGTCAGATCCCAAGGAAGCAGGAAATTATCCTCTTAACAGAAGTTTTGAGGCGTAAAACAACAGTGAGCGGAGCTAGCTCTGATCACACTTGTTATGTTTGCCGTGTATGGTGCAAGCTCAGAGTATGAAAAAAAAAATGTAAATATCGCCAGCTACTTAAAAAAAAAACCCTACACAAAAATAAATCCTCATTTAGCTAAACGACCAAAAAAGAATAAAAAAACACAGATAGGCCATGTTCACACGTTCAGTATTTTGGCAGTATTTTACATCAGTATTTAAAAGCCAAAAGCAAGAGTGAGTTAAACATACAGAAGTGGTGATGTGTTTATTATACCTTTCATCTGATTGTTCCTCACTTGATTTTGGCTTACAAATACTGAAGTAAAATCCTGACCAAACACTGAACACGTGAATGTGGCCATAAAGCAATTTTCCGCAGATCAGTTTACCTGTGAATGCTGTGCTCCTCCAGGTAATGAGCTTTCTGTTTCCATCATCTAAAAAAAAAATTACCAAAATCAAAAGACTTGTGAGTTTTGTGCCAAATTAGGGATCAAATCCATTCAGAAGAGACACGGAGATAGCAATTCAGTAGGAGAAAACCACAACATAAAGAGTGGATGCTCCATTTTTTTTTAGTTTTTTTCCCCAGCAAGCATTAATATGGATTCTACAGACAGCACAATTAATGTATTAGATATGTCCATCACACGCATTCATCCTATGAATCACTCCCCATTGGTGTACTTCACTAAGTACAGATGTGCGGGCTCCCTGTATACAGAGGATGGGAAGCTCTTCACTTACCAGTGTTGGCTTCTTATTCATGGCATTAGCTGCTTGCTCTAGAGCTTTGTTCTTTTTCTTGTCTTTCTTCTTCTCCTTATCTCCAAACGTTCCCCGCATCTTGGACACCAGGTCAGAGTCTGTCTTTGCGTACTGAATGCGCTGCAGGAGAAATCCTCATTATTACTACAGGAGAACATATTAGGGGGGGAGCACCGCGTCACATCCTGAACACTTATCACATAGTAACGACACCTAGAAAAAAATCCCTTTGTGGTACGCTCATGGTATGTATGTTATATCATGGAATTTCGAGAGTGTGATACCAAATCTGTAATACAGACATGAAAAGGGTAATTTAGAGAGATTTCAGTATCACACAGCAATCATGAATATAAAAATATGACTGAGCAAAGGTTCATGGTCCGAGCACACAATGTACAGACCGGACATTAGTCTCCTAATCTTACCCCCAAAAGCCTCATAGGCAGATATGTGACTGTGGAGTTCAGGTCAGGAGATGCCCAGGCAGACCGAACATCAGACCACGAATGCTGGATTTGTGAAAATGGACTAAGACGTACACTAAAATGGAACCTGTCTTTCCCCAATAATGACGTTAACCTGTAGATATAGGGTTAATCTGCAGGTGTTGTGAAGGTGCACGTCAGCAGTACTTTAAGTGCAGCACACAGGAGAAAATTAACGTTACTTCTCCCGGTAGCTGCTGGCTTTCAGTCACACAGGAATGCCTGGAGCAATTAGTCATCACTCGTAGCAATGACTGACAGCCAGCTTTGCAGGGCATCAGTACAGAGCCAGCTGTCAGTCAGTTATGGTGCTTTTTCATCTCGGTGCCTCACTGCAAGAACTGTGGCCGCGCACCTTCATAACACTATTAACCCGCAGGTTAACCCTACATCTACAGGTGAATAGCATAGCTATCATTGGAGCTGACAGGTTCCCTTTAAAAGGGAATGCATCAACATTTTTTAAAAATGTAGTAAATGTTTTATATAATTGATTATGTATCAAACAAAATAAAGTTTGTTACACTAACATTTGTTTCTTCAGCTACTGTGGCTGTCATTCTTAGAACATTGAATGTGCCCTAAAACGATCTTATTCCATACTCTGGAAACAATGAATACACATTATATATAAACTTCCTTCTCACCCCCACTGGGGGTGGTTTTTTGTTGTCCTTTCTCATTCTCGGGTCCTCTACCAGAGATCTGGGAAGGACCTTGGCTGTTCCCAGCATTGCGATTTCTGGACAGAGTTCAGATGTTGCTCCTGGGATCTGTTGTAGCCATTTTCCAAACTTGGGGGTCACTGTTCCGAGCGCTGCTATCACCTTCTACATCTTCTCCAGTTCTCATTGGAGGCAAGAGAACCTGGATCTGAGATATATATTTTCCGGCCGTGGTGGAGCAGGGTCCTAGGGTCTCGGCTGGAGTAGGAAAGAGTGGAGCGCTGCTGCAGGATGGGATGAGGAGGTGTGCCGATGTGCAGGGCGCTGCTGCGGGTGCTCTGCCAACATTTTGTGTAAGGCCAGAGCCCCCGCAGTTCTATTGTTTTCTATGCGGTGGACTCCGGGAAAATGGCACCGCACATGTGAACACCCTCTCATCCCAGCCTGCAGCAAAGCTCCAATCTTGTCTCCTCCAGCAGTGACCCCGCTTCACCGCAGCCACCACCCCCCGGTAAGCAATAAAACGCATGGATTATAAAAAGCACCACCATTTTATTAAAAAAAAAACAAAACGTTTTTTCCTATTTTTCTCCTCAAAACTTGTGGTGCGTCTTATAATCCGGAGCATCTTATAATCCACGAAATACGGTATAATATATATATATATATATATATATATACACACACACACACACACACACACACACACACACACACACACACACACACATACATACACAGTACAGACCAAAAGTTTGGACACACCTCATTCAAAAAGTTTTCTTTATTTTCATAGTTCTATGAAAATTGTAGATTCACTCTGAAGGCTTCAAAACTATGAATTAACACATGTGGAATTATATAATTAACAAAAAAGTGTGAAACAACTGAAAATATGTCTTATATTCTAGGTTCTTCAAAGTAGCCAACTTTTGCTTTGATTACTGCTTTGCACACTCTTGGCATTCTCTTGATGAGCTTCAAGAGGTAGTCACCAGAAATGGTCTTCCAACAGTCTTGAAGGAGTTCCCAGAGATGCTTAGCACTTGTTGGCCCTTTTGCCTTCACTCTGCAGTCCAGCTCACCCCAAACCATCTCGATTGGGTTCAGGTCTGGTGACTGTGGAGGCCAGGTCATCTGGCGTAGCACCCCATCACTCTCCTTCTTGGTCAAATAGCCCTTTCACAGCCAGGAGGTGTGTTTGGGGTCATTGTCCTGTTGAAAAATAAATGATGGTCCAACTAAACGCAAACTGGATGGAATAGCATGCCGCTGCAGGATGCTGTGGTAGCCATGCTGGTTCAGTATGCCTTCAATTTTAAATAAATCCCCAACAGTGTCACCAGCAAAGCACCCCCACACCATCACACCTCCTCCATGCTTCACGGTGGGAACCAGGCATGTAGAGTCCATCCGTTCACCTTTTCTGCGTCGCACAAAGACATGGTGGTTGGAACCAAAGATCTCAAATTTGGACTCATCAGACCAAAGCACAGATTTCCACTGGTCTAATGTCCATTCCTTGTGTTCTTTAGCCCAAACAAGTCTCTTCTGCTTGTTGCCTGTGCTTAGCAGTGGTTTCCTAGCAGCTATTTTACCATGAAGGCCTACTGCACAAAGTCTCCTCTTAACAGTTGTTGTAGAGATGTGTCTGCTGCTAGAACTCTGTGTGGCATTGACCTGGTCTCTAATCTGAGCTGCTGTTAACCTGCGATTTCTGAGGCTGGTGACTCGGATGAACTTATCCTCCGCAGCAGAGGTGACTCTTGGTCTTCCTTTCCTGGGGCGGTCCTCATGTGAGCCAGTTTCTTTGTAGTGCTTGATGGTTTTTGCCACTGCACTTGGGGACACGTTCAAAGTTTTCCCAATTTTTCAGACTGACTGCCCTTCATTTCTTAAAGTAATGATGGCCACTCGTTGTTCTTTACTTAGAATTTGTATTATGGCAAGAAAAAAAAGCAGCTAACAGTCTATTCAGTAGGACTATCAGCTGTGTATCCACCAGACTTCTGCACAACACAACTGATGGTCCCAACCCCATTTATAACGCAAGAAATCCCACTTATTAAACCTGACAGGGCACACCTGTGAAGTGATAACCATTTCCGGTGACTACCTCTTGAAGCTCGCCAAGAGAATGTGTGCAAAGCAGTAATCAAAGCAAAAGGTGGCTACTTTGAAGAACCTAGAATATAAGACATTTTCAGTTGTTTCACACTTTATTATATAATTCCACATTTTTTTAATTCATAGTTTTGAAGCCTTCAGAGTGAATCTACAATTTTCATAGTCATGAAAATAAAGAAAACTCTTTGAAATGAGAGGGTGTGTCCAAACTTTTGGTCTGTACATATATATATATATATACACTCACTGGCCACTTTATTAGGTACACCTGTCCAACTGTGTGTTAAGACTTAATTTCTAATCAGCCAATCACATGGCGGCAACTCAGTGCATTTAGGCATGTAGACATGGTCAAGACAATCTCCTGCAGTTCAAACCGAGCATCAGTATGGGGAAGAAAGGTGATTTGAGTGCCTTTGAACGTGGCATGATTGTTGGTGCCAGAAGGGCTGGTCTGAGAATTTCAGAAACTGCTGATCTACTGGGATTTTCACGCACAACCATCTCTAGGGTTTACAGAGAATGGTCCGAAAAAGAAAAAAAATCCAGTGAGCGGCAGTTCTGTGGCCGGAAATGCCATGTTGATGCCAGAGGTCAGAGGAGAATGGGCAGACTGGTTCGAGCTGATAGAAAGGCAACAGTGACTCAAATTGCCACCCGTTACAACCAAGGTAGGCAGAAGAGCATCTCTGAACGCACATTGCGTCGAACTTTGAGGCAGATGGGCTACAGCAGCAGAAGACCACACTGGGTACCACTCCTCTCAGCTAAGAACAGGAAACTGAGGCTACAATTTGCACAAGCTCATCGAAATTGGACAGTAGAAGATTGGAAAAACGTTGCCTGGTCTGATGAGTCTCGATTTCTGCTGCGACATTCGGATGGTAGGGTCAGAATTTAGCGTAAACAACATGAAAGCATGGATCCATCCTGCCTTGTATCAACGGTTCAGGCTGGTGGTGGTGGTGTCATGGTGTGGGGAATTTTTTCTTGGCACTCTTTGGGCCCCTTGGTACCAATTGAGCATCGTTGCAACGCCACAGCCTACCTGAGTATTGTTGCTGACCATGTCCATCCCTTTATGACCACAATGTACCCAACATCTGATGGCTACTTTCAGCAGGATAATGCGCCATGTCATAAAGCTCGAATCATCTCAGATTGGTTTCTTGAACATGACAATGAGTTCACTGTACTCAAATGGCCTCCTCAGTCACCAGATCTCAATCCAATAGAGCATCTTTGGGATGTGGTGGAACGGGAGATTCGCATCAGGGATGTGCAGCCGACAAATCTGCGCCAACTGTGTGATGCCATCATGTCAATATGGTCCAAAATCTCTGAGGAATGCTTCCAGCACCTTGTTGAATCTCTGCCACGAAGAATTGAGGCAGTTCTGAAGGCAAAAGGGGGTCCAACCCCTTACTAGCATGGTGTACCTAATAAAGTGGCCAGTGAGTGTATATATATATATATATATATATATATATATATATATACACACACACACACATATATAGCACACACTGGTACCTAAAGAAAACTAGAATTGCTTATGAAATTTTTTTTTTATTCACTATAACATCTTGAAAACATTCAAAATCCTGTCCATTAGATGATCTGCACTTGTCCCAACTGTTTTTACACTGGTCGAAACTTCTTTTATACTCTTGTGAACTATTGCTGTTAAGTACCTCCAGCTATTTTCTCTTAACCTCTTCTATGTACTGAAAACGCTTTTCCTTTAGGTTTCTCTTCATTCTTGGGAATAAGAAGTCGTCGTAGGGGGCTAGATTGAAAGAGCAAGGGGGGGGGGGGGGGGGGGAGATGGGTGACCCTGATTTTTTGTCAAAAGTCATCACAGGGAATGAATCTTGGCGTTACGCCCATGATCCTGAAACAAAACAGCAGTTCAGCCAGTGGACAGGCAGCTTCATCACCCAGACCAAGAAAAAAAACAAAAAAAAAAAAAAACACGGAAAGTGAAATCAAATTTGAACTCAATGGTGGTTTGTTTTTTTTCAACATCAAAGAAGTCGATCAAATTGAATTTGTTCCTCAGGGAACCACAGTAAGCCAATATTACTAGAGTGCTGGAGCGATTGCTTGAGGCAGTGAGAAAAAAAAATAAATGAATTGTGGCGATCAGAGGAATGGCTAATTCATCATGACAATGGTTTCTCACCCCCCTTCCTCACCCGACCTAGCCCCGTGACGACTTCTTATTCTCTAGAATAAAGAAAAACTCTAAAAAGTGAAAGCGTTATCAACACGAAGAAGAGATTTTCAGACTCCGACTCTTAAAATAAATAACAAATTGGGTACAGTAGTACAATGCAGGATGTGCTGTAAATGTTTTCCATAAGAATTTGGGAAAGTAATGAAATGTTCTATAAATGTCTGTTTTGTTCCTGATACAAGGATCTCGGCTTTTAGTTGAGATGGATCTGTGCTGCACTTTATGTACATGCTCAGTAGTGACCAGTGCTGTGGAGTCGGAGTGGAGATGAATCTTTGCTGCACTTTATGTACATGCTCAGTAGTGAGGCAGTGCTGTGGGGTCGTAGGCGAGATGAATCTCTGCTGCACTTTATGCAAATGCTCAGTAGTGACCAGTGCTGTGGGGTCGGAGTTGAGATGAATCTGTGCTGCACTTTATGTACATGCTCAGTAGTGACCAGTGCTGTGGAGTCGGAGTTGAGATGAATCTGTGCTGCACTTTATGCACATGCTCAGTAGTGACCAGTGCTGTGGGGTCGGAGTTGAGATGAATCTGTGCTGCACTTTATGCACATGCTCAGTAGTGACCAGTGCTGTGGGGTCGTAGTTGAGATGAATCTGTGCTGCACTTTATGCAAATGCTCAGTAGTGACCAGTGCTATGGGGCTGGAGTCAGAAAGTTAGGGAAATTGAGGAGTTTGGCTTACCGACTCCACAGCACAGCCCTGATGGAGAGAATGATAAACGCCTCCCTAAGTGTCTAAAACACCCAGAAAACATGATGCTACATACCATTGGTTTGTCATAAAAAGGAAATCCTTGTAACTGCCGCAAAGCATTGGTGGCTGAAGCAAGCTCCTTAAAAATGATAAAAGCTTGTCCCCTCATCTTCATGGTCTTTAAAGCCACAATATCCATCACATGGCCAAACTGGGAGAACAGCGCATAAAGAGATCTCTTCAGTTCTGGGAACAAAATAGAAAGCTCAAATTACGTTAAAATTCCTGAAAGGAATCTGAAATGCACATGTACATAATAAAAGGGTTTGTTTTTTCCAATTTCATAAATAGGTAAAACTGCAAAGTGCTTGCAAAAAAACAAAAAACTTTGCAATTTAACCCTAGGCAAAAAGCATGGCATGAGCAGCAGAAAAAGTGAGGGTAGTTTCCAGCACAACCAACTGGATAAAAAGGCAAGGATCCTATGATTAAGGGCAGTGTTCCACAACTCCAGTCCTCAAGGCTCACCAACAGGTCATGTTTTCAGGATTTCCTTTGTATTGCACAGGTGATGGAATTATCACCTGGGCAATACTAAGGAAATCCTGAAAACATAACCTGTTGGTGGGCCTTGAGGACTGGAGTTGGGGGAACCCTGATTAAGGGTGTCACAGTACACCAAAAACACATAAGGTGTTGAGGTTTTTAACTTAACCTTAAGGGAATCTGTCACCCATATTTAGTGATATCATGTAAAGATATCACCCAATTGTGCGTCCCATCAGGATTCTATTAGGATTTTTTATTCCCTCTGATCCCGCACCTTTGAGGCATAAATACCTTTATGATCTTGTTGGGGATGAATGCAAATCGCAGAGGTCCGGTCCAAAGGGCGTGGCTTAGTCGCCTTCTTTCCTCCCCCCTCCTCGGCTTGCTGTACGTAATCTTCATCTGTGAATGTCACATATAGCGTTGGTTTCCGCGCTTGCGCATTGTAAAGGCCTCCGGCGCCTGCGCAGTATGCTTTGCCCAACTGTGGGCGAAGCATATAATCGCTACTGCGCAGGTGCCGGTATTTTCCAGCACGGTCTATGCCCCGGAAGTCTTCACATGCAGGACACAATTTCCGTGGTATAGATCGCGCCAGAAAATACCGGCGCATGCGCAGTAGCGATTATATGCTTCGCCCACAGTTGGGCAAAGCATACAGCGCAGGTGCCGGAGGCTTTTTCAATGCGCAAGCGCGTAAACCAACGCTATCTGTGATATTCACAGATGAAGATTACGTGCAGCAAGCCGAGGAGGGGGGAGGAAAGAAGGCGACTAAGCCACGCCCATTGGACCGGACCTCGGCGATTTGCATACATCCCCAACAAGATAAAAAAAGGTATTTATGCCTCAAAGGTGAGGGGTCAGGGGGAATAAAAAATCCTAATAGAATCCTTATGGGACATACAATTGGGTGATATCTTTACATGATATCACTAAATATGGGTGACAGATTCCCTTTAAATTTTATCTAGTTGGTTGGGCCAGAAACTACCCTCATTTTTTTTCCCTTTCAGCTGCAATCACCAGCAGGTACAGAACCCACTGGTTTCTAATTACAGCAACGGATCCATCTATACCACCAGCGTGAACAGCTCCAATCTTCCCCCTCTCCTAGACCACCTTCTATGCTTTATAGCCTGCTCATGTCGCTCTGAACTGGTCGAATCGCAGGATCTCACCAGCCTCAGTGCCCCTGTGCTTCTCCCATGCTGCAGTGGCAAAGCTGGCTCTGCTAACAGCCTGGAAGAGAGCACGGTCTGGACTAGCGGTTCAACCGTGACGCTGCTCCGAACAATCAATTTTTAGGAGCACATCGTTCCAATGCCTCCCAGTTTCCTGCTTTGTCAGGGTCTCTTGAAGAATCATCTTGAGACAACCAATTTAAGGCTATGTGCACACGCTGCGGATTGGTCTGCGGATTTGTATCTGCGGAACCGCAGTTAAAACGACCTGCGGATTGGCCTGCGGTTTTCCCCTGCGGTTTATCACCTCTACAATGGAAGAGATGGTAAACCGCTGTAGAATCCGCAGAAAAGTAGTGACACGTCATTTCTTTCTGCGGATTCAAAACCGCAGCTTTTCCGCAGTATGTGCACAGCAGATTGTAAATCCCATAGGATAAACATGCTACTGTACACTGTCTGCAGAACTGCTGCAGATCCGCAGCGGCCAAAACCGCAGTGGATCCGCAGCAAAAACCGCAGCGTGTGCACATAGCCTAATGGTCAAGCTTTTCTTCAGATTGATTGATGCATATGTGATGTAAACATGAAGTACAGAAATGAAACCTGATGAAAATTACTGGCCTGATTAGCAATGGCAGAGAGCCGCTGGGATGACACAGGTGGAGATAAGAGTGACACTAGACTCTTCTGCCGAACTAGTTAAATGGAAAGTGTGACACCTAAATGTGAGGACCTCACACAACAGTACACCCAGCGAGCCATAAGAGACAGCTGGCTACCAGCTATTCTCACGCTGATCTCTGAGGCTGCTGTGGTGCAAGTGCTTTATGGCAGAAGCTCTTCCCACAGGGGACAAGCCAATGCTCACACTATTTTGTTTCACAATGTGTCCATTGCTCTACCGTTTTTGCCACACTGTATGGCAGTGCCTTGAGAACAGTACTTTACCTAAAAATCCAGAACTAAGTTAGGCTTCCTCCATACATCACACTGGCAACCACCAAAAATAGTATGTTCAAATGGCTTTAAACGTTCACAGTCATGTTAAAGGGGTTTAACTGTAAAGGACAATTATTTTAACACAGGATAGGAGATGAATGTCTGATTGTTGCGACCTATACTGATCACTGGAGCAGGTCCCAAGTCCTCCTAATTCCTCGTTACTGCATAACCTCAGTGAGGAGGAGCGGGTCACAGATATAAATTGCATGGCAGTGTATATTTTTGGGGACAACAAAACTAGTCAAGCAGTGTTAAGCGTTATTTTGCAGTCTAAACAGGCTGCTGCTCACCTAAGGAACGACCAAAACACTGCAGGTGAAATTATCTTTTCTGCAATGTAAAAGATTATCATTTCCAGTGAAGCATCATCCTCTGTAAACAAGACTCGCACTACAGAAAACCAAGGCAGCCTATGTGCGCTGAGCGATCTAGGACAGATCATTACTTTGGTCTAACTATTAGTGATGAGCGAGCGTGCTCCGATAAGGGGTTATCCAAGCATGCGAGCAGCCACAGCGACTCAAACCTAGTATTAGAGCACGCCGAAGATGCTCTATTAGCACTCGAGCACCTTATCCGAACACGCTCGCTCATCACTACTACCTATGTAAATAGGTATTAAAACGACTGCCGATCGTTAAATGCTTACAGATTGGCGATCACTTCGTGCTGCCGGTCGGTCCATGTACACGGATTCTTAGAAAGCAGCTGTTCTCAGTCAGCTCCACAGACATCATGGTGCTCCACCAAAGCTCTATTCAAGCCCCTCCTCATTGTATGTGAGGCAGGGGCAGCTCAGGACCCCCACCTTTAAAGATCCATCAGACATTTTTCCCTTATGGCTATGGGAAGCTCCTTTCATTCTACACTGTAATACATTGTAAACGTTGAGGTGTTCCCTCTGCGAGAAAAATAGAGAAGACTCTTACCTGGCTTCTTGACTTTATCATTTAAGTTGTTGATGTAAACTGTGTGATTTGGCCGAATATCCATCGCGTTGACCGTCTGTAAGAGAAATGAATTGTTGATTACACTGCAGAGAAGAACAAGAAGCTGTGGAAAAGTCAGCAGCTTCTTACATTTGAATCTGTCCCAACCCCAAAAAAATTGCATTGGTACACTGGTATTCATTCAAACGTATGAGAGAATTGGTTTCCTAAATCTGTAGAGAGTGGGACCTGTCGCACGGGTGTCTCTCCTCCCCCCCCCCATTCACTTGTTCTGAACATTGCTGGGACCGTGCAACTGTTGGAATTCCCATATGAATGAACAGAGAACTGCACACCGACAAGCGTGCTAAATGGCCAGTGGGGACACAGGGGTGTACATAGGGGTTAATGGCTCTGTGGGAGGGTGGTATAGGTGATAAGTAGCCTGATGTAGGGGGATATAGCGGCTAAATGTACTGGTACAGCGGCGTGGGGGGGTGTAGGTAATAAATGGCCAGGTGCAAGGGATGATATAGGGGATAAATGGCCTAATGAAGAGGGGGGATATAGGCGCTTAACAGCCCAATGGGGATGTGGGAGACAGTATAGATGACAAATAGCTTTATACAGGGGAGATATAGGGGGTAAATGTAGCAGTGCAGAGGTGGGGGGTATAGGTAATAAATAGCCAGATGCAGGGGGTGACATGGGGGTAAATGATCTGGTGAGGAGGTGTGGGGGATATAGGGGGTAGATAGTCTGGTGAGGCAGGATTATAGGGTGTTAATGGCAAGGCGGGGATGTGACATCCTGGTGCAAGGGGTGATATAGCGGATAAATGGCCTGATCCAGAGGCTGGGGGGCAGGTATAGGGGGTAAATGGCCTGGTGAGGAGGCATGGGGGGGCAGGTATAGGGGGTAAATGGCCTGGTGAGGAGGCATGGGGGGGCAGGTATAGGGGGTACATGGCCTGGTGAGGAGGCATGGGGGGGCAGGTATAGGGGGTACATGGCCTGGTGAGGAGGCATGGGGGGGCAGGTATAGGGGGTACATGGCCTGGTGAGGAGGCATGGGGGGGCAGGTATAGGGGGTACATGGCCTGGTGAGGAGGCATGGGGGGGCAGGTATAGGGGGTACATGGCCTGGTGAGGAGGCATGGGGGGGCAGGTATAGGGGGTACATGGCCTGGTGAGGAGGCATGGGGGGGCAGGTATAGGGGGTACATGGCCTGGTGAGGAGGCATGGGGGGGCAGGTATAGGGGGTACATGGCCTGGTGAGGAGGCATGGGGGGACAGGTATAGGGGGTAAATGGCCTGGTGAGGAGGCATGGGGGGCAGGTATAGGGGGTAAATGGCCTGGTGAGGAGGCATGGGGGGGCAGGTATAGGGGGTAAATGGCCTGGTGAGGAGGCATGGGGGGGCAGGTATAGGGGGTACATGGCCTGGTGAGGAGGCATGGGGGGCAGGTATAGGGGGTAAATGGCCTGGTGAGGAGGCATGGGGGGCAGGTATAGGGGGTAAATGGCCTGGTGAGGAGGCTGGGAGTAGGTGTCCTAGTGAGGAGGATAAGGGTGTAATGGTCTACTGGGGCGGGCCTGGTAAACAGCCCGGTATGGAGCAGGGTAGGAGGTGAATGGCCCGCTCGGGTGCGGGGTCTGGAAAGGACTATATGGCCGCTTGGGAGGGGGTACCGGGCCGGTCATGAACTGGTTAATCACTGCCTGCTCCCCGGCAGCGCAGTAATGTGCAGCTCCAGCCCGCAGTTACAGGCTGCCGCACACACAATATTCCCGCTCTCGCTGCTTAGAAGCCGCAGGGACAGGACATACAGGGACCAGCGGCCGCCACACCGGTACAGAATTGCTACGGATCCCGGTGCCGTAGACACAACCCACAGCCAGGCGGCCGTCCAGAAAAGTAAAACCAACATTTCTTACCTTGTGAATGCTGGCTGGCGCTTTACGGCAACGCGCAACGTCACACTTTTCCCCAGCAGCCCCGCGTTCACACGTGACTTGAAACGCAAGGTGACGTACCGAGGCGACGGCGGCGGCCATCTTTTTGGTGGGAAAGTACAACTGTTACACGCTGGTAGTGGCTGGCTTTCTGTAGCTCCAGCTGTAGATAAACAAATAAACTACAACTCCCAGCATGTCCCATGTTGTTTTCCAATAGGTTGGAAAGCTTTCTGCTGCAGATCACTAGTAATTGAGTGCTGAACTCGTGTGCTGTGATGGCTGCTCTGGGGGCGCGGAGTGCCGTCTACTTTGTGAAGGGTTTTGATCTCTTTTATGATACAGAATAAAGCTGCGATTTGTTACTCATTTTGTGTTTTTTTTTTTTATTAAAAGTTTGGATTTCATTTTTTTTGGTTTCGAATTGCACAGCTCTGTGACAGTTGTTATTGGAGGGAGTGCGCTTGTTCTGGCCTGTGTGTGTAAGGAATCCGAGGCCTGTATTGCTTCTGGTGCTGAAGCTGAGCCATCATACTAACAGGCCTTGTAAGGGATAATCGGTGGATCACATACAATCGGCATTTTGCCGAGGGAGCAGGGAGAGTGACAGAATACAGTCTCTAGGCAAGGATTGGAGCTATGTTGTCCGACAAGGCCATTGCTAAATAGAAATCGGCTGAACGTGAACATTTTTATTTTTTGGGTGAAAACGTTGACTATTGTCATCCATAGAGTATTAGGTGCTTTGTGGTACATTTCTGTGTTATATAACAGTCCAAAAAACAATAAAACATTTTTTCTGGATTAAATTACTCATCCATATACAGGGTGGGCCATTTATATGGATACACCTGGGAATGGTTGCTGATATCTACTTCCTATTTGTGGCACATTAGTATATGGGAGGGGAGAAACTTATGTGCCATAAACAGGAAGTTGATATCACCAACCATTCCCATTTTATTTAGGTGTATCCATATAAACGGCCCACCCTGTATTACGTTCTCTGTGGTACATTTCTGTATTATATAACAGTGCAAAAAAAATGATTTACAAACTAGTCCAATTTTTACAATTCTGACCACTGTCACTTTATGAAGTAATAACTCTGGAACGCTTGAACGGATCCCGGTGACGCTGAGACTGTTTTTTGTGACATATTGTATTTCATGATCGTGGTAAAATTTCTTCGGCATGACACATTTATTTGTGAAAAAAATGAAAATTTGGCAACAAATTAGAAAATTTAGCAGTTTTCAAACTTTGAATTTTCACGCCCTTAAATCACAAGAGATATGTCGCACAAAATAGTTATTAGATAACATTTCCCACAAGCCTACTTTCCCACAATTCTGGAATTAATTTTTTATTTGTTAAGAAGTAATAAGGGGTAAAAGGCCGGGGTCACACTAACCGACGCAAAATACGGTCCGTAGTTTACATCCGTAATACGGATGAATGACCCCTAAATAGTGCTCCGTATGTCATCCGTAAGCAAGGTGTGGTCGCGTATTTTGCGCATGTCAGCATCCGTATGTAATCCATATGGCATCCGTATGCAATCCGTATGGCTAGATTTTCTCGCCGCCTTCATAGAATCGTAGAGTTGGAAGGGACCTCCTGGGCCATCTGGTCCAACCCCCTGCTCAAAGCAGGATTCGCTAAATCATCCCAGTCAGATGTCTGTCCAGCCTCTGTTTGAAGACTTCCATTGAAGGAGAACTCACCACTTCTCGTGGCAGCTTGTTCCACTCATTAATCACTCTACCTGTCAAAAAGTTTTTTCTAATATCTAATCTGTGTCTCCTCCCATTCAGTTTCATCCCATTGCTTCTAGTCTTTCCTTGTGCCTTGCAAAATGGACATATAATGGAGCCCTATGACAGGGTTTCGAACAGAAACGAAATAATAGATATAGACACAGAGAATGTATGTATGTATATATATATATATATATACACACACACACACACACACACACACACACACACACACACACACACACACACACACACACACACACACACACACACACACACACATATATATATCATTGAGATAAACATATATATATTTATATTTCACAGAGTTCTTCATAGCAGAATAGCCGCTAATTCAATTGCCGGCTTCTATCAAATCATTCCCCAACCCGACATGAAATGACACATGGTTTACATTCAGTAAAGCATTTCATTTAATGTTTTTTAATATGTCCCTGACTAATAATTAGATGAGGGTTTGTGTGCAAAATTTGGGAGTTGTAGTTGTTATTTTAAGGGGTTAATTCGTTGTTAAAAAAATGCGTGGGCTTCCCATTGCCCTATAGTGGCGAATGGGTTAATCTAACAAAGGGTTAATGTCAGCATTCGATTGTACGGTGACATTAACCCTTTGTTAGATTAACCCATTCGCCACCACTATAGGGCAATGGGAAGCCCACGCATTTTTTTAACAACGAATTAACCCCTTAAAATAACAACTACAACTCCCAAATTTTGCACACAAACCCTCATCTAATTATTAGTCAGGGACATATTAAAAAACATGAAATGAAATGGTTAACTGTATGTAAACCATGTGTCATTTCATGTCAGGTTGGGGAATGATTTGATAGAAGTCGGCAATTGAATTAGCGGCTATTCTGCTATGAAGAAATCTGTGAAATATAAATATACAGTATATATATGTTTGCCACAATGACATGTGTATATATATATATATTCATTCTATGTGTCTATATCTATTCTTTCGTTTCTTTATTAAACCTGTCAGTGTGAGTTTACTGTATAGCGCACTGAATTGCCGGCTTTTCTGAAGGGCACTGGATGCGTATTTCTCGCAAGTCACATGTGGGGTCCGTGTGTAATGCGTATTTTTAGCGCACCCATAGACTGGCATTTGCGTAGTACGCTGACAATCGCAGCATGCTGCGATTGGCACGGACCGTAGAATACGCCTGAGAAATATACGGCTGGTGCGAGGTACCCCATAGAGAATCATTTGTCCGTGTGTAATGCGTGCTTTTAGCACCTCTCACTCATCCGTATTCCTCGCCAGTGTGACCCCCGGCCAAAGTTGACCAGTAATTTCTCATATTTCCAACAAAGTTCACAAAACCATTTTTTCAGGGACAACCTCACATTTGAAGTCACTTTTTCTGTCATATGACAAAAATACCCAATGTGGCACTAAAAACTGCAACCCTTAAGGTGCTCAAAACCACATTTAAGAAGTGAATTAACCCTTCAGGTGCTTTACAGCAATTTTTGTAATGTAGTAAAAAAAACTATATAACTTTTTTTCACAAAAAATAACTTCAGATCCAATTTTTTATTTTGACAAGGATAACAAGAAAGAATAGACCCCAAAATGTATTGTGTAATTTCTCCTGAGCATGCCGATACCTCATGTGAGGGAGAAAACCACTGTTTGTGCGCACAGCAGAGCTCGGAAAGGAAGGAGTGCCATTTGACTTTTTGAATGCAAAATTTGCTGGGTCAATTGGCAGATGCCATGTCGTGTCTGGAAAGGCTCTCATGTGCCTAAACAGTGAAAATCCCCCACACTTGACACAATTTTGGAAACTATACCTCTCAAGGAACTGATCTAGATATGTGGTGAGCACATCGAAGCCTCAGGTGCTTCACAGAAGTTTATAACGTTGAGTTGTGAAAATAAAAAAAATCAAATTTTCCCCACAAATATGTTAGCCCCAAATAATGCATTTTGATAATGGTAACAGGAGAAATTGAACCATTGAATTTGTTGTGCAATTTCTCCTGAGTACACCAATATCCAATATGAGGAAGGAAACTACTGTTTGGGGGTACGGCAGGGCTCGGAAGGGAGGGAGCGTCATTTGACTTTTTGAATTAAAAATTTTCTGAAATTATTAGCGGACGTCATGTCCTGTTTGGAGAGCCACTGATGTCCTTAACCCCTTACCTACAATTGACGTAATATTCCGTCCATGTGACCATGGACCTAATTACCATGGATGGAATATTACGTCATCGCGATCAGCGGCGCCCACGTGGTGAGCGCCGCTGATCGCGGCCGAGTGTCAGCTAATTATCATAGCTGACACCCGGCACAATGTGTCAGGGGCGGTCACGGACCGCCCCCGACACGTTAACCCCTTGCACACCGCGATCAAACGCGATCGCGGTGTACCGGGGGTTAAAGGGAAGCATCGGCAGGGAGGGGGCTCCCTCCGTGCTTCCCTGAGCCCCCCACGGCAGCGCAATGTGCAGCGCTGCTGCGGGGGGCTCTTTCCCTACAGGCCCCCGGATCCAAGATGGCGACGGGGGCCTGCAGGGAGCTGACTTCCTCACTGCCTGCAAAGCGCAGGCATGAGGAAGTCTGCAGCAGTGCCTGTGACAGATCGCTGATCTGTCACAGTGATCTGTGATGTGACAGATCAGCGATCTGTCACAGGACAGTGATGTCCCACGTGGGACAAGGTAATAAAGAAAAAAAAAAAGTGTTAAAAATAATTAAAAAAAAAAAAAAAAATCGCTAAATAAATCAGTAAAAAAAAAAAAAATATTCCCCAATAAATCAATTTTTTCAAAATAAAAAAAAAACAAAAACAATAAAAGTACACATATTTGGTATCGCCGCGTCCGTAATGACCTGCCCTATAAAACTGTCCCATTAGTTAACCCCTTTAGCGAACCCCTTAAAAAATAAAAATAAAAAACGAAGCAAAAAATAATGATTTATTATCATACCACCGAACAAAAAGTGCAATAGCGCGCGATCAAAAAGACGCATATAAATATGCATTGTACCGCTGAAAACATCATCTTGTCCCGCAAAAAACGATCCACCATACAGCATCATCCGCAAAAAAATAAAAAAGTTATAGCTCGCAGAATAAAGCGATACAAAAATAATTATTTTTTATATAAAATAGTTTTCATTGCAAAAAACCGACAAAACATAAAAAAAGACCTAAATGAGGTATCCCTGTAACCGTACTGACCCAAAGAATAAAAACGCGTTATCAATTTTACCGCACGCGGAACGGTGTAAACGCACCCCCCAAAAGAAATTCATGAAACGCTGGTTTTTGTTCATTCTGCGTCCCAAAAATCGGAATAAAAAGCGATCAAAAAATGTCACGTGCCCGAAAATGGTACCAATAAAAACGTCAACTCGTCCCGCAAAAAATAAGACCTCACATGACTCGGTGGGTCAAAATACGGAAAAATTATAGCTCACAATATGTGGTGATGCAAAAACTATTTTTACAATAAAAAGCGTCTTTTAGCGTGCGACAGCCGCCAAACATAAAAACCGCCATAAATCGTAAATCAAACCCCCCGTTATCACCCCCTTAGTTAGGGAAAAATAATAAAACTAAAAGAAAATGTATTTATTTCCATTTTCCCGCTAGGGTTAGGGTTAGGGTAGGGTTAGGGCTAGGGTTAGGGCTAGGGCTAGGGCTAGGGTTAGGGCTAGGGTTAGGGCTAGGGTTAGGGCTAGGGCTAGGGCTAGGGTTAGGGTTAGGGCTAGGGCTCAGATTAGGGTTAGGGGTGTGTTGAGGTTCGGGTTGGAGTTATAATTGGGGGTTTCCACTGTTTGGGCACATCAGGTGCTCTCCAAAGGCAACATGGCGACTGATCTCAATTCCAGCCAATTCTGCATTGAAAAAGTCAAATGGTGCTCCTTCCCTTCCAAGCTCTGCCATGTGCCCAAACAGTGTTTTACCCCCACATGTAGGGTATCAGCCTACTCAGGACAAATTACAAAACAACTTTTGGGGTCCAATTTCTCCTGTTACCCTTAGGAAAATAAAAAATTGGGGGCAAAAATATAATTTTGCGGAAAAAAATGTTTTTTTTATTTTCACGCCCAGGCGTTATAAACTTCTGTGAAGCACTTGGGGGTTCAAAGTGCTCTCCACACATCTAGATAAGCTCCGTGGGGGGTCTAGTTTCCAAAATGGGGTCACTTGTGGGGAGTTTCAATAGTTTAGGTACATCAGGGGCTCTCCAAACGCATATGACACCCGCATACCAATCCATCAAAGTCTGCATTCCAAAACGTCACTACTTCCCTTCCGAGCCCCGACGTGTGCCCATACAGTAGTTTTCTCCCACATATGAGGTATCAGCGTACTCAGGACGAATTGGACAACAACTTTTGGGGTCCAATTTCTCCTGTTACCCTTGGAAAAATAAAAAAAATGGGGACTAAAAGATGATGTTTGTTGAAAAAATACGATATTTTTATTTTCACGCCCGGTCGTTATAAACTTCTGTGAAGCACTGGGGGGTTCAAAGTGCTCACCACACATCTAGATAAGTTCATTAGGGGGTCTAGTTTCAAAAATGGGGTCACTTGTGGGGGGTTTCCACTGTTTAGGTACATCAGGGGCTCTCCAAACGCAACATGACACCCGCACACCATTCCATCAAAGTCTGCATTCCAAAACGTCACTACTTCCCTTCCGAGCCCCGACGTGTGCCCATACAGTAGTTTTCTCCCACATATGAGGTATCAGCGTACTCAGGACAAATTGGACAACAACTTTTGGGGTCCAATTTCTCCTGTTACCCTTGGAAAAATAAAAAAATGGGGACTAAAAGATGATGTTTGTTGAAAAAATACGATATTTTTATTTTCACGCCCGGTCGTTATAAACTTCTGTGAAGCACTGGGGGGTTCAAAGTGCTCACCACTTGTTTACCCCCACATGTGGGGTATCAGCGTACTCAGGATAAATTGCACAATATCTTTTAGGGTCCTGTTACTTTTGGAAAAATAAGAATTGAGGGTGAAAAGATCATTTTTGTGGAAAAAATATTATTTTTTAATTGTACTGCTGTACGTTATAAACTTCTGTGAAGCCCTTGGGGGTTCAAAGTTCTCACCACACATCTAGATAAGTTCCCTGGGGGGTCTAGATTCCAAAATGGTGTCATTTGTGGGGGGTTTCCACTGTTTTGGTACATCAGGGGTTTTCCAATCGCGACATGGTGTCCGATCTCAATTCTAGCCAAAAACGTCAAATGGCGCTGCTTCCCTTCCGAGCTCTGCTATGCGCCCAAATAGTCATTTACACCCACATATGGGGTATCAGCGTACTCAGGACAAATTGCACAATAACTTTTAGGGTCCTGTTACACTTGGAAAAATAAAAATTGGGGGTGAAAAGATCATTTTTGTGGAAAAAATATGATTTTTTAATTGTACCGCTGTACGTTATAAACTTCTGTGAAGCCCTTGTGGGTTCAAAGTTCTCACCACATATCTAGATAAGTTCCTTGGGGGGTCTAGTTTCCAAAATGGGGTCACTTGGGGGGTTTCCACTGTTTAGGTACATCAGGGGCTCGCCAAACGTGACATGGCGTCCGATCTGAATTCCAGCCAATTTTGCATTGAAAAAGTCAAACGGCGCTCCTTCCATTCTGAGCTCTACCATGCGCCGAAACAGTGGTTCCCCCCCACATATCAGGTATCAGCGTACTCAGGACAAATTGCACAATAAGTCTTGCAGTCCAATTTCTCCTGTTACCCTTGGTAAAATAAAGAAAATTGAACCTGAAGTATTTTTTTTGTGAAAAAAAGTTAAATGTTCATTTTTTTTTAATATTCAAAAAATTCCTGTGACGCACCTAAAGGGTTAATAAACTTCTTGAATGTGGTTTTAAGCACCTTAAGGGGTGCAGTTTTTAGAATGGTGTCACTTTTGGGTATTTTCTATCATATAGACCCCTCAAAGTGGCTTCAAATGTGAAGTGGTCCCTAAAAATAAAATGGTGTTGCAAAAATGAGAAATCGCTGGTCAATTTTTAACCCTTATAACTTCCTAACAAAAAAAAATTTTGGTTCCAAAACTGTGCTGATGTAAAGTAAACATGTGGGAAATGTTATGTATTAAGTTTTTTGTGTGCCGTATCGCTGTGATTTAAGGGCATAAAAATTCAAAGTTGGAAAATTGCGAAATTTTCAAAATTTTCGCCAAATTTCCGTTTTTTTCACAAATAAACGCAAGTTATTTGAATGAAATTTTACCACTAACATGAAGTACAATATGTCACGAGAAAACAATGTCAGAATCACCGGGATCCATGAAAGCGTTCCAGAGTTATGACCTCATAAAGGTACAGTGGTCAGAATTGTAAAAATTGGCCCGGTAGTTAACGTGCAAACCACCCTTGGTAGTGAAGGGGTTAAACAGTGGAAACCCCCACAAGTGACCCCATTTTGGAAACTAGACCCCTCAAGGAATGTATTTAGATGCGTGGTGAGCACCTTAAAGGAAATCTGTCACCCTTTTTTTGGCCTTTCACCTGCCGGCATAGACATCGGGGGCTTATCTACAGCATTCTGTAATGCTGTAGATAAGCCTCCGATGTAACCTGAAAGAGAAGAAAAACACGTTATATTATACTTACCGAGGTGGGCGGTCCGGTCCGGCGCCTCCCTTCTTCATGCGATGACGTCCTCTTCTCCCGTCCTGTAATGGCTCCGGCGCAGGCGCACTGCTCTGCCCTGTTGAGGGCAGAGCAGAGTCCTGCAGTGCGCAGTCATCGGGAGAGGTCTGGCGCCTGCACACTGCAGAATTCTGCTCTGACCTCAACAGGGCAGAGCTATGCGCCTGCGCCGGAGCCATTTCAGGACGGGAGAAGAGGACGTCATCGCATGAAGAAGGTAGGCGCCGGACCGCCCACCTCGGTGAGTATAATATAGCGTGTTTTTCTTCTCTTTCAGGTTACATCGGAGGCTTATCTACAGCATTACAGAATGCTGTAGATAAGCCCCCGATGTCTATGCCGGCAGCCAATAGGGGAAAAAAAGGGTGACAGATTCCTTTTAAACCCCCAAGTGTTTCACGGAAGTTTATAATGTTGAGCCGTGAAAATAATAAAATCACATTTTCCCCACAAAAACGTTATTTTGGCCCTAAATTTTGGATTTTTATAGAGATAACTGGAGAAGTTGCTGTCACGGATTGACCAGTCCTCTGTGCCGCGACCAGCAGGATGGCACTAAAACCAGGACAAACAAGGGGAACACCGGGGAAACAATTACAGTGGTGGGCCCTGCAATAGGGAACGGGGACGTGGAGACCTCCTGCACTCCCCTGAAGCAGTGTCCCTGAACACTCCTAACATTCCCTATACAGGCTCTTCACCTGTCGCCAAGCAGCATACCTCAATCCCTAACTCGCCCTGCACCTAACCCTTACTAGTGAACTGGATGGTGCAGACACTAGTCCCACTGCTGTACTAATACACACAAGGAAAATACAATAAAACAGAGAAAACACACAACTTAGCTTTGCTCTGCTGCAATTGCTCCAAGCAACAGAGTACGGCACCCGGATACAGCTTCCACCTCAATAGCTGTTAATCCCAAGCTCTGGCTGAGCTCCAAGGAACTCCTTTCAATAGCTCCTTTCTCCACCAAGGTTGGTTGGGAATGAACAATATCACCAACAGTGATTGAGAACACCTGATACTCCTTTATAGGTAGGAGCCAGGGTAATCACACCTGCTTGGTAATTTACATGTAATAACCCCAGCGGCCACCGGGGGCAAAACCAAATCTAAAGCAACTACAGTGTAATAACCCCAGCGACCACCGAGGGCAAAACTAACCTTAAGGCTGTGTTCACACGTAGCGTTTTTTTTCGCGGATTTGCCAAAAAATCCGCTCAAAAAACGCTTAAAATAAGCTTCCCATTCATTTTGCACTTTTTGTGCATATTGATGCATTTTTTACCGCGAAAAAAACGCTGCATGCTCATTAATTTCGCTGAAAATTCCGCGTTTCTAGCTATTTTCTACGGGTCTGGAAACGCGCGGAAAAAACTGCATAAAAACGTGCGTTTTCTGGGAAGGGAGTCCATTTTTTATGCAGAAATTTCTGCATACGTGTGCACATAGCCTAAGCCAAAGGCTTAAAGATAAAAAAAGGTTATCTGTGCTAAATCTGTCACAATCCAACATGGATCGTGACAGTACCCTCCCTCAATGAGGGGCCTCTGGACCCTCAAGACTGCTCCTCACCAAAAAACCACCTACAGTGGGGACGCCCAGGTCCAGAGTTCACCCCAGCAACTACCTGATTCTCAGGTTTATGACAAACGTACGCAGTTGTTAGTGGCAATGTATGCACCGGAGGCACCACAAATCTCCAAAGCGCCGACCTGGGGAACGAATTGTGTATGGGCATATTAGGGGGCAACTTCAGCTGGTAAGTCTCCGGGCCGAGGATGGCCGATGCCCTATACGGCCCGATCACCTGAGAACTCCAGACCCCCGCAACACACTTCCACTGGATGTTTTTGGTGGCCACCCATACATACTCGTTCACACACAGGTCCGGACCTGAACGTTTATTGCCACACATTCGATTGCCACGAGACGGTGAACTTTTTATGGAACTGACAACAGAGGCGTCCCCCTGTGTCACCACACTCACACCCCCGCAATTCACAGAGGGAAACACCACCGTCTGAACCCTCCTACTACGAGGCCTGCGCTTCTCAGGGTTGGCTAATGGCGAGGGTTGAGACTTGCCCCTACTCCCCGGCAGCACCTCTGCTGCCCCCACTGGGGAGGAAGGGGACGGTTGTTAAGCAAGCTACAGCACCTGTGGCTTGCACACGCAAGTTTTTCATTTTTTCAGGAATGACGGTTAGGCCTAATTCCGGAACTGCGGTTGACCTGCACTTACTGGGAAATCATCGTTCGCGGGTAATGTAATCCCAGATCCCCATCACTAACATTTTTCAGCGGGTTATCTGCACCTGTAAGCGACAAACGCTGGCCTTTTAAGGCTTCCTGATAGATGCATTGTTGTTTTCCCACTGCTCTGCAAACTGCTTTTTTAAAAGCAATCCAAATTTTTTTTGGGGGATTTTTACGGCTGTTATCACGGCCACAGTGAAGCTATCTGTGTGTGACTCTCTAAGAATAAGTCGAGGACATGTTCCGTTCTTACAGACCTCCACCTTCTAGTTTTGTCTGCTTTTCAAACAGTTAAGTATATTTGCTGTTTGATCACATTCAAAACTATAGAGAGACAGCGTGTGTCAGTCCGTATACTTAAAAAACACGGAGCTTGACAATTTTACGGACACCGGACAGCGGTGTACGTGCACGCTCCTCTCTCAGTACCGTGTAACGGCTGTTATCACGGCCACAGCGAAGCTATCTGTGTGTCACTCTGTAAGAATAAGTCGAGGACATGTTCCGTTCTTACAGACCTACAATCTAGGGAGATTCCTATTCTGCCCAATTCTATATACACCTTGTAGTTTGTCATACACTAGCCAATTTCTGCCTGTGACCTAGCGGTGTGATATTCACTGGGCCTCACACAATCCAACAGTGTCCACAAGTGTGTTCAGAAATTCTACATCTCCCCTGTCCTATAGTGACATTTTTCACACCTGCGACATTGAGCCTGTGACATAGCAGTGTGATATTAACTGGGCCTCACACAACAGTGTCCACAAGTGTGTTCAGAAATTCTACATCTCCCCTGTCCTATAGTGACATTTTTCACACCTGCGACATTGAGCCAGTGACATAGCGGTGTGATATTAACTGGTCCTCACACAACAGTGTCCACAAGTGTGTTCAGAAATTCTACATCTCCCCTGTCCTATAGTGACGTTTTTCACACCTGCGACATTGAGCCTGTGACATAGCGGTGTGATATTAACTGGGCCTCACACAATCCAACAGTGTCCACAAGTGTGTTCAGAAATTCTACGTCTCCCCTGTCCTATATACCCCTTGTACCTTGTTTTACATTACTATATAGTTTGTGGGATTTTGTGTACATTTTTACCAAAAATGAGGAAGGCTGGTGGAAGAGGCCGTGGAATTGGGCGGGGGTTGCCAGCTGGTAATGATGGTGTTGGTGGTGGATCTGATGGTAGTGGCAAAAGCAAAATAGGACCGAATGCAGGAGGTGTTGAGCCTGCGTCATCGTCTGGCTCCACAAGGCCTCGAAGGATTAGTTTTCTAGGAGTTGGCAAACCGCTTTTAAAGCCAGAGCATCAGGAAAAAGTTTTGGCTTACATTGCTGACTCAGCCTCCAGCTCTATCGCCTCCTCTTCTGAAGTTGTAAGAAATAAAAGCACTGAGTCGTCATTGGAGGGTCATGTTCATGAACCACACCTTTCCTTGTGTCCTTCACCCCAACCAAGATTGAAGGATGACACAGGCCATACAACTGATTACTCCATGGAGCTGTTTTCACATACCATGCCTGGGTTATCAAGTGAAATGGTGAATTACCCAGGCCAAGATGAATCTGACATGGAGTGCACTGATGCACAGCCACTGATAGATGATTCTGCTGGTACATTCAGTCAGAGCACTACATTGTCCTCGCAGTGTAATGAGCCAGATTCTGGCCCTGATGAGACTCAGGTGCCCCTTCCCGCATACTATACCACCATACACGGTGACACAGAGGAAGGTGAACATGACATTGAAGAGGTGATGGATGACCCAGTTGTTGACCCAGATTGGCATCCATTGGAGGAAGAGGGTGCTGCTTCCAATAGCTCAGATGAGGAGGAGGAGCATCCACAACAGACATCGACATCGCAACAGCTGTTATCTGGCAGGCCCGGAGCACTCCAAAGACAGGTTCCAAAAATCAAAAGAGTTGCTGGACAGCTTGTCCAGACGGTCAAAATAGCACAGCGTGCTAGGCCGCAAAATGTCTTCCAAAGTAGGAAGAGTGCAGTGTGGCACTTTTTTGAACAAAATCCTCATGATCAGGCCAAGGTTATCTGTAAGAAGTGCGCAAAGACCTTTAGCCGAGGGAAAAATCTGAAAAGTTTGAATACCAGTTGCATGCTTAGACATTTAACCAGCATGCACTTGCAAGCGTGGACACAACACCAAACCTCAAGTACCACATGTGCAACTGATCACAAAGAAGGTAGTCAGCAACGCTACATTGTTTCCCCCACTGTAAGCCCACCGGTTAGCACAGCAGCAAATGTTGAGGTGTCGTTGCAAGGCCAAAGCAGTCAGGGAATCCCACTGTTATATCAACGAAAGACTGAATCTAGGCCATCAGAAAGAACACCAACTCCATCACCATCATCAACCCTCTCTCAGTCCGCCCTGTCCACCGCTAGTTCCACCATATGCAGCTCTCAAGTCCAGCTCACCCTCCCAGAGACTATGAGTAGGACAAGAAAGTACTCAGTCTCTCATCCGCGTACACTGGGTTTGAACGCCCACATTGCCAAACTAATCTCGTGAGAAAGGTTACCGTATCCCCGGATAACATGTATGGATAGCATAGTGTACACATTCAAAATATATGTCTATAGATCAGGAGGCAGGCTCAAACGGTGTCAGGCCAAGTATGGATTACATGTGATTGCACAAAGGTGAGAAAGGGTACCGTATCCCCGGATAACATGTATGGATAGCATAGTGTACACATTCAAAATATATGTCTATAGATCAGGAGGCAGGCTCAAACGGTGTCAGGCCCAGTATGGATTACACGTGATTGCACAAAGGTGAGAAAGGGTACCGTATCCCCGGATAGCATGTATGGATAGCATAGTGTACACATTCAAAATATATGTCTATAGATCAGGAGGCAGGCTCAGACGGTGTCAGGCCCAGTAAGGATTACACGTGATAGCACAAATTTGAGAAAGGGTACCGTATCCCCGGATAACATGTATGGATAGCATACTGTACACATTCAAAATATATGTCTATAGATCAGGAGGCAGGCTCAGACGGTGTCAGGCCCAGTATGGATTACACGTGATTGCACAAAGGTGAGAAAGGGTACCGTATCCCCGGATAACATGTATGGATAGCATAGTGTACACATTCAAAATATATGTCTATAGATCAGGAGGCAGGCTCAAACGGTGTCAGGCCCAGTATGGATTACACGTGATTGCACAAAGGTGAGAAAGAGTACCGTATCCCCGAATAACATGTATGGATAGCATAGTGTACACATTCAAAATATATGTCTATAGATCAGGTGGCAGGCTCAAACGGTGTCAGGCCCAGTATGGATTACACGTGATTGCACAAAGGTGAGAAAGGGTACCGTATCCCCGGATAACATGTATGGATAGCATAGTGTACACATTCAAAATATATGTCTATAGATCAGGAGGCAGGCTCAGACGGTGTCAGGCCCAGTATGGATTACACGTGATTGCACAAAGGTGAGAAAGGGTACCGTATCCCCGGATAACATGTATGGATAGCATAGTGTACACATTCAAAATATATGTCTATAGATCAGGAGGCAGGCTCAGACGGTGTCAGGCCCAGTATGGATTACACGTGATTGCACAAAGGTGAGAAAGGTTACCGTATCCCCGGATAACATGTATGGATAGCATAGTGTACACATTCAAAATATGTGTCTATAGATCAGGAGGCAGGCTCAGACGGTGTCAGGCCCAGTATGGATTTGACTGCCCAGACTACACAGCGGAGGAGCAGGGAGAGGTAAAGATTGCAAATGCTGGGGCCCTGCCCAAGCAAGGGGGGCCCACTCGTGGACGTCGGTACTGGCACTGGGCCCCTCATAGTATGGAGGTGTGTCTGATGGCGGGTGTGCACTACCACCGTCAGAGACACTTGATTGCACTATGAGGGACCCTGTGCCAGTGCCCGCGCCCAAGAGTCGGCCTACCCACCTGTCCAGGGCAACGGCACTCGCACGGTTTCATGCGCTAGGTGGTGACCCCGGCCATGGGGGGGGAGGCAGCACAGTTAGGGAGTTTTAGAAAGTGGCATATGTTGATGTTGGACATTCAGCTGATGCAAAAGGCGAAATTGTTCAAGTCCCAGGAAGAGGAGGACCAAAGCAAGTGATTTTTCTGTCACCCTATGTGTCATCAGGGGAAGGTGGGACAAAATCCTTGGAAACCCATGCATGGTTCATTTTAATGAAGGTTAGATCATCCACATTTTGGGTTGACAGACGGGTCCTTTTTTCTGTCAGGATTGACCCAGCTGCACTGAAGACTCTTTCCGATAGCACACTTGCAGCTGGGCAAGCGAGCTCCTGTAAGGCATATTGTGCCAATTCAGGCCAGGTGTCCAGTTTAGCGGCCCAATAGTCAAAGGGGAATGACCTGTGCGGGAGAACATCGATATGGGAGGAAAAGTAGTTTGTAACCATAGTTGACAACTGCTGTCTCCTGTCACTTTCCATCGATGCAGTATTACCAGTTGTGTGAGCGGTACTTGAAAAATCAGACCACAACATTGTCATGAAACCCCTGTCTCCAACGCCACTTCTGCTGTGTGCACCACGAACACCTCTGCCAAGCTGCCCCCGGCCCGTACGGCTCGTGTGAGAACCATCACCGCTGCTGTGTGCTGGGAATGCCTCAACCAACCTGTTTACCAGAGTTGCTTGTTTATTAGCCAATAGGTCAAGGTTCTCGTGTGGCATGATGTTTTGTAATTTGCCTTTATAGCGTGGATTCAGGATGCTGGCCAACCAGTAGTTGTCATCGTTCATCATTTTGGCAATGTGGGGGTCCCTTTTTAGGATCTGCAAGGCATAATCTGACATGTGGGCCAATGTTCCCGGTGTCAATGATGCACTGCGAGTGCTGGTTGGAGGAGCACTTTCTGGCAAATCCACATCCCTCCAGTCATACACAAACCCTGTACCAGACCTTGCCACGCCAACATTTTCACTTGCCCCACGAGATGCATCCTCCTCCCCTAAGTAATCATCCCCATCATCATCCTCCTCCTCCTCTTCTTCCTCCACCTCGTCCAGGAGAGGTCCCTGAGCAGACAATGGCTGAATGTCATCAAGGATTCCCTCCTCCTCTTCCTCCTCGTCAACATTGGCTGCAGACGCCTGCTCCTTAAGGTGCGTCAAAGTTTGCATGAGCAGACGCATAAGTGGGATGCTCATGCTTAGGATGGCGTCGTCTGCGCTTACCAGCCGTGTGCATTCCTCAAAACACTGAAGGACTTTACAGAGGTCTTTCATCTTCGACCACTGCACACCTGTCAACTCCATGTCTGCTCTCAAAGTGCCTGGCCGTGTATCCTCCCACAAATGCATTATGGCCTGCCTCTGTTCGCACAGCCGCTCAACCATGTGCAGGGTGGAGTTCCACCTTGTTGCAATGTCGATAATGAGGCGGTGGTTGGGAAAGTGGAGCAATCGCTGCAGCTTCTGCATACGAATGGAGTGTACAGGCAACCGGACCTTCTGGAGCAGGGCTGTTAACTCCGGATAATTGTTGAGGAAGCACTGCACCACCAGGTTCAAGGTGTGAGCCAAGCAAGGTATGTGGCTGAGTTTTGAAAGGGCTATGGCTGCCACAAAATTAACTACCTTGCCTGCCTCAAGATGTATACTGCCCAGCCATGACTCAGTTTGTTGCTGAAAGTACTCGGCCAGCACCTCCGCGGTGTGTCTGTCGCCCAAACACATCATCTGCAACACAGCCTGCTGACGCTTTCCACTAGCTGCACGATAGGGGGACACCTCGTGTGCAACAGTGGCAGCTGCAGATGGAGTGCTCATACGACTGCGCTCTGTGGACGAGCTTTCGCTTCTGGAGGAGGAGGAGGAGGAGGAGGAGGGACGAACGCCTACAGCCAACTGTTTCCTATACCGTGGGCTAGGCAGCACTGTCCCACCACCGCTGTCCCCTGTGGACCCTGCATCCACCACATTAACCCAGTGCGCAGTGATGGACACGTAACGGCCCTGGCCATGCCGACTGGACCATGCATCTGTTGTGAGGTGCACCTTTCCACTCACTGACTGCTTGAGTGCATGGACAATGCGGTCTTTCACATGATGGTGGAGGGCTGGGATGGCTTTGCGAGAGAAGAAGTGGCGACTGGGTAGGTCATAGCGTGGTACTGCATAGGCCATGAGTTCGCGGAAAGCTGCGCTTTCCACCAACCGATAGGGCATCATCTCTAACGAGATTAGTTTGGCAATGTGGGCGTTCAAACCCAGTGTACGCGGATGAGAGACTGAGTACTTTCTTGTCCTACTCATAGTCTCTGGGAGGGTGAGCTGGACTTGAGAGCTGCATATGGTGGAACTAGCGGTGGACAGGGCGGACTGAGAGAGGGTTGATGATGGTGATGGAGTTGGTGTTCTTTCTGATGGCCTAGATTCAGTCTTTCGTTGATATTACAGTGGGATTCCCTGACTGCTTTGGCCTTGCAACGACACCTCAACATTTGCTGCTGTGCTAACCGGTGGGCTTACAGTGGGGGAAACAATGTAGCATTGCTGACTACCTTCTTTGTGATCAGTTGCACATGTGGCACTTGAGGTTTGGTGTTGTGTCCACGCTTGCAAGTGCATGCTGGTTAAATGTCTAAGCATGCAACTGGTATTCAAACTTTTCAGATTTTTCCCTCGGCTAAAGGTCTTTGCGCACTTCTTACAGATAACCTTGGCCTGATCATGAGGATTTTGTTCAAAAAAGTGCCACACTGCACTCTTCCTACTTTGGAAGACATTTTGCGGCCTAGCACGCTGTGCTATTTTGACCGTCTGGACAAGCTGTCCAGCAACTCTTTTGATTTTTGGAACCTGTCTTTGGAGTGCTCCGGGCCTGCCAGATAACAGCTGTTGCGATGTTGATGTCTGTTGTGGATGCTCCTCCTCCTCATCTGAGCTATTGGAAGCAGCACCCTCTTCCCCCAATGGATGCCAATCTGGGTCAACAACTGGGTCATCCATCACCTCCTCTTCAATGTCATGTTCACCTTCCTCTGTGTCACCGTGTATGGTGGTATAGTATGCGGGAAGGGGCACCTGAGTCTCATCAGGGTCAGAATCTGGCTCATTACACTGCGAGGACAATGTAGTGCTCTGACTGAATGTCAGAATCATCTATCAGTGGCTGTGCATCAGTGCATTCCATGTCAGATTCATCTTGGCCTGGGTAATTCACCATTTCACTTGATAACCTAGGCATGGTATGTGAAAACAGCTCCATGGAGTAATCAGTTGTATGGCCTGCGTCATCCTTCAATCTTGGTTGGGGTGAAGGACACAAGGAAAGGTGTGGTTCATGAACATGACCCTCCAATGATGACTCAGTGCTTTTATTTCTTACAACTTCAGAAGAGGAGGCGATAGAGCTGGAGGCTGAGTCAGCAATGTAAGCCAAAACTTTTTCCTGATGCTCTGGCTTTAAAAGCGGTTTGCCAACTCCTAGAAAACTAATCCTTCGAGGCCTTGTGGAGCCAGACAATGACGCAGGCTCAACACCTCCTGCATTCGGTCCTATTTTGCTTTTGCCACTACCATCAGATCCACCACCAACACCATCATTACCAGCTGGCAACCCCCGCCCAATTCCACGGCCTCTTCCACCAGCCTTCCTCATTTTTGGTAAAAATGTACACAAAATCCCACAAACTATATAGTAATGTAAAACAAGGTACAAGGGGTATATAGGACAGGGGAGACGTCGAATTTCTGAACACACTTGTGGACACTGTTGGATTGTGTGAGGCCCAGTTAATATCACACCGCTATGTCACAGGCTCAATGTCGCAGGTGTGAAAAATGTCACTATAGGACAGGGGAGATGTAGAATTTCTGAACACACTTGTGGACACTGTTGTGTGAGGCCCAGTTAATATCACACTGCTATGTCACAGGCTCAATGTCGCAGGTGTGAAAAATGTCACTATAGGACAGGGGAGATGTAGAATTTCTGAACACACTTGTGGACACTGTTGGATTGTGTGAGGCCCAGTGAATATCACACCGCTATGTCACAGGCAGAAATTGGCTAGTGTATGACAAACTACAAGGTGTATATAGAATTGGGCAGAATAGGAATCTCCCTAGATTGTAGGTCTGTAAGAACAGAACATGTCCTCGACTTATTCTTACAGAGTGACACACAGATAGCTTCACTGTGGCCGTGATAACAGCCGTTACACGGTACTGAGAAAGGAGCGTGCACGTACGCCGCTGTCCAGTGTCCGTAAAATTGTCAAGCTCCGTGTTTTTTAAGTATACGGACTGACACACGCTGTCTCTCTATAGTTTTGAATGTGATCAAACAGCAAATATACTTAACTGTTTGAAAAGCAGACAAAACTAGAAGGTGGAGGTCTGTAAGAACGGAACATGTGCTCGACTTATTCTTACAGAGTGACACACAGATAGCTTCGCTGTGGCCGTGATAACAGCCGTTACACGGTACTGAGAGAGGAGCGTGCACGTACGCCGCTGTCCGGTGTCCGTAAAATTGTCAAGCTCCGTGTTTTTTAAGTATACGGACTGACACACGCTGTCTCTCTATAGTTTTGAATGTGATCAAACAGCAAATATACTTAACTGTTTGAAAAGCAGACAAAACTAGAAGGTGGAGGTCTGTAAGAACGGAACATGTCCTCGACTTATTATTAGAGAGTCACACACAGATAGCTTCACTGTGGCCTTGATAACAGCCGTAAAAATCCCCCAAAAAAATTTGGATTGCTTTTAAAAAAGCAGTTTGCAGAGCAGTTTGCAGAGCAGTGGGAAAACAGCAATGCAGCTATCAGGAAGCCTTAAAAGGCAGCCTAATAACCAACAGAGCTGATGCACCAAAATATAGCCTCCCCTTGCACTGCACAGTAACTGGTGTGTTGTACAGGCTAAATCGCTAGCAGCAGAAGTAGTTTTTGGTATCTTCTTCCCTGCCTAACGCTCTCCCTACAGAATCAGCAGCAGCTCTCCCTATTCTGAGATCAGCATGAGTAACATGGCGGTTGGCGTGCACGCCCTTTTATACCCCCTGTGACGCCCCCCAAAGCAAGCCAATCACTTGCATGCCCTTCTCAAAGATGGTGGTGACCCCTGCCTATGTCATCACGTTGCCCAGTGTCCGTGGATCCTGATTGGCTGAAAAAGGGCGGAAAACAAACTTTTGAAACGCGACTTTGGCGCTAAAGTCGCCGAGATCGTGGCCGACCTCACCCTAGGGTCGGGTTTCGTTTCATGAAACCCGAGTTTACCAAAAGTCGTCGACTTTTGAAATTTTTCTCCCCGATTCACTCAACTCTACCTACATGTAATCGCAAAACATTTTACAGGCACAGTGCAAAGTACAGAAGGCAAGGAGCGCCAGATTTTACTGTTATGGTTTTTAGGTGCCATGACCCACTGGGAGAACCCATGAGGTGCCAGAACAGCAGAACCCCCCATAAGTGACCCCATTTTACAAACTACACCTCTCATTCATCTAGGGGCGCAGTGATCATATTGACACCACGGGTGTTTTATACCATTGGGCAGAGAAGAAAAAAAAACTACACTTTTACCAACAAAATTTTGTTTTAGCACCAGATTTTACATTTTCACACAAGAAGTGGGTAAAATGGCACCAAAATTTGTCCCACAATGGCTACTGAATGTGGAAATACCCCATATGTGGCTGTACAGAACTGCTTAGACATACGGAGAAACTTGGGTGGAACGGAGCGCTATTTGCCTCCTGGAGCACAGATTTTCCTAGAAAAATTTCCATATACAGAGCCCCTAATTGCTAGAAGAGCAGAATCCCCATGTGTTCCTGGTCATGTGACACTCCATGACTCTTCTCATTTTTTAAACTCTTGCTATTAATGTTTTCTATAAAATGTATTTTTATCTTTACTTATTTATTCGCCCTCTACGTCCATTTTCTTTGGGTATATTGTTTGATTGAAAGTTCGATTTTTATTTTTTTTTGTAATCTATATACAGAGCCTTAAGTGCCAGAAAAGTAGAATCTCCCCTCAAGTGACCCTATTTTGGAAATTATACCCCTTGGGGGAATTTATATACAGGTGTAGTGATGATTTTGACTCCATGGGTATTTTCCAGAAACAAGCAGCAATAAATATTGCCGAGTGAAAATTGCAAACTGCCGTTGTAGTGACCAGTACGCTGTAGCGACCAGTACATTGCAATCACCAGAACGTTTCAATCACCAGTACGTTATGCCCAGCCTGTGCTTCTGGAGACATGCAGCCATAAATTAGGCAGGCTCTCATCGCTTCAGAAATGCCAAACATGTGGATGCTATATGTGATTTATGTTCACTGTGGGGTGGGTGATGAGCCATTTCTTTTGGCGGGCGATGGGCCATTTTGCTTTTCCAGAGCCTTTGTACTAGCAGTGACGTGGAAGCCCCCTATATTTCCGTTAACAGATGACGGACCTGAGTGGGGACTTGCTTTTTCTGTCGATTGAGTTGAAGCTTTTATTGGGAACATTTTACATAACGTTTGGGATCACATTTATCCGGCACTCTACGCTGACCACTTACTTTGGGGGCTTCCATCTAAATCTGTGAGTGACATGATTCAGATAAAACCACCAAGGAATCTATTCATTATAATGACGCACCAGAGTTACTATGGTCTCCATCTGGCCTCTATTCAGCGGTGTCCTTCTTTTCACAAGTGCAAAAAACTGTAGCCGACGGCACTTTTATACAGTCCTAAAAAGACAGACATGGCAGGATCACAGGTCAGACGGCGTCCACAGTGCCTTTGTAAGAGGGTCCAGGGCCATAATCGTGGCCTGCAATGCTGGCTGTTTCTGAATACCCTGGCCCTCTGTTACATATACACAATGTCCCCTTTGCAGCATACCTTTCTGCCTGATTTCTGCTCCATCAGGGTCCTCTCGGATCCACTGGGGATTTCCTTCAGGCAGCTTCACGCACAGAGAGATAGAGTCCAGTTCCAAATTATAACAAACAATTTTACTTGGTTCCATTCTCAGTACATCCAGCTCAGTTACAGACATAACACAGGGTACTTCACAGAGTACATCCTTGCCTTTCCCTGTGCTTTCTTGCACTTCTTCTATAATGTTCCAGGACCGTGCCGACTCATCCGACGCCGCAGCTTTCCTTCTGGTCAGCCCAACTAACTTCAGGAGTTCCCCTGTCTGTTTCGCCCCAGACATAAGGGCATCTGCCCACGTAATTCGCTGCCACATCTGCATTCCTGTAACCTTCGGCCCGTGGGCCCTGGACGATTGGATTAGTAGCTTAGATGTTGCGTTGCCAACTGCCCTCTCCGGGCTCTAAGGCCCTACTGACTAAAATTAGTAAATCCTCCTCGCTTACCCACAGTTGGCTTCTCCTAAGTTAACTAATCACTATTGTGCCCCCACTAGTGGGCTAAACTAATCACTACACCTTCCCTCTGATGCAATATATATGTAGCAGCTTTAAGGACATATATATGCATGAGACATACATATTTGTTAAGAAACTCAGCATTTACCAAACTTATGAGGAATACCAACTTTTAATTGGGATGGGATTAGGGAGTAAGGGTATGTACTAGTCTTTGTAACCCCTTATACTCTCCCTCCTTTAAGAATGGTCATCCCCGACCATATCATACTTAAAACTGTAATATATACAGTGCAATACTCCATACATGGAGGTAAACAAGGTATAATGTTTGCTAGCTCAACATGAGCAGTCTTTTGATCCAGCGGGAGGCACCAGAGACCACCCGCCACTACCGGAGAGCTTCCTTTAGTGCCGCATAAGAGTCCATTTCGTGCCCACTCTAACAGGTGCCTGGTGCAAAGTCCTCCAGGTAACACCTTGAGTCCATTGAGCCCCGATCCCTTCCCCCTATAGGACCCGGGTAAAGATATAGAGATTTGGAGCGCCCCTCAGGGCTGTGGGGTACTCGGTACAGGGCTGGACGGTTCTTAAAGCGGAATGTCACGGCAGCAGTGGCCCGGTCTGTGGCCCTGGGCGTCCAGTAAAATTAATAAAAATGATGATGATAGGGTAGTTTATAGGGGATTTATTCATGACGCCACCCATGGTATTCGGCAAGGGTAGCCGATGCTACAATGCAGATCCTCTGAGATGGTGTTACGGCAGCAAAGATGGTTAAGCTCTCAACAGGTAGAGCTGTGTCCCAGGGCAGTTAGGATGTTATAAGTAAAGATGGCGGCTGTGGTGGTGAGTGCTGTGCAGGGCAGGTGAGACGCGAATGACACAGATGACACAGCAGGGTGCAGCTTTCAATACTTTACTCACAGTTCTCTCATGTGCAGGTGCCTGCTTAGTGCCGTGTCCTTCAGGTGAGGGGTCCAGCAAACTCCAAGGTAGATGGGGATACACCTTTCCAGGACTCACTTCTATGTATTTCTCTCCTGGCCATCTTACTGTACTGGTTGCCACTTCCTCTGCCCAGGACCTTCACAAACAGTGTCCCCAAGCCAGCAGCCGCGGACCTTGTTGGGCGACGTTCTCTGAGTCCCCTTGCTCCTATATGGCTGTCTTTTTGGTGAATGAATGTGGTTGTGGCTGAGGTACGTACAGCTACCCCAGCCTCCGGCTTGCTAGCTGAGTATTGTAGTCCTCCACTAGTCTTAGGGGCTGGCTCCCCCACAGCGACTTGGTTCCTCTACTTCTGCATCTGCACTTCCCGTGCCCCAAGGACCCCTTCTGTCCTCCTGGGAGCTTCCTTCAGGCTACCCTCACAACTCTTTCTCCAGCTCTTCCTACTGATCTCCTCTGTCTCCTCACGTTCTCACTAACTCTCCTCAGACTCTGTCAGCCCTTACTCCTTCTCTCACTCCCCATTGACTGACTGACTCTTTCGAGAACAATCTTCTTACCTCAGCACTAACTCTTCCCACCAACTGTTACTCCCTTAAGCTCCGCCCCTTCTCTACCTTCCCCACTCATTCCCCAACACCCTTTCCTAGCCAGACTGGGATGAGGCAATTCTCCCAAAAGGTACACTCAGATGCCCTGACTGAACTGGTGTGTGTGGGGTGCGAGTATTAGAGTCCAGGGTAGTGCTACCTCCATACCTGAGAGTGGGATACCACACCTCTGGATGAGGTGCAGTACCTCTGCGGCAACTGGACTCTCAGAGGCGCCACAGATTTACACAGAAACCCCAGTGCAAGCTCTCAGCGCAGGATAAATGTGCACCGAACATTACTGCAGTCTTTGGGAAGCAGAATGAAAAAATCAACAGCATGTGAGGAATTGCTTTCATTTAATTTTTTACACTGTTCCTTGTGCGGTATAAGTGATTAGGCAACTTTATTCTTCGGGTTGGTGCAATTACAGCAATGTCAGATTTATATCAGGTTTATTTTGTTTGGCTGCTGTCACACTCTAAAAGGCAATTTTTATTGCAAAAACCATCACCATATTTTGAGAGCTATAAATTTTCCATATTTTGGCCCACAGAGTCATGTGAGGGCTTATTTTTTTGCCGGACAAGTTGACGTTTTTATTGGTACCATTTTCAGACACATGACATTTTTTGATCGCTTTCTATTCTGAATTTTTGGAGGCAGAAGGAACAAAAAACAGCAATTAAGGATTTTTTTGGGGGGGTTTATGTAATTCCGCGAGTGGTAAAATTGATAAGTCAGTTTTATTCTTCGGGTCAGTACAAATACAGCGATGCCACATTTAATTTTTTTATGTTTTTGCGATTTTACACAAAAACTATTTTATGGAAAAAAATAATTATTTTTGCATTGCTTTATTCTGAGAACGATAACTTTTTTATTTTTCGCTGATGGAGCTGTATAGCAGCTTGTTTTTTTTGCGGGACAAGATGATGTTTTCAGCAGTATCATGTTTATTTATATCCGTCTTTTTGATCACGTTTTATTCCACTTTTTGGTGGTATGATGATAAATGTAACGCTCATGCCCTGACTGGTTGGGGCGAGCGTGGGGGTGTGGCCCCATTGTTCCACAAACCAGACTACCCTGGAAGGGGCGTGAATAAGCAGCTACCTTGGTGTTCACTGGAGCCTCTGATGGTCAGGCTTGTGCGGCAGGTAGCTGCCAGGTACCACTCCAGAGTGGTGTCTGGCTGTGGCTGCTGATCCCTCTGAGAGACTGGACAGTGATAGCAGGTGCAGTCAGGTACAGACAGGCACAACTGGTACTCTGATGGGCACGGCTGGCATGGTGGCAGAACAGGCGGGCACAGCTGGCACTCTGGCTGGACACAACTGACACTCTGGCAGGACAGGCGGGTACGACTGGCACTCTGGCAAGACAGGCAAGCACGGCTGAGACACTGACAGGTAGGAAAGGACAGGTATGAGTGGTATGCGGGAACAGGTAGGGAGCTGTTCACACGGGAGGTGCAGGAACTGGTTTGGGAAGGATAGGAATATAGACAGGTATCAGGGGTATGAAGGAATAGGTTGGAACCTGTTCACACTGGAGAAGCCGGTACTGACTATGAACCAGTGCAGATGGGTAGGACAAGGATCCGAATGATACGGAACGGAAGCAAAGCAAAACTGCAGGGTTGCGGAGCAGAGAAGAACCGCAAGAAGTGGAGCAGGGTAGAACAGCAAGGCTGCGGAGAGGAGCTGCAATTCGCAGCAAGAGGTTCTGCAGCAGCAGAAGCCAAGCACAGGAAGAACCGCAAGAGTGCAGAGCATAGGCAGCACCGCAAGAGGGCGAAGCACAGGCAGAGCCACAAGAGTGCGGAGCACATTCAGGCAGAGAAGACACAAGGATAGACATGGCAGGGAAAGGAGCCACAGACAAAGAGACTAACAGACAGAGGTTAGGACTGAGTTCACACAAGGTCAGGAACACAGGATAAGATACAGGAATAGAACACAGTACACACAAGGATGGACACGGGAACAAATACTGGACAAAGATACAGGCCTGAGTATGCAGCTCTCAGGTAGGCGGAGACATAAGTCTCAAGCACACGGAAACAGATCTGGGTATGCAGCCCCCAAAGAAGGCAGAAACAGGACAGGACCTAGCACCTCGGCAGCAAGCCACTGACTGAGGGAAATAGTTGCTCAGGCATCCTCCTATGGGCAAGGATGTCTTAAATATCAGAGGCCTCTTGGCAATTGGCTTGGAACACCTAAGGCAGGTGTACTTTGATTCTATAATAACCAGAGTGTGCCGGTGCCGCCCGCCTATGCACACAGCCAGGAAGTATGCAGAGAGCAGGCAGGAGGCAAGTGGCATACAGCATGGAGCCGACAGCAGACAGAACTCACAACATGGCCTGATGTAGTGAGTAAGGCTGGCGGGGGATGGGAGGCCATGCAGTGATGCCGACAGGGTTGCTACAGTTCCCCCTCCCTTACGGCCCCTCTTCTTCAAGCCTGCCAGAATGACCTGCAGAAGGAGTATGGGACTACATGCAGTCCAGACCATCACAACATCCTTTGGGTAAGGTGAAGTAGGTGTGCCATCAGAAATCACAGAATGCCAAGTCTCTTGGTGCCCCACGAAGTCAACCTCCACAATGACCTGGACCTCTTCCTCCAGATTGGTGGAAAGCAGAGATGAGCAAATTTCTGTCTTAGCATCTTCACCAACCGGCCATATGGAAGATGAAGGCAAACATTCAGGAAGCATCTTCAGCCCATTACCCTGAAAAACCTGGACCACCTCTTCCAGGTTAGAGGATGAGTAGACCTCTGTCTTGGTAACTTCACCCACTGGCCACATGGGAGCTGAAGGCTTACACTCAGGATCCACCTTCAGTCCGTTACCCAGAGGAAGACAATCAAGAGGCAGGGATGCTCCTGGGAACAGAACACTGGTACAGTCGTTGGAGCCACCACCGGTTCCCCTTCATTGGAGACGTCATCACACTTAGACTCGCTGACTAGCAGACCAGAGGAAGAAGTCGAGACTGCTGACTGACTGATGCATGGGGATCAGATACCTTTTGCAACTTGGTTGTTTCAACTGAAGCACCTTGCTGGGTCTCCAGACCTGAACTGGTAAAGGAGTTTTAGACTCAGAATGTCCCACGGGCATACCAGACAGCATATGGAAGACAAACTTCTTTGAGTATAATGCTCTGACTTGGAGCTGTAGTTGTCCTTGCAGGACTAGACTGTTCTTGAGTAGGGCTCGACCATCACCAGACAACGCCCACACCGGGTTCTGGAGCTGAAGAACAGAGATCACACACTGACTCCGTATGGCTGGTGACTTGACGACGCCAAAGCTTCCAGAAGGCAGAGAAACAGTCATTAATTTAGATGGAGAGGGGATACTCTCACCCAGGGCAGTCTCTCCTACTGGCCCAGGGTTCTGGAGTATAGGCTTCACAGAGCAGAGACCGCCAGGATGTTCCTTCTTCTTGACTTTTCTGGAGACTCCGTACTAGGCATATCGAAGGCTTCGCAGAAGGCCACCATGAAGGCCGGAAGACTCGTGGTGATGGAATCCCCTGCTTCCCAGAGAGGGTTAAGCCACTCCAAGGCATCTCCTGTTAGGTAGGATATTAGGAATCTAGCATAGCCCGAAGTAGTGAATAAGGCTTGTGGGGGATGGGAGGCCATGCAGTGATGCCGGCAGGGTTGTTACAATAAAGCATTGTTTTTGTCTTGTTTTCTATTAATTTTTTATGGTGTTCATTAATTGGTTTAACTAGTGGGATAGTTTTAAAGGTTGGGTCATTCCAGATGTGGCAATACCAAATGTGTACTTTTATTGTTTAAATATTTTTTTCAATACAAATATTTATGAATACAATATCGTTTGATTTTTGTAATTTTTTTTAATATTTGTACAATTATTTTAAAAAATGTTTCTTTTTTTTAACTTTACTTTGTCCCACTATGGGACCAGTAGTGTAGCTACCAGGGGGGCAGAGGGGGCGGTGGCCCTGGGCCCCATGCTCTGAGGGGGCCCACTCGGATTTACGCTACTGTAAACTGTATCTGCGGCAGAGCAGGGAGAATTGATCATCTCCCTGCTCTCTGCCGCTATGTTCTCTTCTCGGCCACAGGACCTGTGATGGGGTCACAGGAGGGGAGGAGTCGAGGTCACATGATCAGGGGCCTCACTGACTGTATGCACTATGCAGGACTCTGCTGTGCTAGTGTGCTGGTTGTCATGGTGCTGGATGAGAAGTACATGTGTGGGGTAAGGAGGGCTTTACAGGGTGCATGTAGCAGAGCCGTGTGTGTACGAGGTGTACAGAGCGGAGCCGTGTGGGTATGAGGTGTACGGAGTGGAGCCACGTGTGTACGAGGTGGACGGAGCGGAGCCACGTGTGTACGAGGTGGACGGAGCGGAGCCATGTGTGTACGGAGTGGAGCTGTGTGTGTACAAGGTGTACGGAGTGGAGCCGCATGTGTACGAGGTGTACAGAGCGGAGCCGTGTGTGTACGAGGTGTACGGAGCGGCGCTGCATGTGTACGGTGTGCGGATCGGAGCCACATGTGTACGAGGTGTACGGAGTGGAGCCGCAGGTGTACAGAGCGGAGCCACGTGTTTACGAGGTGTGCGGATCACGCAACCGAGTTAATAAATCAAGAAAAATAGGCAGCACTCCAAATTAAATGTGAAAAAAGTGGATACTTTACTGATCCTCAGGTGGCGACGTTTCGACGGTGACCCGTCTTTATCTTGATAAAATGTCGCCACCTGAAGATCAGTAAAGTATCCACTTTTTCCACATTTAATTTGGAGTGCTGCCTATTTTTCTTGAGATATATATATATATATATGCAACACGGTGGCCTTGGAACACTGGAGTCCTGGGTTCGAATCCCACCAAGGTCAACATCTGGGTACTCCGGTTTCCTCCCACATTCCAAAGACATACTGATAGGGAATTTAGATTGTGAGCCCCATCAGGGACAGTGATGATAATGTGTGCAAACTGTAAAGCGCTGCAGAATATGTTATCGCTATATAAAAATAAAGATTATTATTATTTTTGGCAACAGCGCGGTCATGTGCTGAGGTTCTCTGTTTAGGGGCCCACTCAGAAGTTTCTCCCCCCCCGTACCAAAACCCTAGCTATGCCTCTGTATGGGACTATCATTTTTTTGCAAGGGCAAAGGGGCTGTTGTTATCCATCCGATCCAAGGGTAGAGGGGCTGTTATCCATCTTCCAGCTCCAAGAATTCTGCAATCTAGTTCGATCGCAACGTATAGAGGGTTAAAGTGCCAGGAGAGGTGGTACGTATCGTTTAGAAAAGTGTTGAAAAATTTGTCTGCATTCAAATAGTTGTCCATAGAGTATTAGGTGCTCTCTGTCACATTTTGGTGTTACATAAAACTCAAAAAAGCGTTGAAAAATTTTTATTCAATTAGTCATCCATATAGCATTAGGTGCTTTCTGTGGCATATTGGTGATATATAAGACTCCCAAAAAGCCTTGAAAAGTTTGTCTGCTTTCAATTAGTCATCTATAGAGTTTTAGGTGCTCTATGTTGCATTTCGGTGGTGCATAAGACTCAAAAAAGCATTTAAAAACTTCTCTGTATTCAATTAGCCATCCACAATGTATTAGGTGCTTGCTGTGACAGTTCAATGGTATATAAGACTCTAGAAAAGAGTTTGGAAACTTGTTTGCCTTTAATTAGTCATCCAAAAAGTATTAGTTGCTTTGTCATATATTTCGGTGGTATATAACATTCCAAAAAAGCATTGAAAAATTTGCTGTATTCAATTAGTCATCCATAGAGTATTTGGTGTTCTCTATTACATTTTGATGGTACATAAGACTCAAAAAAGCATTGAAAAATTAGTATTCAATTAGTCATCCATAGAGTATTAGGTGCTTTCTGTGACATTTCGTATGTATATAAGACTCTAAAAAGTTTTGAAAAATTTGTCTGTATTCAATAAGTTGTCCATAGAGTATTAGGTGCTTTCTGTGACATTTCAGTGCTATGTAACACTCCAAAAAAGCATTTAAAAATTTGACTGGATTCAATTGGTCATCCATACAGTAAAAGGTGCTTTCTGTAAAATTTTGATGGTATGTAAGAGTCCAAAAAAGTGTTAAAAATGTTTTCCCTCACCACTGGGGTTCTTGTGGACACCATACAGGAGTGCCAGGATCCAGCAACTAATGAGCAGACTGCGGTACCTAGGCTGGTCGGACAAGAGAAGGTGAGCCAGGGACAGGGCTGGTGAAACGCTAGCGGGCCTGCTAGCCGCAAGATACCGACAGTTGGCATCCCAGGGGAGGTCGTTACGTACGAATGGCAGTGGAGATGGGTTTCAATCAAAAATTTTGGAACCAGTCATCATGTCTTGCTCAACCAGCAGGTAGAAGATACAAAACACTTGCCTCGAACGCTGCAAGAGCGGACGGCTGGAACCAAGATCTTGTTCCTCAAAATGGAGGGTTACCATCGGTGGTCTGCGATGAGCATGATCCGAGAAGGAAGAGAGCAGGATGAACCGTTCTTGAGAAATGATTGGACCCTGGAGAGGCTTCTTGAGGAGGTTTGAGATGGGGCTACTACCACTCCTGGGAGGTCGGACTGTCCTTGGGTTTCCAACTTCCTATGCGAGAGCAGGCGATGGTGCTGGTGACACAGGAGGCTGTTGCCTGTTTCTATATGTTGGGGCTCTGGCAGCCCCGAAGCCATGTCACTTACAGTCCAGGCACCTGGGAATCGGGCTCCAGGAAGTAGGTGGAGGCTGTCCTTCCAGCCTCCCGAAGAAAGAGAAGCGGACACCTGAAAATGATTATTGCAATACCCTCCTTCAAATTTTTCCTGGCTTTGTACATTCTGCAAAGCCTTTATGAGTGTAGGAGTACATCAACTACACTTTCAAAATATCTAAGGTCAAAATATTTTTCTGGATTCAATTAGTAATCCATACAGTTTAACGTGGTTATTGTTACATTACAGTGCTATCTAAAACTGAAAAAAGTTCCACATTTTTTTCTGGACTCAATTACTCTTTCATACAGTTTAACGTCCTTTGTGTAAAATTACAGTGTAATAAAATTTTCAAAAACCACTTGGCCTGGTACAATACACAAAATATTTTTGTTCCAAAAATTTACTATTTTTATATATACTGTATGCAAATTGTCTCTTCAGAGAGGAAGAGGACTAGAACTCTAGTGCCACCTATTGGAAGTAGCAATCCTAAAAGTCAATGTCGACCCTTTAACGAGCCTTGTCACATGACTTAGGATAAAAGCCAAACCAGAATCTCAATTTGCAGACACTGTGTTTTGGGGTACTGCCCCTCATCAGTGCATAGTGTGAGATCTGGTTTGGCTGTGTGAGAGGCGTCTGACTGGTATCCAAGAAGTATCATTTCTTCTTGCAGAGATTGACATGCTAAGCATACTGAGATGAGACTAAAAGCCGCAATGCTCCTCTGGGAAATATGCAAATTGTCTCTTCAGAGAAGAAGAGGACTAGAACTCTAGTGCCACCTATTGGAAGTAGCAATCCTAAAAGTCAATGTTGACCCTTTAACGAGCCTTGTCACATGACTTAGGATAAAAACCAAACCAGAATCTCAATTTGCAGACACTGTGTTTCGGGGTACTGCCCCTTGCAGGTGCAAAGTGTGAGATCTGGTTTGGCTGTGTGAGAGCTGTCTGACCGGTATCCAAGAAGTATCGTTTCTCCTTGCGGAGATTGACATACCGATCAGACGTCAGTGGTTCTGCCACCACTGTGGATGTGATGTGGGGGATATGTGACGGCTCTGTCACCAATGTGGATGTGATGTGGGGGATATGTGACAGCTCTGTCACCACTGTGGATGTGATGTGGGGGATATGTGACAGCTCTGTCACCACTGTGGATGTGATGTGAGGTTATGTGACGGCTCTTGCACCACTGTGGATGTGGACACTGAGGCCGGGGGGTGGGCCTAGCTCTGGCTGTGACCTTAGAAGAAAAGCCCAGAAAGCTGTCTGGTCTGGTAGAGCCAGATTTAAACAAATTGGGTGCAAAGAATGAAGTGAGATTCAGGAGGAATGAAAGGAAGAAAAAAAATGTGTCGCACCCCCACAACCTGGTATTACTGACCTAGCCTAAGCATAGTTCATTAATACAAAAGTGCCAGAAAACCACTTCAACTATACAGTTCACATAAAGTTTTTATATTCAGCGAAGTGAACAAGTATCATATACAAAAAATTTCAGTTTTTAATAAGTTGCTCCTAATGACTCACAGCAGCATTCTCAATTAATAGGACGCTTATTTTGCAATCTGAATGATTGACTTGGAATCATTTTCCGCATCTCCAACGTCTTACAAATGCTGCCTCTTTTTCTTGTCAGTCAGGGTTTTATCCTGTGAGATACTTGACAAAAATGCTTTGTTATTAAAATGAGTAATTAATTTCGTTAAATGAGCTGGAATTAATTAAGTTGTAACTACTTGACATTTCTAGAGAATTAGTTAGAGCTGCCATAAATGTAATATAATACCTTTTTTATCTTTACGCTTTATGAACCGTACATGAATTGAGCAGAGGTTTAGAGCTGGGATTATCAACAGACTGTTAAATGGCAAATCATGTCTACCATTGCTGATGATCAGATATACTTTTAAGATATGTTTTAATTAAGGGTATTAAACGTGGATATGAATAGCTGGAAAAAAAAAAAAAAATCGCTTTCTCAATCCTGCAGCCCACACTCGTAATAAACATTCAAAGCGCGCTTCTAAATAAACTGCTTCTGCCAAGAGAAATGCGTCAGTAAAGTCAATTTAGATTTAGCTTTCTTTGGCTGTCTATATTATGTGCCAAGGTACTTAGCCTCATTCTAAGGTTTTGCTTTGGATAGCTTTAATAAATTAATTTAATGCATTATGCTAGTTATACTGTATATACAATTATAATTTTACTTCATCTGTCAAAAGATGTTTATTTGAAATGTGGACTAATCATGTTTTTCCAAGTGCGGCTCAGGTTAGTGATTTTTGGATAGAACACAGCCTCTAACAAAGTGGGGAGGAGACCTTGACTCATGCACTTTAGGCTGTATTCATATAGGACCCATTTTTACCAACGAGCTGGCTGTGACAAGAACCAACCAAGATTGTGAAACAAAACCAACTGCGACTATGAAACGAACCAACCAGGACTGTGAAAAGTACTGCGATCAGGAATATACAAGCCAATCGGCAGAAAGATTTACTGGCCTCTTTAGATGGGCAAACTGGAATTCTTTTATGCAAACAGAGTAATCATTAAAATAATCGCTCTGTGCCCATAGAATATCATTATCAGTATCACATCTCTTGCTTACACAGGACAATGCTGCTGAGAGATGATTTTAATGCCAGCATGAACAAGCCAATCACATGATGAATTGGCATTTTGCTCGGGCGATTGCGGTATGTTTAGACAAGCTGATAATCGGAAAATGAGCGTTCTAATTAGCGATTGTTTATGATTATCAGAGTTACTAAATCAGGATTCAGTAAACCCCAAAAGAAAACTATTGAATCATATATATGACTGATATGCATTTGTATTTATGGTACATAGAAAAAAAAGATACAAATGTACTGTACATCTCAGTGTAAAAGAGAGCAATTTAACACAGTTACCCAGTGTTTGGAGGGGTAGCTTTCAGTGTTTGTTGACCTTTTGCCCAAGGCAAACGAATACCCTTCTTCCAAATTAATAGCATTCTACCAAACTAATACTTTTCTTCTTCCAAACAAATACACTTTTTCACACCACTTACTTTTCATTTAGAAAACCAAAAACAAGGCACAAAACACAAATATCCTTGAATAAAAAAATAAACTGCAAGAAATGCATGAAGGTAGTAATAATAATAAGGGTATTTAGTAAACATAATTTTGATCAAAAGAATGTACAAGCCATCCCACCACGTCAAGGCAACCATTGTGGGACAGTCCTATCTCTTGTATTAAAATCTTTCCACTTGTTAAGTGATGTAAATGTGAACAAGGAGCGAGGGACTGAACCACCAGTAAAAGCATAGGCCAGACAGGATGGATTTCTCAGCTCAGAAACAGGGCGGTCACACCCTTATATGCACAGGATGCACATTGAACTAAATGAGAAACTGGCTCTGAGCTGAAAAAGTAAATTAATGTGTATTTGTATGCAAAATGTAAATGCATATTAACACATGACCATTACACAGAGAAAACCAAAAACAAGGCACAAAACACAAATATCCTAAAATAAAAAATAAACTGCAAAAAATGCATGAAGGTAGTAATAATACTTTTCATTTAGTTCTTTTCTTTTTCAATGTTCTTTTTATTAAGTTTTAAAGTATAACATTGACATGTATAATGAGATATCGTTACAGTGTTACATTGTTACGTAGTAGAAAACCGGTAATGACATGTCGCATTTAGACAGAACCTCAACTATTCCAATCTTTGTCTCATATCATGAATTATAATACCATATAAGGAATATTGACTTGACACCTGAAGAATTTAGTGCAACCTGTCAATTGTTAAGCCAAATATCTCATGTTCACCTACAGTACTCAACTTTTTTCAGAGTAATTAACTGAAATCGCAAACAAGAGAATTGGAGAGAGTAGTTGGGAAAAAGGGGGAGGAACGCAGAACAGAAAAGATAGGAGAGGAGGGGAGATTGGTTAAAGGGGTAGTAGAGGCATCACTGGGTTGCAATCTATAGTAAGTCTGTGTGGATGGTCGATCTGTAGAGAATCCAGGGTCTCCATGTATCCTGGAACAGTGCTAGTGAGAGATTCACGTGCGCCACTAATTCAGCCATGTAATATAGTTGATCTATCTTATATAGTAATTGCTGACGTGTGGGGCAGTTGGTAGTTTTCCAATGTGTGGGTATCAAGAGCTTGGCTGCCGCTATTATATTATGTACCAATATAGAATATTTCTTATTCCCTGGCCACACCGGGAAATTCAGTAACACACTTTCAGGTGTTAGAACAGCTTTCTTCCCAGTTATATCCTGTATAACTTTGTCTGTGAGCGCCCAGAAGCGTTTTATGATTGGACATTTCCACCATAAATGAATATAGTCACCTTCACCAGTACCACATCTCCAGCAATTTGTATGAAGATTCACCCGCCAAGCCTGAAACTGCGTTTGCGAAATGTACCATCTGGACACTATCTTATAGGAATTTTCCTGGGTTTTGACACATTAAGTCGGGCCATGGGAATGTTTATAAATATGAAGTATTTGTTCATGTGAGAACGAGTAGCCTAAGTCTTTTTCCCATCTTGCTATAAAGGCTTGTTTAAAGCAATGATCTTCAAGAAGAAGTTCTTGGTATATTGTGGACAATATTTTTTGGGGTTTGTTTAATTTGGAGCAGAGTCTCGAAAGATGTGCGTTTACGTGTGGGATCTGTGTTAAAGCGTATTCTTTTCAATGTCTCTTTAATTGTGGAGTATTGTATGAAGTTTATGTTTGTTAACCCGGGGAGTTTACAGAGCCCTGGGAGGGATGGAAGCACTCCATCTATTAACAATTGATCTATCGTGATTTTCAGCCCTAGCGGGCCGCCTCCAGTCACGGTATCAAGAGAGTGAGCTAAAATGTCTGATAATGTTAAAAGTGGTGATGAGGGGGGTACCAGGATACCATGCGTTTTCGCCCATACCTTTAGCAATGTACGGGTCAATAGGTTTGCGTGGGGAGCTCCCTCTTGAATATGTCAATAAAAACTGTCTGATGGGCAAGCGAGAGTGCTCTTTCTCTATTATTACCCATTGCTTGTCCTGAGAACCTCGTATCAGGTGCACTGAGCGTGTTAGCACCGATGCATAATAGTACTTTCTTATGTCGGGGGCACCCATTCCCCCCTCATCTTAGGCAAAGTCAGTGTACGGAAAGCTATACGAGGCCTCGTTTTGTTCCACATATATTTGCAGAAGAGGGAGTTTACTCTAGATAAATAGGAATCTGGTATTTGGATGGGCAACATTTGGAACAAATAAGTGAATTTTGGTAAAATCAGGCTTTTCAGAAGATTTTTTTCTGCCAGTCCAGGAAAGGAACTGATCTCTCCATGATCCTATTGTGGTAGCAGCATGTTCCAGCAACGGACCATAATTAAACTTAATCAGCTCCCTCTCTGTTCTGCTTATTTTGACTCCCAAGTACTTAATGTAATCTTTGGGCCAGGTGAACGGGTATTTATTCTTAAGTTTATTAAGGATGTGTGGTGGAATATTTAAGTCCAAAGCCTCAGATTTCAACACATTCACTTCAAAGTTTGAAATGCTACCATATTCATCTAATACCTTCATAAGAGCTGGAAAGCTCCTGAGAGGTTTTGTCATTGTGATGAGCAAGTCATCCGCAAAAGCCACAGTCTTATAGTGTTGCTCTCCAATTTTAACACCTTCAATTTCTGTACATTGCTGTATCACACTCAGGAGAGGCTCCATTGTCAGCACAAAAAGTAAGGGCGACAACGAACATCCTTGGCGAGTACCGTTATTTATAGTGAATGTGTCTGTTAGTGAGCCATTGATACTAATACGAGCCCTCGGGTTTTTGTATAACTTCACTATGGCTGAGACTATCTGATCCGGGAAACCAAACCCCAACAATGTCTCCTCTAGGTAGGTCCAGTCCACCCTATCGAAGGCCTTTTCAGCATCCGTACCCAGTAAGACCAGTGGAAGTTTGCTCAACGTCGCGGGTTGCATGAGATGTATGATTTTATATGCATTGTCTCTCCCCTCTCTCCCCCCTACAAAGCCCGTTTGATTCAGAGATATTACCACCGGCAAAATCTTCGCTATTCTACGCGCCAACAAATTTGCAAATAGCTTCAGGTCAACATTCAATAGCGATATAGGTCTGTAGCTACTGCATTGTTCCTGGTCTTTGCCTTCTTTATGAATTAATGAAATTTTTGCCTCCAAAGCTTGGGTTGGGAACTGACCCTTGCCCAGTATGAAGTTGCACATTCTTAACTGGCGTAGGTTGAGGGTCGAGGAGAAAGTCTTATAGTAAGTTATTGGTAGACCATCAGGTCCAGGAGCTTTCCCTTTTGGACTCTTCGACAGTGCGGACTAGAGCTCAGCCACACAGAATGGCCTAGTCAGCTGGGTTTGTTGTGTTTCAGTCAATTGGGGTAAGTTCAGACGGGCCAGAAAACTCTTTATTGCGTTTTTCCTTTTTAGTTGATTTAATTTTGATTCCATCGAGCGAATATTATATAAATGTTTGTAGTATTCGAGGAATTCTGATTCTATCTGTGCATAGTTTTGGGTGCTTAGTCCTTGTGATGATTTGATTGAGTGTATATATGTGCGATCTTGGCGCTTTCTAATACTTGAGAGCATAAATTTGGTAGCGTTGTCTCCATGTACGAACATCCTGGTCCGCCATGAAGCATACCATTTTGCTGATTTTTTGTTTAAGATATCCTTCAATTGTTGTCTCTTTTTAGTTAGTGCGGCCAATCTTTTTGAATCTACTTGTTTCTTATGTTGGGTCTCTAGTTCAAATATCTCTTCATATAAAGTGTTTATTCCATTTTGTTGTTTCTTATTAAGATACGATGTGATTGAGATCAATTCCCGCCTTATCACTGATTTATGCGCTTCCCACAAAATAGAGGCAGGAACCTCATCTGTATCGTTTTGGGCAAAATATTGTTCAAGTGTCTTGGATATGCGGGTGCGTATTTCTGTATCAGCTAGAATCGACTCATTCAGTTGCCAAATCCTATTGAGGCTTGGGTAGCGTCATTTGGAGAGTTACCATAGAGTGATCAGACTGGACATTAGGAAGTATCTTTGAGGACAGGGCATTGGGGAGTGACCTTCTCGGGACTAGTATATAGTCCAATCTATGGTAAGTCTTATGAGGATGGGAGTAGTAAGTAAAGTCCTTATCACTCGGCTGGTAAGTACCTCCAAATATCCAGCATCTGCATTGACCTCATTTTGGTTTTTAGTCTAATTAGATCCCTTTGAGATATTTCACTTTTCTTTTTTGTATCGTCTATCTGAGGGTCCAGCGCCACATTCAAATCCCCCCCAATGACCAATGTCCCTTCCCTAAATTCTTCTATTTTTCTTAGGGTTGCCAGCAGCCACTTCAGGTGCTCCTTATTGGGGGCATAAAGACTACAAATGGTATACATACTACCTGCCAAAAGTCCCTTAATTAAAACATAACGCCCATTTGGATCGGCTTTTATTTCATGTGCCTGAAATGGGATTCCTTTTGCTATCGCCACTGAAGTACCCCTAGAGCCCGTCTGTGTTGTTGTGTCATGGTACCATAAGTTATAATGTGACCTTTCAAAGTTGGGAAGTTTTTCTGATCTGAAATGTGTTTCCTGGACCATCAATATGTCTACTTTTTGCTTTTTAAGCAAATCTAATGTTTGGCGTCTAGTGATCGGCGAGTTTAGGCCATTTGCGTTCAGGGAAGCGAAAGTAAATACCTTATTCTGGATAGCCATGTACCTGATAGGTGTGGCGGGTGAATCCTCTCTGGATCAGTGACCATTTTTGTTCCAGGTGCCTCTTGATGCTAGAACTTGGATAGAGGGTAGGGAGGGGGAGGAAATAGTAGATACAGGATGAACAAGAGGAAGTAAGAAGATATAGGTTAGTGATAAACGTGTATGACACATCAAACAAAAAAGAACAACCAAATGTTCTAGTGAGCTTGACCATTGTTTTTGAAGGCTTTCTGAGGGATAGCTATTCTTAAGTCCCAGAGCCCAATAGGGCGAACCTAACTACCTAACTCAAAACAAATATACTGTATTGTTGTGACGACAACCACTGCCACGAGTCAGCGACAGCGGTCCTCGCCACAAGAAACATCTATCAGACAGTATTTTACTCAGTGAGAATAAACCACGGTGCAACATCGGGGTAGCAAGGAGTCCAGGAAGTCATGTCGCCCCTTCTCCTTTTGGAGTAGGGGATTTTGCAGGCTTCTTCGTTTGTGATTTTGGAGTCCCCACCATTTGCCACGGAGTTGGATTTGGAAGGCGTTGGTAATGTGAGGCTGAATGAAACAACTCCAGATCCGCATATGACTCCAAGGAAATGTCAAGGGTCTTGCATATTTCTGTCATGATACCAGTGCTGGGTGACCGGCACTTCTGGGGTTAATGTTCTGATCGCAGTGCAGACTCTCACCTGCACACCTGGGACCTATTAGGGTGGCCTCTCATTGGTTCTGGGGAGGCTTCTTGGAGCCTCAGGAGGCTCCCATTCCCAGTCAGTTATACTTTTGCCCTTGGCATTGTGTGGTGACCCCTGAGTGTGTTAGTGCTGTGTTCTGGTTGCTTGATTCCCTGTGTATGACTCGGTCTGTTCTCTGGATATTGCTTTGGATTCTGCTTGGTACATTCTATGTCCGTTTGGTTTTTGATCTCTGCTTGGCCCTGACTGTCTGTTCTGTCTCATCCCTGGTACTGTATTGATATCTTGTGTATGACCTTTGGCTTTGTCTGACCTCCCGCCTGTTTATCCCTCCTGTACCTCGCTTGCCTGTATTGTGCCTGACTTCTGCTTTGCCCGACTCTGAGTTTTCTTCCTCCTCTGAAAGCAGAACGCTAAGCCCCGCCCCCTTGTAGTCACATGACCGTTCACATGACCGTAGGTCCTGTGCATGCTTTCTAAACTTCTACATTCAGGTCCCGTGCATCTTTATTGTCCGGCTGCTCTTGTCCCCAGGGGTCCCTACGGTGCAGGTGAGTCCCTGCTTAGCGGAGGCTGTACGCCGGCGCTGTCAGGACCCTGACAATTTCTTTAATGTCCAAGGATGTTCTAGCTTGAAGTTTTTTGTCTCCCGCTCATATAAAGATTCCAAATGGGAACAGCCAACGAAAGCGGAAGCCTTTTTGTATTAAAGCCTCCATGAATGGTTTTAAAATTTTGCGTTTTTAAAGTGTTGTAGTTGACAAGTCCTGGAAAAGACTCACTTGCGAGCCTTCGTATGAAATTTCTTGTGTCTCGCGTGCTCTGCGGAGTATCAGGTCCTTCACGCGGTAGTCAAGGAATCGGCACAGTACATCCCTTGGAGGATCTCCCTGTTTGGGTCTAGGTCGTAGAGACCTGTGCACTCTTATAAGTTCAATATCCCTGGGGTCATCATCTAGAAGGAGATTAGAAAAGATCTCTGTTGAAGCTTCGGATAGTGTCTCCATGGCCAGAGTTTCTGGAAGCCCTTTTATGCGAATATTGTTTCTTCGTTCACGATTTTCGTGGTCTTCGAGTGTGGTTTGAATCATGTAAATCTGGCTTTCATGCTCGCTAAGACAATCATAGAGAGTGTTAGTATGTTGCGACAGAGTTGTCTGGTGGTTTTCGACCACTTCGAGTCTATGACCTTGTTGTGAGATGTCTTGCTTTATTTCCGCCAGTTCTCTTCCTATAGGTTCCAAAGCTTTTGAAAGTATCCTTTTGATAAATGAGCGGGTCACCAGGGTATCCTTCATACCTCCCCCTGTCTGAATCACTCTCTAGGTCTGTATCTGAATCATCTTCCATTTGCGAGTCCGTTTGCCTTGACCGTTTGATAGGGTCCGGGAGAGAGGCCTGTTTTTTCAAAAATTTGTCTACGACTGCTTGCGTTAAAGATTTTGTGGCTCTAGTGGAGCATTTCAAGGTTTTAACTGTGGTTTTCCCCATAATTGTTGTTATTGGGCTCTAGGGGTTTGTTTATGTCTGAATGATTTTATATTCCCTCAGCCATCAAGCTGCAGGTTAGAAGAGCATGTCCATTGCTTCTTCTATAAGGGGAGACGAGGGCTCTCCCCTTTTGTTCAGTAGAATTGTTTAATAGCTCTTTGGTTGGTTAATATATGGTCGTTCTTCGGCTTGACCCTGTTCTGTTACCCAGTAATGAGCCTGGTGGGGGACCATTTAGTTCTATATACTGTAAAAACATAACTTAAATCGTATTTTTACATTTTATTACAGCCTAAATAAATATTCACACCATGAGATTCTCTTACAAGGTATCTCTATGATCACTACAGCACCAAACACCACAACATTGCAGGTCTCTGCATCTCATTAAATGTTGCTGCCATAGATATTCTGAGTCTATGCTTTCTCCCGATTCCCAACAGGTTTCACTGGATCAGCTCTGGCTTCCTCAGGGAAATGTAGGGCAAAGACAGCGCTTTGCCTGTTACCAGAGTTTTTCAAACTTCTGCGTACAGCATGGGACTGGAGCACCTTGGGCCCACCAGAGAAAGTCATTCTTGGGGCCCACTATGTATCTACAAAGAAATAAATACAAGACCACCAGTTGTGCTGTAAAAAACGCTAATATCGCGGTATAATATAAGGTAGTACACGTCTTAATGATAAAGCAGGGGTTGGGGTAGCCCCCTCATAAAATATAAAGTAGCCCCCTCATAGGATATAATGTAGCCTCCCAGGGCCGGCGTTATGGCCAGGCAGACCAGGCAGCTGCCTAGGGCCCCCGCTCCAGGCAGGGGGGCCCGCATGCCCCCAGCGCCGACTCCCGCTCCCGCCGCACTGAAGGAGGCAGTGATGGAGGAGAGAGCGTCAGCTGACACTCCCTCTTCCATCATTCCCCGCTCTGCCTCTGACACAGCGGGGGCGCGATGACGTAATCGCGCTCTCACTGTGTGCCAGACAGAGCAGGAGGAGACAGGAGCAGCCAGCAGCGCAGGCACGAGAAAAAGGTGAGAATTTTTTTTTTTTTTTAAATCATTGTGAGTACTGGACTGTGGGGCCACACTGGGGGAGATATATACCATGCTGGGCTGTATCATACCATGCTTGGGGGACTATATACCATGCTGGGCTGTATCATACCATTCTAGGGGGCTATATACCATGCTGGGCTGTATTACACCAATCTGGGGGGGCTATATACCATGCTGGGCTTTATTATACCGTGCTGTGCTGTATTATACCATTCTGGGGGGGGGCTATATACCATGCTGGGCTGTATTAAAACAATCTGGGGGGCCATATACCATGCTGGGCTGTATTATACCATTCTGGGGGGGCTATATACCATACTGGGCTGTATTACACCATTCTGGGGGGCTATATACCATGCTGGGCTGTATTATACTGTGCTGGGCTGGCTGTATTATACCATTCTGGGGGGGCTATATACCATGCTGGGCTGTATTATACCTTGCTGGGCCGTATTATACCATTCTGGGGGGCTATATACCATGCTGTGCTGTATTATACCATTCTGGGGGGGCAAAATACCATGCTGGGCTGTAGTATACCATGCTGGGCTGTATTATACCATTCTGGGGGGTGCTATATACCATGCTGGGCTGTATTATACCATCCTGGGCTGTATTATACCATTCTGGGGGGCTAAATACCATGCTGGGCTGTATTATGCCATTCTGGGGGGCTATATACCATGCTGGGCTGTATTATAGCATGCTGGGCTGTATTATAGCACTCTGGGAGGGCTATATACCATGCCGGGCTGTATTATACCATGCTGGGCTGTATTATACCATTCTGCGGGGACTATATACCATGCTGGGCTGTATTATACCATGCTGGGCTGTATTATGCCACTCTGGGAGGGATATATATCATGCTGGGCTGTATTATACCGTGCTGGGCTGTATTATACCATTCTGGGGGGGGCTATATACCATGCTGGGCTGTATTATACCATGCTGGGCTGTATTATACCATGCTGGGCTGTATTATACCATGCTGGGGGGCTATATACCATGCTGGGCTGTAATATACCATGCTGGGCTGTATTATACCACTCTGGGAGGGCTATATACCATGCTGGGCTGTATTATACCATGCTGGGCTGTATTATACCAATCTGGGGGGCTATATACCATGCTGGGCTGTATTATACCATGCTGGGCTGTATTATACCATTCTGGGGGGGCTATATACCATGCTAGGCTGTATTATACCATGCTGGGCTGTATTATTCCATTCTGGGGGGGTATATACCATGCTGGGCTGTATTATACCGTGCTGGGCTGTATTATACCATTCTGTGGGGGCTATATACCATGCTGGGCTGTATTATACCATTCTGGGGGGGCTATATACCATGCTGGGCTGTATTATACCTTGCTGGGCTGTATTATTCCATTCTGGGGGGCTATATACCATGCTGGGCTGTATTATACCATGCTAGCCTGTATTACACCATTCTTGGGGGGCTATATACCATGCTGGGGGGCTATATACCATACTGGGCTGTATTATTCCATTTTGGGGTGCTATATACCATGCTGGGCTGTATTATACCATCCTGGGCTTTATTATACAATTCTGGGGGGGGGGCTATATACCATGCTTGGCTGTATTATACCATGCTGGGCTGTATTCCATTCTGGGGGGCTATATACCATACTGGGCTGTATTATACCATTCTGGGGGGGCTATATACCATGTTGGGCTGTATTAGACCATGCTGGGCTGTATTATACCATTCTGGGGTGGCTATATACCATGGTGGGCTGTATACCATGCTGGGCTGTATTATACAGCCCAGCATGGAATACAGCCTGTATACCATGGTGGGCTGTATTATACCATGGTGGGCTATATACCATGCTGTGCTGTATACCATGGTGGGCTGGGCTGTATACCATGGTGGGCTGGGCTGTATACCATGGTGGGCTGGGCTATATACTATGCGGTTGTGTTATATAACCTTATCCGAAAGACCTTAATGACTATAGACCTGTAGCATTGACATCACACCTGATGAAGGTATTAGAGAGATTGATTCTCACACGTCTCCGTCCTCTAGTGAGCTCGGATATGGACCCTCTCCAGTTTGCCTACAGGCCAGGCATTGGTGTGGATGATGCCATTATCCACCTTCTAGATAGGACTCTCTCTCACCTGGAGAAACCTGGGAACACTGAGAATAATGTTCTTCGATTTCTCTAGTGCTTTTAACACCATACAGCCAGGTCTACTGAGAGACAAGCTGGGCCTTGTTGGTGTGGACCTCCAACTCTCCACCTGGATCCTTAACTACCTCACGAACCGACCTCAGTTTGTAAAGGTTCGGGACAGTGTGTCAGACACAGTGATCTGCAATACAGGGGCACCTCAAGGTACAGTTCTTGCCCCTTTTCTCTTCACACTGTACACTGCGGATTTTAGGTGCAACTCATCTAGCTGCTACTTGCAGAAGTATTCTGATGATTCTGCAATAGTAGGCCTCATCACAGGAGGAGATGAAAGAGAGTACAGAGATACTAACCAAACTTTTGTGGAGTGGTGTCAGAGGAACCACCTTAGGATTAATTCCGGGAAGACCAAGGAATTGGTGGTGGACTTTCGCAAGGGCAAAAATCCACCAGTAGTGGTGAACATTCAGGGAAAGGACATTGAGATAGTCGACACCTATAAGTACCTTGGTGTGATCCTCAATAATAAGCTTGACTGGGCCCATCACTTGGATGCAGTGTACAGGAAGGGCCAAAGCAGGCTTTATCTGCTCAGAAGGCTGAGAGCCTTTGGAGTTAGAGGGGCACTCCTTGCATCCTTCTTCAACTGATGCCACAACTCTGTTGTGGCATCAGTCATCTTCTTTGGTGTGGCGTGCTGGGGTAGTGGCATATCAACCAGGGACAGGAATAGGCTGGACAAACTGATTAGAAGGGCCAGCTCTGTCCTGGGATGCCCCCTTGACCCAGTTCAGGAAGTAGGCGACAGGAGGATACTGGCCAAGGTGAGCTACATGGTGCAGAATGATTCCCATCCCATGCATGAGACCGTGACAAAGATGTGCAGTACTGTCAGTGACCAGCTACTTCATCCTAAATGTGAGAGGGAGTGCTATCAAAAGTCCTTCCTTCCTGCTGCAGTTAGGCTGTATAACCTATGGGGGGCTGTATTATATTATATTCGATGGGGGCTGCATTATACTATATGAGGGCTACATTGTATTCTATGGAGGGGTTACATTATACTATATAAGGGGCTGCATTATATCCTAGGAGGGGGTTGCCATATATTCTATGGAGGGGCTGCATTATACTATATGGGGGGTGAGGCTGCATTATATTCTATGGGGTGTTACATTATATTCTGTGGAGTGGCTGCATTATACTCTGGGGTAGCTGCATTATTCTCTAAGGGGTGGCTGCATTATACTATAAGAGGGGGGCTGCATTATATTCTATGGGGGTTACATTATATTGTATGGCAGGGCTGCATTATACTCTGGGGTGGCTGCATTATGCTCTATTGGGTGGCTGCATTATACTATATGTGGACTGCATTATACTGTATAGAGGACTATGGGGAATACATTATATGAAGAACTATGGGGTGCATTATGCTATGGGAAGTGAATTGTACTACATGGGTGACTATGGCGGTGCATTATACCAGGGTTTCCCAACTCCAGTCCTCAAGGCACACCAACAGATCATGTTTTCAGGATTTCCTTAGTATTGCTCAGGTGATAATTGCTTCACCTGTGCAATACAAAGGAAATCCTGAAAACATGATCTGTTGGTGTGCCTTGAGGACTGGAGTTGGGAAACCCTGCATTATACTATATGGAGAACTATGAGGAGTGTATTATACTATATAGAGGACTGAGCAGTATATTTTAATATATGGAGGGCTATGAGGAGTGTATTATACTATATGGAGGACTGAGGAGTGTATTATACTATATGGAGGACTATGGGGAGTGTATTATACTATATGGAGGACTGAGCAGTGTATTTTAATATATGGAGGGCTATAAGGAGTGTATTATACTAAATGGAGGACTGAGGAGTGTATTATACTATATGGAGGACTATGGGGCAGATTATATTATATGGAGGACTATGGGGTGTAAACTGTAGATGCTGGGGGCGTGGCATGGCGAGCGAGGAGTGAGGACGCATGTAAGAGAGCTCCCGCTCCCGCACCGGTGACCGACCCGAACAGAGCCCAGCATACTCACCCCACCTTCCGATGTCGGCTAGGAGGACCAGGGGGAATACGTCCGCGGGCCCCTCAGTACCCGATAGCACTCCCGGAGGCATCTCCCGCTACCTTATAGGAGCGGGAAGAAGGAAGGCCGCGGGCGCCATGACAGGAGTGGAGACCGGAGCGCAGCAGGCCCCGCCGCCACCAGGAAGTAAGGTGCAGGCGGGAGGAGAGAGATCTGGTGAGACGGCAGACAGAAGGGGACCCCCTGGGAGGAACGGGGGCACATCCACAGGGGCCCAGCAGGCAGTGAGACTCTCCCCTCCAAATAAATCCTCTGGGGCCCAGGAGACCCGTCAATCACAGGGGCACCACGCGGATGGTTCCGCACAGACACAGGTCGGCGGATCAGATAGGAACCCCGGGGGGATGAATGCAGAACCCCCCGCGTCACAGAGAGGCGGCAGTGTCCCCCCAGACGTCGACATGGCCACCGCAGTTGTCCCTGCAGCACTAGGAGCAGCGGACCCCATGATGATGGACACTGCAGCATCAGATATACAAAATAATGCAACCCGCCGACCAGACGCACTCCCGACACCGCAACACGGGAGATCACCCTCTTCCACAACAGGGTGCTCCGCAACACCCATGGGAGCTGATTTCAGTCTATTATACAATAAGATAAAAGATATCCCGACGAAGCAGGAGATGGAGCAGTACATTGCTCGTTTGGAATGCTCCTATAAGGCTGAACTTTCCGTACTAAGAGATGATATTCAACAATGTGGTGAGAAAGTGGAATCTCATGACCAGCTTATAGCCTCCCTGACCGAAAGAATGGAGGCTCAGGAAGCCACCACAGCCGCACAAGCAAGACATCTGCAAACTCTAGCAGAAATGCTGGATGATTCTGAGAATAGGGGACGCAGAAATAATATAAGAGTAAGGGGATTGCCTGAATCTATACCCCCCAGGAGTTGAACACCACTTTGAGAGATATTTTTAACTCGGTACTAGATAGGCCTCAGGATGCCCCACTGGAACTGGATCGTGCCCACAGGTCCCTGGGCCCGCGTCCCGGCGAGCAAGATCCACCGAGAGATGTGATATGCCGGGTTCACAAGTATCAACTTAAAGATGCGGTCATGGGAGCAGCCAGGAGAGCAAAATCCATAAACCACTTGGGATCTCGTATACAGCTCTTCGCAGACTTGTCCAGATGGACACTACAGAGACGCAGAGCTCTCCGCCCCCTTAGACGAACTACAACGACGCGGCCTTCCCTATACTTGGGGATTTCCATTCTGTCTTCGGGTTCGGAAGGGAGGTAGAGTGCATTGTTTTGAGCCATCCTGGCGGAGTTCCAGCGTTCTCAGCTGCCTTGGATCTAACAGAGGTGGATATACCTGACTGGCCACCCCTGCCATCATACTATAGACTTGAAGGTCTCCAAAGAGGCCAGAACCCTCAGCAGCAACGTCGTCGCAGGGGTCGGCCCAATGGTCCAGGGCACATGCACCCGGTAGACGACGAGGCTGGATAGTATGCCTGGTCCTGAATTGCAGGTGGTCCTGCGGTGTTATGTTTTGAGGGATAACTTGCAGTCTAGAAGGTTATATTGGTTCTGAGTTTAAAAGCGAAGTATTCATAATACTATCAGTGTTGTTGATATCGAAAATAGTTAAGAATTGGGGTATGCTTCACTAGCCTATAATTAGATAATATACAGTCATGGCCAAAAGTATTGACACCCCTGCAATTCTGTCAGATAATACTCAGTTTCTTCCTGAAAATGATTGCAAACACAAATTCTTTGGTATTATTATCTTCATTTAATTTGTCTTAAATGAAAAAACACAAAAGAGAATGAAGCAAAAAGCAAAACATTGATCATTTCACACAAAACTCCAAAAATGGGCCGGACAAAAGTATTGGCACCCTCAGCCTAATACTTGGTTGCACAACCTTTAGCCAAAATAACTGCGACCATCTGCTTCCGGTAACCATCAATGAGTTTCTTACAATGCTCTGCTGGAATTTTAGACCATTCTTCTTTGGCAAACTACTCCAGGTCCCTGATATTTGAAGGGTGCCTTCTCCAAACTGCCATTTTTAGATCTCTCCACAGGTGTTCTATGGGATTCAGGTCTGGACTCATTGCTGGCCACCTTAGAAGTCTCCAGTGCTTTCTCTCAAACCATTTTCTAGTGCTTTTTGAAGTGTGTTTTGGGTTATTGTCCTGCTTGAAGACCCATGACCTCTGAGGTAGACCCAGCTTTCTCACACTGGGCCCTATATTATGCTGCAAAATTTGTTGGTAATCTTCTGACTTCATAATGCCAAGCACACGGTCAAGCAGTCCAGTGCCAGAGGCAGCAAAGCAACCCCAAAACATCAGGGAACCTCCGCCATGTTTGACTGTAGGGACCGTGTACTTTTCTTTGAATGCCTCTTTTTTCTCCTGTAAACTCTATGTTGATGCTTTTGCCCTAAAAGCTCTACTTTTGTCTCATCTGACCAGAGAACATTCTTCCAAAATGTTTTAGGCTTTTTCAGGTAAGTTTTGGCAAACTCCAGCCTGGCTTTTTTATGTCTCGGGGTAAGAAGTGGAGTCTTCCTGGGTCTCCTACCATACAGTCCCTTTTCATTCAGATGCCGACGGATAGTACGGGTTGACACCGTTGTACCCTCGGACTGCAGGGCAGCTTGAACTTGTTTGGATGTTAGTGGAGGTTCTTTATCCAACATCCGCACAATCTTGCATTGAAATCTCTTGTCAATTTTTCTTTTCCGGCCACATCTAGAGAGGTTAGCCACAGTGCCATGGGCTTTAAACTTCTTGATGACACTGCGCACGGTGACGGTAGACACAGGAACATTCAGGTCTTTGGAGATGGACTTGTAGTCTTGATATTGCTCATGCTTCCTCACAATTTGGTTTCTCAAGTCCTCAGACAGTTCTTTGGTCTTCTTTCTTTTCTCCATGCTCAATGTGGTACACACAAGGACACAGGTTGAGTCAACTTTAATCCATGTCAACTGGCTGCAAGTGTGATTTAGTTATTGCCAACACCTGTTAGGTGCCACAGGTAAGTTACAGGAGCTGTTAATTACACAAATTAGAGAAGCATCACATGATTTTTCGAACAGTGCCAATACTTTTGTCCACCCTCTTTGTTATGTTTGGTGTGGAATTATATCCAATTTGGCTTTAGGACAATTCTTTTTGTGTTTTTTCATTTAAGACAAATTAAATGAAGATAATAATACCAAAGAATTTGTGTTTGCAATCATTTTCAGGAAGAAACTGAGTATTATCTGACAGAATTGCAGGGGTGTCAATACTTTTGGCCATGACTGTACGTATATTCTCTATCTGTTCAGTCCTCGTTATAAAGGGAATACGATGGTTAAATCATTACGGGGTCGGGAACCGGGGGAGGTGTCTCCAACTCCTCTTTTTGCTGTACACTTAACCCCCGGAGGCGCTGTTTGGCCACCAAGGCACGCAGCTGTTATATTTTACCTCCAACAGGTTTTCCTGGAGTGTGCTTATTTACACTCGTATAGTTAAAATTTCCTATTTCTTTGTCTTCTTTCTCTTTTTCCTTTTTCTAACTTCGCGTCTACTTTCTTTGTTAATACCCACTCCCTTCACTAGCTCTCCCTCCCTCATCAACAACGGGCGTAGGACTCCGAAGCCGATCCATCTTGTTAGCCGTAACCTGCATCCTTGACCACACGCTGCGGATACAATGTCGGGTAAGACCACTGTACAAAAGATAACATTGGGCTCTTTGAATACTAGAGGCTTTAATACTCCGCAGAAGCGGTCACATATTTTACATGGTATGCATAAGAAAAAAGTAAATGTAGTAATCTTGCAAGAGACACATTTTAAAGTCGGACACATCCCTAATATTCACGACCGACACTACACGACATGGTTTCATAGTGCTAACCCGGATTCACGCTCCCGCGGGGTATCTATAGCGCTCCATAAATCTCTCCAGCATAACATATTGGACACCTTGGTCGATACGGAGGGCAGATACGTGCTTTTGAAAATTCAAATTTTTTCAACCACATATACTATAGCGGGTTGGTACGCTCCCGGCCGGGACCAAATACGAGCTGCTAGATCTTTCCTGAAGATCGTGGCTGAGTTTGCTGAGGGGGTGGTCATACTGGGAGGAGACTTTAACATGACTCTTAACCCGACTCTAGACTCCACGGCAGCGAAGTCATATCTTTCATATCGTCAGCTATCCTCACTGAAAAGGGACCTCCAGGATTTGCGACTCACTGACGTCTGGAGACTTTGTAATCCCAATGAAAGAGACTATACGTTCTTTTCCACACCGCACAACTCTTATGGGAGGATTGATTTCTTTCTCCTTAGCCACTGTGCATTGGCCTGGAACCCGAGACCTTCTATCGGGAGTTTTCTATGGTCGGATCATGCTCCAGTGTTTCTGGACATTAGCCCTCCTGACTCGGGGCTGAGACAGTGGACGTGGAGACTGAACGATAATCTTTTAAAAGATAATACTTGCGTGGCCGACATCAAGTCTACCATAGTGGACTTCTTACAAGACCATGCACATGACACCACTGCCATCCCTGTTAAATGGGAGGCCCTTAAATGCGTTCTTAGAGGGGTTCTCATTAAGCATGGATCTCGCTTGAAACGAATAAAAAGTAAAGAGATTACAGACTTGACAGAAAAGATACTGACGTTAGAGACGAAGCATAAAACGGACAAGGACACGGAAACGCTGATTGACTTGATCAAATACAGAGACGATCTGAAGTCCCTACTGAGTGAAAAATACCGACACCACAGAAATCGCTTTAAAAGTATATTATACGGTCAAGCTAACAAATGTGGACGTCTACTGGCCAGGTTCTTGCATCCGTGTAACCAGACTACATACATCTCTTCTCTCCAGCAAAAAGGGGGTTGAGCGACGTCAAACCCGACAGAAATTTTGGACATAATGAGGCGTTACTATCACACATTATATAATATTGGTGGAGATTGTCCCCCTCAGTCACCTTTGGATCCTCAACCATGCATAGAATCTTATATTCACGACACCGCCCTTCCCACACTGGCCACGGACTTAACTATCTCGTTGGATTCGGACTTTACGACAGAGGAGATTGTTGAAGTCATCCAAAACACTCCGGCTGGTAAAAGCCCGGGACCAGATGGGTTTTCCCCTCATTTCTATAAGATGTTTCAGGAACAACTTAGCCCTATTATGATGGGGGTATTTAACTCCATCACAGCTGAGTCCCCGTTTGCCCCACAGTCTTTAGAGGCTTTTATTACGGTGTTGCCGAAGCCGGGAAGGGACCCTAAATTAGTAACAAATTACCGCCCAATATCTCTCATCAATGTTGATGTAAAATTATACGCCAAAATACTGGCAAATCGACTGGCTCCTCTCTTGCCCTCTGTAATACATTCAGATCAGGTGGGGTTTGTGCGAGGAAGGGAGGCGAGGGACGGCATAAGTAAGACCCTCAACTTGACTGCCTATGCTAAATCGAAGTGTAAACCGTTGGTTGTACTGTCGATGGATGCGGAGAAGGCCTTTGACCGTGTGCACTGGGGCTTCATGTTTTCGGCCCTACGACAGCTGGGCCTGGGGAACCGTTTCCTGCATAGGGTCGCAGCCCTATACTCTGGCCCGTCGGCCAGGGTCAAGGTAAATGGAGCAATGTCGGGCTCTATGACCATTGGGAACGGGACCAGGCAAGGGTGCCCTTTGTCGCCCCTTCTATACGCGATAGTTATGGAGCACTTGGCAGTGGCGATCAGGAAGAACCCTAGTGTACACGGTCTATGGGTGGACGATATTCATTATAAAGTCTCTCTTTATGCGGATGACCTCTTAGTGTATATATCCCAGCCACACAGAACCCTCCCATCATTGATGGAAGAGTTCCAAAAATACGGAGAGGTCAGTAATTTCAAGATTAACTTTCAGAAAACTGAAGCCCTAAATATATCCCTAGGACAGACTGAACTTACAAGACTTATGGGAAATCTCCCCTTTCGGTGGAAGACTGGGGCCATTCAATATTTAGGCATTCAAATCCCTACTGACACGACCGACTTATATAAATTAAATTATGTGCCTTTGTTGGAGTCGACTCTGAAACAGTTGAGGGAATACGGACGGAAGAACATCTCATGGTTTGGCAGGATGAATTCATTTAAAATGGACATTCTTCCTAGGTTTTTATATCTATTCCAGGCGGTCCCGATAGTGCCGCCGAAGACATTCTTTCAGACCATTAGATCTGCGTTAATCCGCTTTATCTGGCAGACATCTAAACCTCGTCTTAAATATTCTATTCTAACCGCCCCGAAACCCAGAGGTGGAGCGGGCCTCCCTGACCTGGAACTCTATCACAGAGCTTCCCTACTTGCACGTCTGTTTGACTGGCAGTTCGGTCATCATTCTAAACAATGGGTTCAATTGGAACAGGCATCTTTCGGCGTCCCATTGTGTCATCTCCCGTGGATCAGACGTACTGAACAGGTTGCAAATGACTATAAGGGACCAACAGGTTTCTTGACTCGAGAAGTTCTACAGGTCTGGAATCGTGTTAAACATAAAAAGAAACTGATCAGTAATTTGAACCCACTGTCACCGATATTTGGTAATCCGGACTTTCCCCCAGGGTGTCACAGAGACCAATTTTTAGGTTGGCATAGGAGTTCTGACTTACGACTGGGACAGATACTAGTAGACGGAAATTTTCCGACATGGGATGCCTTACGGGAAAAGTTCCCTAGTAGGTCACTCTCCTGGTTGGAATATAACCAGTTGAGATCGTTTATACGGGGACGTTTGGTTGACCGTGCTTCTCGCCCTCCCATGACGCGGTTGGAAGCTCTTTTACAAATGCAGGACCCTCCCTCACATTTGATTTCCTTTTTATATAAGGAACTTCACTCAGGGGAATCGGAAGGGGTTCCAAGTTACATCCGCGCATGGGAGGAGGAGATGGGTTGCAAGTTCTCGAAGGAGGACCTTGACAAAGCTTTTCTTTATACACATAAAATGTCTCCGGCCGGGGGCGCTCAAGAGAAAAATTATAAGATACTGACTAGGTGGTATCTGTCCCCCATTAGATTGAAGTCCATCTTCCCGACATTGGATGATACATGCTGGCGCTGTGCAATGGAGAGAGGCACGCTATACCATATATGGTGGCAATGCCCTGCTATACGACCCTTCTGGGAAGGGGTGTTTCGGGCCTACCAGGAGATCTCTGGGAAATGTGTCCTTCCCTCCCCACAAATTGCCATTTTATCAATTCTCCCGGGTTCCATATCCACACAAAAGAAGAGCCTTCTCCGGTTTTGTATTACTGCAGCAAGGATGGTGATCCCACGCCACTGGCGTACAACGACAAAGCCAACTATTGCAGAGTGGTTATCAGAGTTTATAGACATTTTTCGTATGGAGGAGTTGATGGCTGAATTGGAGGGAGATAATTCCCGTTTGATTCGAACATGGCAGCCCTGGATCGTGTTCAGGGAGACGCCTGGACTACTTCGATTGACCGAAAATGTTTCTTAGAGGCCGGCTCGGAGGTCTGAAACCCATCCCCCTGTCCCCCCCCCCCTTTTTTTTTTTTTTTTTCTCTTCTCCCTTCCTCTCTCTTTCCTTCTGCTTTTCTCCCCTTTCCCTCTTTATCTATACTCCCTGTGAGTTATCCTTTTCTTTCTGTTTCCTCTCTCTCTTTGATATTAGCAATACACCCTCACAGGTTATGGGCAAACTGTTGGCGAATCCGGTATGGCTTGGTGTATAACCGTGTATAATACTGTATCTTGTATCTTATGTCTTGTATGTTATATGTTATAATCTTTTCAACTCTTTTCAATAAAAATAGATTCAACATAAACTGTAGATGCTGCTGATAACATGATACTGTATGGTGATCTGTTAGGGTGCGTGCACACGTTGCGGATTAGTCTGCGGCTTATTCTGCAGAGAATCCATATCTCTTGGCAGAAACCATAGGGTAAAACACATGCATTTTTCCTGCGGATTCCTAGCATGTGTACAGCGGATTTGATGCAGGTTTTAGTGAGGTTTGGCAGTGCGGATGAGAGAGATTGATTGATTTGTATGTCCCGGAACGTACACTGCAGCTGCGGTTCCGCAAAAAAGAAGTAACATGCTGCGGAAAATAAACCGCAGCAAATCTGCCCGGAATTTTCCGCAGCATGTGCACGGTGGATTTGGTTTTCCATAGGATTACATGGTACTGTAAACCGCATGGAAACTGCTGCGGATCCGTAGAACCAAATCCGCTGAGGATCCACAGGATCAAATCCGCTGCGGATCCACAGGATCAAATCCGCTGCGGATCCGCAGGACCAAATCCGCTGTGGATCCACAGCAAAAACCGCAATGTGTGCACACATCCTTAGTGATCCATTAGTGAGCGTTCTGTCCCCATCATTCTTTCTCAGATGGTGGAAAGAGGCTGGGAAACAAGTATTGAACGACTTCTTCAATTTTGTCGATCATTTAGTGGCCTGAACTCAGCGCATGTAAATACAATCAAAATGCTAATGTGTGATGTGCAATATGTTAGCATTTGGGGCCCCATTTTAAACTTTGCCTAGGGCCCCACTTTGCCTAAAACCGGCCCTGTAGCCTCCCTCATGGAATATAATGCACCCCTCATATAGTATAATGTAGCCTCCTCATAGAATATCATGCAGACCTCATCTAGTATAATGTAGTCCCCCAACATAGAATATAATGCAGCCCCCCTCATAGGATATAATGTAGCCTCCCTCATGGAACATAATGCAGCCCTCATATAGTATAATGTAGCCTCCTCATAAAATATAATGCAGCCCTCATCTAGTATAATGTATCCCCCAACATAGAATATAATGCAGCCCCCTCATAGAATATAATTCAGTCCCACAGTATTATGGCCACCACGTACTCACTCGCTCACTGATATGTACTGTATTTTTCAGACAATAAGATGCACCGGACCATAAGACGCACCTAGGCTTTAGAGGAGGAAAAAAGAAAAAAAATTCAAGTAAAAAATGCGGTCAATTCTGTACTAATATCCCCCATCCTGGTATATATACATGTCCCCAATCCAGGTATACATAGCCCCCTCATCATCATTCTGGTATGCATGGCCCCCTCATCCCAATCCTGGTATGCATGGCACCCTCATCCCTAGTGCCAGCTAGAGGTTTTCATGGGCCCCAGACGAAAGAATCTCAGTGGGCCCCTATAACACATACCACAACTCATGATACACAGATATGGCAGAGAAATATAGGTATAATACAATGCCAAAGATTTCACTTCTTACATTACATGAGTGATATCTATTGTACAATCTACTATAGGTCAGAAACCGGACAGTATAGTCCTCCATTAAGTTTTATGGGCACCACATAGTGCTCTATATATTGTTTCATACAGAATAATGGACCCCATATAATACTCCATACAGTATAATGAGCCCCATATATTGCTTCATATATAATAATGAACCCCTTATAATGCTCCATATGTAATGGGCCCTATATGATGCACCATATATAATGGACCTCATATGATTCTCCAGTGCATGATCAGCCCCATATAATGCTCCATATATAATAGGCTCCATATATGTTGCTCCAGTGTATGATGGAGCAATATAATGTTCCATATGTAATGGGCCCCATACAGGCTCGGACTGGCCCACCGGAGAACCAGAGGATTCTCCGGTGGGCTCAGGCACTGACACCTGCTGGCATACTGGCATGTAAAGCCCCACCACCGCACCACACACACGCACTCACACAAAGCACGGCACCACATACACACACGCAGGCACAAAGCCCGGCGCTTCCTGTCTGAGACAACCCAGCTGGATGACTTCATCATCCAGCACGCTGTCTCAGACAGAAAGCTGCCAGTGAGAAAGAGGCTGCCGGGATGTGTGCTGCTGTGGGGAGGTGAGCTGTGTTGTGTGTGCCTGCGTGTGTGTGGTGCGGTGCTTTGTGTGTGAGTGTGAGAGATTGATGCGGTGCTGTGTGTGTGTGAGAGAGGGGTGGTTGGGAAGGACATTGATATTGGTGGGGGGAGGCTATGATGGCGGTGGGGGAGGCAATGATGGAGGTGATGGGAAATGATGGTGGGGGAGGCAATGATAGAGGTGATGGGCAATGATTGTGGGGGAGTCAATGATGGAGTTGATGGGCAATTATGGTGGGGAGGCAATGATGGAGGTGATGAGCAATGATGGTGGGGGAGGCAATGATGGAGGTGATAGGCAATGATGGTGGTGAAGTGCAATGACGGTGGTGGGGGAGGCAATAATGGAGGTGATGGGCACTGATGGTGGTGGGGGAGGCAATGATGGAGGTGATGGACAATGATGGAGGTGATGGGCAATGATGGTGGTGGGGGGAGGCAATGATGGAGGTGATGGCCAATTATGGTGGTGGGGGAGGCAATGATGGAGGTGATGGACAATTATGGTGGTGGGGGAGGCAACAATGGAGGTGATGAAATGGACAATGATGGTGGTGGGGGAGACAATGATGGAGGTGATGAAATGGGCAATGATGGTGGTGGGGGAGGCAATGATGGAGGTGATGAAATGGACAATGATGGTGGTGGGGAAGGAGGCAATGATTGAGGTGGTGGAATGGGCAGTGATGGGGTGGTGGGGAGAATGATAGGGGTGGTGGGGGAGAAGGCAATGATGGAGGTGGTGATGAGGACAATGATGGGGGAGGAGAGGGGCTGCATTATACTTTATGAGGGGGCTACATTATATTCTGTGGGGGGCTGACTTATTCTCAGGGGACTACATTATATTCTGGGGAGCTTCATATTACTATATGAGGGGGCTACAGTATACTCATATGGGGAGGCTGCATTATATTCTGTGGTGGGGCTGCATTATTCTCTCAGGGGACTACATTATATTCTGGGGGCTACATCATACTATATGAGGGGGGCAGCATTATGCTCTATGAGGGGGCTACAGTGTACTCTATGGGGGGGCTGCATTATTCTGTGGTGGGGATTGCGTTATACCTTATGAGGGGGTTGCATTGTTTTGTGGGGTGCTCCATTATATTCTATGAGAGGGGGCTGCATTATATTCTATGGGGAGGCTGCATTATATTCTCTGGTGGGGCTGCATTATTATCTCAGGGGACTACATTATATTCTGGGGGGCTACATCATACTATATGAGGGGGGCAGCATCTGTGGTGGGGACTCCCGTTATACCTTATGAGGGGGTTGCATTATATTTTGTGGGGTGCTGCATTATATTCTATGAGAGGGGGCTGCATTATATTTTATGGGGAGGCTGCATTATTTTATGAGGGAGGGGGGCTACATTACATTCCATGAGGGAGGCTACATTATATTCTATGAAGGTGCTACCCCGCTATGATTCTATCCCAATCTCTGCAACATAATTAAGATGTGTACTACCTTATACTATACACTGATATTAGCATGTTTTACCACACAATTGGTGGTCTTGTATTTATTTCTATGTAGCTACGTAGTGGGCCCAAGGTGCTGCAGCCGGCTATGACCCCGCTGCCACCTCACCAACACCAAACCTGCTGCAACTAGTGGACCAACCGTATCCTTCCCCATTCTCCTGCAGAATGTAAGGTCGCAAGGGTAGGTTCCTCTCCCCTCTGTACATGTCTGTTACTGTTAGTTTGTTCATTATAATTTCTGTTTGTGATGTGTATGTAACCCCACCTCATGTACAGCACCATGGAATTAATGGTGTTCTAAAAGGTCAAGTTCGTTTACTGAACCAAACTTTTAACTCTATTTCTAACAAGCCCAAACATCCATGGATCGCTCATCCCTACCAGAGACCAAATTATACCACCTGACTTTTTTGGTACATCTGTGGATTTTATTTTTATGCTTCACAAATCCATAAACTCTTGAAGAAAAATAGGATTTTCAGAGCCAAGAAAAGCATCTGGTGTCCCCAATGAAAATTTAGCGAATCGAGTCTAATCTACAGTGCCTATAGGAGATGCACAGGTTGTTTTATGTGCATACTTTGTTTTATCTGTTGTTACATTGTAGTAGCTGATTGCGCAGTCTGATAAATTTCTATTTGATTCATAAGATTAATGTTGTGTTATTTCCTCGGTGAAAACACTGCTAAAAGCATCTCGTAAAAAAAACCTTCTGCACTTAGAGCTAGGATTTGCGCTTTTTTTCCCTCTTTTCTATCCTTTTTTTAATAACATCCTGCCCTTCTTCATATTAAATAGTTAAGAAAATTGCATTACATCTTCAGCTCTGGCCTCAACATGTTTTATAGTATGAGATTTTATATCAAATGGTTTTATTCAAATGCAAAAATAATGTGTTTTGTTCTTTACAATGGGCCGGGGATATGATGAGTTTTTTGTAGGAATAGAGCGATCATTATGGTGAAGAGCAGAAGTAGAGGTCACTTCAAGCTGTTTTATTAAAAAGAACAGACATAAAAAATGTTAATTCTACAAAATATAATATCAACTTGGTCAAAGAATGCAGATTATATGTGTAGACTCACCTGTTGCAGCATTCATATTCAGGATTAATGCAAGATACTTTTTGGAGAAGTAGATTTCTACGTATCATATCTACATAAACGACTTTTTTATTCACGTATGCAATTCCCCATTGGCATTTAAAAAAGAAATAGGGATGTTGCTGTGCTTGTCTGTGCTGTACCGGGGGAGTGTAATGGAACGGCAGACCATAAAACTACTTTTAGGAAGAATTGTCTTACACCCAACAGTATGATCACTCATTCATAGTGTTGGTGCACATTGTGCTTCTTCCCTGCATATTATAGCGGATCCTTACAAATTCCTGCTGATTTCCCGCTCACTGCAACAAGACAATGTGCAATCAATTAATTTTGGGAGAAATATCTAACAAAAACAATTGTCCAAAGTGGACAAATCTTGTATTCTGTTTTAACACATGGTTTATATGCTATTTATATGCCATAATGCTAGAAGCCAAAACTACAGTAAAATTGGTACGGCTTTAGGGTTCACAGCATATTTTTTCCTCTGTAATGCTATGTTTACTTACAGCTGTTTTGTTTTGTTTTAATGCAAATTAAAAGCTGTTTTATACAGTACCAACAAAAGCTATGATATTTCAGAAAGCTCATGCAAACTCTTATTTTATTTCTGCAGTTGAGTATGGGACGTGGCGAGGGCCCTATGCTCCACCGACAATTCCCGCATCATCTGCGTCAAACTGGACACCTGGTCAGCCAGATTGCGCAGCGGATCCATAGCCAGGGGAAAAAAAAATGAATAAACTCCTCTAAATATATGGTCAGTTATAAGGTAATGCCTTCTGCAGAGCAGTAGCACACAACCTCCACCAGGGGGTGCGGGTGAAGGAAAACAGGTACACTCACAGTGATATCACAGAGCAGCAGGCAGGAGCCACTAGGTGGCGAAAGAGTAGTCAGAAAAGCCGGGTCAGCAACAGAGAGGGAACGAGGTACCAGAGGTCACAGCAATAGACATGGTCAGAAACAAGCCAGAGAAGTCAGAGCCGGTCAGGAGCAGGAAAGCCAGAGACGCAAGACAATCAAACAGGTCAGAGGACAAGCCGAGTCAAATACCAAGGGGTCACAACACAGAGAGTGAGTACTACAACGTGAGTGAGAAGTCACAGCGGAACACAGGAACGGGGCCTGACCTAGGTAAATGGGCAGATGACAAATCAGGGTATAACAGGGTCAACTGCTCAAGCCAGAGACAGGAACTATAACTGACGCTGCTTGCAGGTAACAGCGGACTGAAATAGCCAGACAGATCACAAAACGAGGCAGGCTAGATTTACTCCCGCATGACCATCCCGGGGAGAGAATAATCAGAAACAAACCCCGAACTGGATCATGACAGTACACCCCTCTCAATGGGGGGGCCACCAGACCCCAGGTTTCCCCGGATACCGATCATGAAAAGCCTGGACAAACCGATCCGCATGGACCGAGCGAGCCGGTACCCGAAACCGGTCCCTCGGGCCGTATCCTTTCCAATGGACCAGTGTTGTGAATTTGCTTTCTGGCCTCCCTCTGGTTATTACTGAAGGTAGTGGAGCTGGTCAGATTGACAGAGGGGTTGCGAGTTCTCTTTCTGGGCTCCCTCTGCTGGTTACTGGAGGTAATGGAGCTGATCTGATAAACAGAGGCTTGCCACCTGATAATGAGGACGACGATTGGAGATCTGGGGTTTCAGATTGGGATTTACGACAGCCGACTCCCTCTATCCCTGCTGGTGATTTTCTTCTGCCTCCTGAGGTCTTATGTTTCCAGCTCAGTCCCTGCATGTTCAGCTAAGTGTTCATTTGCTATTCTGTTTGCATTTGATCTGGTTTTGTCTATCTCAGTTTTGTGTGGGTCAGCCAGCTCTGGCTGGGGCTGTGCTGAATCACCGTCCATATGTTACTGCTTGTGCCAATTTGTTTTTGTCCCTTATTAGATTGGCCTCTTTTTGCTCTGCTTTCAGAATATACCAGAGTGCTGATATAGTGGGCGAAGTCGTGCGACTTCAGTGTTTTTTGCATCAGAAGTGTTGGACATTTTTGCAGGGCTTTTTGAGTGATTGCAGACAGCGTCTTTCCTTTCCTGTCCTGTCTAGTCAGTGTGGGCCCCATCATTTGCTCAGTCTATTTTCCTGCCTGCGTTTGTGTTTTCACCTTGTCTCACCGACAATATATGTTTGGGGGCTATCTATTCCTTTGGGGTCTGCTCTGGGGCAGTTTAGATTTCCCCTTTCTTGCTTTAGGCTTAGTTAGCTGTCCGGCTGTGCCGAGGCATCTAGGATCATCGTAGGTACGCTCCACGGCTACTGCTAGTTGTGTGGATAGGATCAGGGGTCTGCAATCCGCTTAGTTACCAACCTCTCTGGTTTTCTGTGGCTTAGCATGTGCTTGCTCTCCTCCTCGGTGACCCATTCATAACAGAATCACCAGCCTAACTGTAGACTCTAGGGTACTCTAAAGTAGGAAAGAATTTTAAAAAAAAAAAAAAAAAAAAAAAAAAAAAAAGGGTGTCAGAATTTTTTTTTTCTCTTGTATATTTTTTCCTCTTTTTTTTCTGGGGCTGCAGGAGGAGATTTTTTTTTCTTTTTCTAAATGGAGACTAAGCAATTGTCTGATCATGTTGAGCAGCTCGCTGCTCAAGTGCGGGGAATTTCTGCCTATCTCGCTCAATCATCTGCTGTTGAACCAAAAATCCCTACTCTTGATGTGTTTTCTGGGGATCGGTCTAAATTTTTGAATTTTAAGAATAATTGTAAACTATTTTTTGCTTTGAAACCTAACTCATCGGGGGGCTCTGTGCAGCAGGTTAAAATTGTCATCTCCCTGCTGCGCGGCGATCCCAAGGATTGGGCCTTTTCTTTGACACACGGAGATCCTATTCTGGCTAATGTGGACGCATTTTTTCAAGCCTTGGGGTTGTTGTATGATGAACCTAATGCTATTGATCAAGTTGAGAAAACCTTATTGGCATTGAGCCAGGGTCAGGATTCTGCAGATTTATATTGTCAAAAATTTCGAAAGTGGGCGGTCCTTACTAAATAGAGTGATGATGCCCTAGCAGCTCTCTTTCGGAAGGGTTTGGCAGAAACCGTAAAAGATGTTATGGTGGGATTTCCTGTTCCCTCTGGTCTAGACAATTCTGTGTCATTGGCCATTCAAGTTGATCGGTGTTTACATGAACGTAAAACTACACGAGAGGCGTTCCTGCCTTGCGAACGAACATCTGAACCCATGCAATGTGATAGGGTTTTGTCTAGGGCGCAATGTCAGGAGTTTAGAAGGCGTAATAAGCTGTGTTTTTTCTGTGGGGACGCCTCTCATACTATTTCTGTCTGCCCTAAAAGAGAAAAGCGTTTTGCTCACACATTTGCTGTGGGCAGTGGACAGCCTAAGTTCCTTTTGGCAATTACTCTGATCTGCTCCTTGTCTACATTTTCCACTAAGGCTTTTGTAGATTCAGGAGCAGCTTTGAATCTGATGGATTTAGACTTTGCTAAACGTTGTGGCTTTCCTATGATACCCCTGCGGACTCCTATCCCTTTGAGGGGTATTGATGCTACTCCTTTGGCGGAGAATAAACCCCAGTTTTGGACCCAGGTGATGATGCGGGTCGCCCCGGACCACCAAGAAAATTGTAAATTTTTGGTGTTGCACAATTTGCATGATACCATTGTTCTGGGGTTTCCTTGTTTGCAGACTCATAATCCTGTTTTGGATTGGAAATCTGTGTCTGTGGTGAGTTGGGGTTGTCAATGTGTTCTTAGTGACACTCCTGTTTTCTCCGCCTCTCCCCAGTTTCATGATATTCCTGACTATTTGGCTGATTTTTCTGATGTATTTAGTGAGAGTAAGTCTGCGTTTTTGCCTCCTCATAGGAGTTATGACTGTGCAATTGAGTTAATGCCCGGGTGTAAATTTCCCAAGGGTCAGCATTTCAACTTATCGGTACCCGAACATGATGCTATGCGATCTTATATCAAGGAGTCGTTGGAGAAGGGTCATATTAGATCATCCTCTTCACCTTTAGGTGCTGGGTTTTTTTTTGTGGTCAAGAAAGATGGTTCATTAAGGCCATGTATTGACTATCGTTCCCTTAACAAAATCACTGTTAAATATCAGTATCCGTTACCCCTGATTTCTGATTTATTTTCCAGAGTTAAAAGTGCCTGTAGGTTTACCAAGCTTGACTTCAGGGGGGCATATAATCTTATTCGCATCAAGCACGGGGATGAATGGAAGACGGTGTTTAATACTCCGGATGGACATTTTGGTACCTTGGTGTTGCCTTTTGGGCTCACTAATGCCCCTTCTGTCTTCCAATCTTTTATGAACGATATTTTCCGGGACTTTGTGGATAAGTTTTTGATCATTTATCTGGATGATATTTTGATTTTTTCCAGTGATTGGGATTCTCATGTGGAACATGTCCGGACTGTGTTCCGGATTTTGAGGGAAAATTCACTGTATGTTAAGGGATCGAAGTGCCTCTTTGGTGTACAGAGGAATTAATTTTCGGGATTCATTTTGTCCCCGTCTGCTATTGAAATGGACCCAGCCAAGATACAGGCCATATATGATTGGGTTCAGCCCACTTCTTTGAAGACTCTCCAGAAGTTTTTTGGGTTTTACTAATTTCTACCGTAAATTTATAAGTAATTTTTCTGGTATTGTTAAACCACTGACTGATCTGACCAAAAAGGGCGCTGATGTGGTGAATTGGTCTCCAGAGGCAGTCTCGGCATTTCAGGAGCTTAAGCGTAGATTCACTTCTGCTCCGCTTCTACGGCAACCTGATATCTCACTCCCATTTCAGGTGGAGGTAGATGCTTCTGAGATTGGTGCAGGAGCCATTTTGTCCCAAAAAGATCCTGTGACTTCTAAGATGAATCCCTGTGCCTTCTTTTCTCGAAAATTCTCCCCATCTGAACGTAACTATGACGTGGGGAATCGGGAATTGTTGGCCATGAAATGGGCATTTGAAGAGTGGAGACATTGGTTGGAGGGAGCTAGACATCAAGTTGTGGTCCTCACCGACCACAAGTATTTGATTTATCTTGAATCAGCCAAACGCTTGAATCCTAGACAGGCTAGGTGGGCCTTGTTTTTCACGCGTTTTAATTGTGGTCTCTTTTCTTCCGGGCACTAAGAATGTTAAGGCAGACGCCCTTTCTAGGAGTTTCTTTGCGGATTCTCTTAATGTGACCGAGCCTACTACCATTGTAAATGAGGGTGTAGTTCTTTCCGCCATCTCACCCGATTTGAGATGTGCCCTGGAGGAATTTCAGGAGGATAAACCTGAACGCTGCCCTATGGGAAAATTGTATGTCCCTGTGGAGGAAGAGAGTAATGTCTGAAATTCATTGCTCCGCGTTGGCTGGTCATCGAGGTATTTTTGGTACCAGAGATTTGGTGAGTCGGTCTTTTTGGTGGCTTGCCTGATCTCGTGATGTCAGGAATTTTGTGCAGTTCTGTGGGACTTGTTCTCGGTCCAAGCCCTGTTCTCATTCTAGTGGGTTATGTCCCTGCCGGTGCCCAGGAGGCCATGGACCCATATCTCAATGGATTTTATTTCCGATCTTCCTGTCTCTCAGAGAATGACTGTTATCTGGATGATTTGTGATAGATTTCCTAAGAAGATCCATCTTGTACCACTCCCAAAGTTGCCATCTTCTTCTGAGTTGGTGCCCTTGTTTTTACAACAGGTGGTTCGGTTGCACGGGATTCCTGAGAACATTGTGTCCGACAGAGGAGTTCAGTATGTTTCCAGGTTTTGAAGAGCTTTTTGTTCCAAACTGGGAATTCAGTTATCTATCTCCTCTGCATTTCATCCTCCCGGTGTTTAGAAACCCTGCGTTTACCTTAGTTACCAGCGTGCTGATCGCTGATCTCCCGCCTGTCACACGCAGCGATGCGTGCTGGCCAGCGGGAGACCAGCGATCAAAAAAATGTCCTGGCTATTCCAGGACGATCAGCGATAACCGGCAGGGGGGCCGGTCGCTGGTAAGTGTCACACACAGCGATATCGCTGGTGAGATCGCTGTTGCGTCACAAAACTTGTGACTCAGCAGCGATCTCGCTAGCGAGATCGCTATGTGTGATGGGGGCTTTACATTTGGCCACCAAAATAGAGTCAATCAAGTTCAAAGGTGACCCACAATCAAGAAAAGCTGAAGTGGCAGTACAACCTTTCTTGACACAAAGTTCTACTTCCAACAGTAGTTTGAGAGATGAGGAAAAAAGTACCTGAGAGTCTGGGCAACCCCCTCAACCGTTACCCAGACTTAGGAGTTTCCCGGCACCTTAGGAGTAGGAGGACAGGATGGACAGTCTTTTTTGCAGTGTCCTGGACTACCACAGTAGAAGCAGAGTCTCCCATCACATCATCGTCTCCTCTCCCTTTCCTTGATGATGGTGACCCCCACCTCCATGGGCTTGGACTGAGGCATAGCATCAGGGTTACTCGGAGGCAAAGGACTCTCTCGCTGTATGATACCCCTCTCCCTTAGTCTGCGATCCATCTGGATGGCCTGAGTCATAGCCTCCTCCAAAGAACTAGGTGGTGGATGGAGAGCCAGAGCGTCCTTCAAATGGTCAGACAGTGCCCTCCGGAACTGGCTCCTGAGTGCAGAGTCATTCCATGAGACCTCTAGGGACCATTGTCTAATCTACGAGCAATACCACTCGGCTGAGAGCTTTCCCTGAGCAAGACCCATGATAGTATCCCCTGCCACCATGACACAGTCTGGTTCATCATAGATAAGTCTTAGTGCCTCAAAAAACCTATCCAATGACATCCGTTCAAGGGCAGTGGAGACAACGAGAAAGCCCAAGATTGGGGACCTTCTCGGAGTAAGGAAATAATTATTCCTACCTGCTGACTCTCATACCCAGAGGAACGAGCGAGATCTAAGTGAAAACAACAATTTGCAATTCTCCATGAACATGCGAAACTTATCCTTCTCACCAGCAAAGGTGTCATGGAGCTTGACCGAGGGTTTGGGTGAGTGCAAGGCGACATCTACCGAATCGCCAGACCTGCTGACAACATGGGGGGTGGCACCCTTCACAGTTTTAACCATCTCCGTCAACTCTTTCTGCAATTGAGTATGGGACATGGCGAGGGCCCTATGTTCCACCGACAATTCCCGCATCATCTGCGTCAAACTGGACACCTGGTCAGCCAGATTGCGCAGCGGATCCATAGCCAGGGGAAAAAATGAACAAACTCCTCTAAATATATGGTCAGTTATAAGGTAATGCCTGCTGCAGCGCAGTAGCACACAACCTCCACCAGGGGGTGCGGTGAAGGAAAACAGGTACACTCATAGTGAAATCACAGAGCAGCAGACAGGAGCCACCCAGATATTTTGTATATACTTATTTTTGATCACATATCAGATTACAGCAACATTATGATAAAAGGAATGACTGCACATCATACTCCTTGTTTAACCACTTAGGGTTAGGCCTCTCTTCTTTTCAATAGATTAATACGGTTACCTCCCCTGCGTGAGGGATGGATTTGTTCCAAAACCTGAAATTTTAGGTGTGCAATCGAATGGCCAGCAGTGATGAAATGATAAGTGATCGGAAGAAGCATGTTTTTACACCTGGAGCGCATTATGACGTCGGTGGAGCGTACGCCGGTCTGCTTCCGGTTGTGCACTTCCGCCTGGCCACCATCTTGGCTAGGGTTATAAACCCTGACGCTCCTCACAGTTCCTGGGTTTTACAATATGTACTGTGCTGTAATGTGTCTGATGTCTCTGTACATTATTATATCATATGCTGAATTTTGGCTACCCAGATATTTTGTATATACTTGTTTTTCACACTTATTTACGTATGTAATTATACCACTTTTATTACTTTTGATTCACAGTACACTGATGAAGGTCATAGACCGAAACATCTGTATGTATGTACTGTACTCCATTAAATTACCTTTCTGCATTGGAATTCACTTGTGTGTGCCAAGTCTTTATGCATAGATCCCAAAACGAGGCAGGGAAGATTAACCCCTGCATGACCATCCTGTGGAGGGAATAACCAGAAACAAACCCCAGTCAGGATCATGACAGCCTGTCTGAATTTGAGAATGGCAGTATTTTTTAATCTGCAATATGCCAATTCTGTTATATACCGTATTTTTTGGACTATAAGATGCACCAGACCATAACACTCACAAAGGTTTTAGAGTAGGAAATTAGGGAAAAAAATTGAAGCAAAAAATGTGGTAAATTCTGTACTTAATATTCCCTATCCTGGTATACATTTGGCCCCTCATCCACATCCTAATACATATGGTCCCCTCATCCCTATCCTGGTATGCATAGCCCCCCTCATCTACCTGGTATGCATGGCTCCCTCCTCCCTATCCTGGTATGCATGGCTCCCTCATCCCTATCCTGGTGTGTATGTCCCCCTAATCCCTATCCTGGTGTGCATGGCCCTCATCTTTATCCTGATATGCATGCCCCCCTTATCCTTATCCTGGAAGAAATGGTTCCCCCTCATCCCTATCCTGGTCGGAATGGTCCACCTCAACCGTATCCTGCTATGCAGGGCCCCCATTTTGTCCTAGTATGCATGGCCCCATCTTTAATCTTGTATGATTGGCCCTCAACACGGTTCTGTCATGCATGGTCCCATCCTTATCCTGGTATGCATGGTCCCATCCTTATCCTGGTATGATTGGTCCCTACCCTCATCCTGGTATGCATGCCCCGACACCCATCCTGGTATGCATGGCCCCATCAGAAAACATTAAAAAAAATTACACTTACCTTCCCAGTGCTCACTCGCAGTGTCCTGTTCTGGCAGCTGCCCTTCAGCTTGCAAGCAGCGCATTACATCCCTGCCATGCGCTGCTTACAAGCATTAAGCAGTTGCTGGCAGAGAGCAGGATGCAGCGAGGGAGCGCCAGAAAGGTAAGTGTAATCTTTATTTTTTTAATGTTTTTTTGATGGGGCGATGTATACCAGGATGGTTTTAGGGGCCAATCACTCCAGGATAAGGAAAGGATGGGACCATGCATACCAGGACTGGGATGTGGGCTCATCAAACCAAGATGCCATTAAACAGAAATATTCATTGTCCTCCACGCACATGGGCATGGAATGCAGTGAATATTCATTTGTCTTTAGCAGTGGGCACAGGAGATAGTCACAGCAGCCGTCTCCTGCCTCTGTGACCCGCTGATCCGACGAAACGGCTCCCCCACCTCCTTACCACAGCCGGTACAACTGGACTATAACACCCCCTGTTAAGGGCTGGCGGAACGCACCAAATAATACAGTAAAGGTGGTATGAGGTGTGTTCGCAGCCCGGGGTCCACCGTGCAGAGATGGAAACCTGCTGCTCAATAATGGCGGCGACTATACGGAAAATAATAAAGAAACACGTCAGTTAGCGTCACCTGGTGTGTACGGGAGCGAGTTCTGTTGATTCACAGAACTGCGGAGCCGCACAATGTAAGTACCAAAGCCTGTTAAACGCACAGAGCTCGGCCGGATGAGCACTAGTATACAGAAACAGGACTCCGACCCAAGGACACGGGGTTAGAGTCCCTCTAGTCCACTAGCGCTCGGCGCCGTTGCAGCGGAGCCAGCAAGAGACCAAACGAGAGATAACGCACCAGTGTGCACTGCACCGCTCTGGCGGACACCACTAACCACCCAGAGTGGGGAGGAAAGCGCTAGAGTTGCACACGGTGCCGCACTGGCGGCTACTGCTACCTGGCGTGGTACGACAGTGCCCTGAGCAGGGAGGCACAGTCGGACGCTAGCAAGTGCAGAGGACCTAGATGCACTGTGGCATATAGCCTAGCCACTGACAGGCGCTGACTCTAACCACTAGACCCTAACAACACAAGGGTAGGGGTTTCATAATGAGTCATTCGCGGTAACAAGCATCCGTCATCATACACACCATAAGCCACAAGAGTCTATACTAGCGCATGGCTGAGCGGCCATGCGACTCTTTTATAGCGGCGTCCTTCTGGGACCTTCCCAGTAGTCGACCAATCCGAGCAGGAACGGGACCTGCGCACAGGGCTGCCACTAGGAATTTCGGGGCTCCATACTGGCAAAATTTATGGGGCCCCCTTGAGACTCCACCCAGGCTCCACCCTCAGTTCTGCCTCCAACCTAGCTCCTCCTACACCACGCAAACATTCCAAAAACCCTCCGCCCTTTCACTTCTAAGCTACTGGATTAACCTGAGCACTGCTGCCTTATGTTATCATCAGGGCTGCCACTAGGAATTTCGGGGCCCCATACTGGCAAAATTTTCGGGGCCATTTGAGACTCCGCCCAGGCTCCACCCCTCAAACTGTCCACAGTCCCACCGCTCTCTCTTGGAAAAACTGCACTTCTCATCAATCACACATTAACAGTTCCCATTACCAGATCACACATCTAGCCAGCAGCTCTTATTTTGGCCAAAAGATTTTTTAAATCTGCCACCACAACAAGGTATACTCTTTTGGCCGGGCCCTACTCTACTCTAACCTATTAAACATTTGCTAAAATATCCAATACAATTTAGGGATATTTTTTATTTATTTTTAAATTTTTAAAATGACCAATAATATCACATCCAAAGGGACAAATACCACAGCACCATGTCCAGACCACATATTACCACCACATAGTGACCTATAATACCACATATAAGGAACAAATACAGCCACACCATGACCAGACCACATATTACTACCATAGTGACCGAATAATATCACATACAAGGAACAAATACCACTGCACCATGACCAGACCACATATTACCACCACAAAGACAGAATAATAGCACATACAAGGGACAAATACCATCACACCATGTCCCAACCACATATTACCACCACATGGTGACCAATAATACCACATACAAGTAACAAATACCGCCACACCATGACCAGACCCCATATTACCACCAGTGACAGAATAATAGCACATACAAGGAACAAATACCATGCCACCATGCCTAGACCACATATTACCACCACATGGTGACTGAATACTACAATACTGATCATTAATAAAAAACATAATACTATCACCATAAGTGCTATTATACACAGGAGATCTGTACTTAGCATGTAGTGTCTGTGTACAGGTAATACAGTGATCACCGGTGACATTATGCACAGGACTTCTGTATATAGTGCCAGTGTACAGGTAATACAGTGATCACTGGTGACATTGTACAAAGGCACTCTGTTTATAGTGTATAGGTAATACAGTGACCACTGGTGACATTATACACAGGAGCTCTGTTATGAATGAGTCACCGAAGGAGGAAAAAACAAAAATACAAGCTAAGTCCAGAAAACCGGAGAGATTGGTAGCTATCGGATTGCAGACCCCTGATCCTATCCACAACAACTAACAGTAGCCGTGGGGGGTTCCTACGATGCCCTAGACCCCTTGATCACAGCCGGAGAACTAAATAGGCCTAAAGAAAGAAAGGGGAAATCTAAACTGCCCCAGAGCAGACCCCAAAGCAATAGGCAGCCCCCAACATATAATGACGGTGAAGCAAGATGAAAACACTAACACAGATAGAAAGATAGGTAGAGCAAACGATGGGGCCCAAGTTAACTAAAAAGGACAGGATTGAAAAGCTGCTGTCTGCAATCCGTAAAAAAACCCTACCAAAAAATGTCCCAACCGTCTGATAGGAAAAACAGGCCCTGAAGTCGCTAGGACTTCAAAAAGACTATATCAGCACTCAGGTAAATTCTGAAGACAGAGCAAAGAGACAAACTGATCAGAGACAAAAATGGAACTCAGCACACCCCCGACCGGGGATGGCTGAACTCCAAAAAACAAGGTAAACAAAACAAAACTAATAAGTTCAATAGCAGAGCAAAAACTTATCTTTGGGAAGTAGGAATCAGACTGGTCTCCAAGAATCCAGCAGAGAAATCACCAGCGACTCAGAAGGGCGTCGGCTGCCTTATATCCAGTCAGAATTTCCTGTTACCCAGTCATCATCTACCAGATCAGGTGTTTGGTAATCAGCCTTACTACCTTCACCAGAAGAAGGAGTTCATCAGACATCGACGGTGAAGGGGAAAATGAACTCACAATAGAGCTCTGTATATAGTGTCAGTGTACAGGTAATAAAGTGATCACTGGTGACATTATACACAGGAGCTCTGTATATAGTGTCAGTGTACAGGTAATAAAGTGATCACTGGTGACATTATACACAGGAGCTCTGTATATAGTGTCAGTGTACAGGTAATACAGTGATCACTGGTGACATTATACACAGGAGCTCTGTATATAGTGTCAGTGTACAGGTAATAAAGTGATCACTGGTGACATTATGCACAGGAGCTCTGTATATAGTGTACAGGTAATACAGTGACCACTGGTGACATTATACATAGGAGCTCTGTATATAGTGTCAGTGTACAGATAACACAGTGATCACTGGTGACATAGTACAAAGGCACTCTGTATATAGTGTATAGTGTACAGGTAATACAGTGACCACTGGTGACATTATACACAGGAGCTCTGTATATAGTGTCAGTGTACAGATAACACAGTGATCACTGGTGATATTGTACAAAGTCACTCTGTATATAGTGTATAGTGTCAGTGAACAGGTAACACACTGACTCACCATTGATGTCTCTAGGTGAAGTCCTTCATCTTTGCTTTTCATCTTTCATCCAGCACACACCGCCATCACATCTTCCAGCCAGGGCTCGTCTCTGCAGGAAATAACACAGTTATCTAGAGCTCCCCTTGCAGAACACATTACTTATTTTTTTCCCAACTTCTACACTACACCAGATGGAGAAAAAAAGGCGACATAGTGTCGCTCTGCACAGTAACAGGACCACTCCCTCCATTTAAAACAGTATCCTCAAAAAAATAAAATAAATACATCACTGCAGTAATACTATCCCTTAATTTGCCCCTATGGTAATAATATCCCCCATCCTGGCCCCCGTGTGTCGCATTCCTGGCTTCAGCCATATTTTCTCTCATCCTGCCCTCATGAGTATCCATTCTGCCCCCATATGATTTCCTGATCCTGCCCCGTCTACATCGTATCTATCATGCCCCATGATCCTGCACCATGTGTCTCCCATCCTGCCCCGTGTCTCACATTCTGCCCCGTCCTGTGTCTCACTTTCACATTCTGCCCCTCCTGTGTCTTACTGTCACATTCTGCACCTTCCTGTGTCCTATTTCACATTCTGCCCCTTCCTGTGTCTTACTGTCACATTCTGCCCCCGTGTCTCACATTCTGCCCCCTCGCCTCACATTCTGCCCCCTCCTGTGTCTCACTGTCACATTCTGCCCCCTCCTGTGTCTCGCTGTCACATTCTGCCCCCTCCTGTGTGTCTTACTGTCACATTCTGCCCCCTCCTGTGTCTTACTGTCACATTCTGCCCCCTCCTGTGTCTCACTGTCACATTCTGCCCCCTCCTGTGTCTCACTGTCACATTCTGCCCCCTCCTGTGTCACATTCTGCCCCCATGTCTCGCATTCTGCCCCCATGTCTTGCATTCTGCCCCCTCCTGTGTCTCACTGTCACATTCTGCCCCCTGCTGTGTCACATTCTGCCCCCATGTCTCACTTTCTGCCCCCTCCTGTGTCTCACTGTCACATTCTGCCCCATCCTGTCTTACTGGCACATTCTGCCCCCATGTCTGCATTCTGCCCCCATGTCTACATTCTACCCCCATGTCTTGCATTCTGCCCCCATCATGTCTTGCATTCTGCCCCCATCATGTCTTGCATTCTGCCCCCATCATGTCTTGCATTCTGCCCCCATCATGTCTTGCATTCTGCCCCCATCATGTCTTGCATTTTGCCCCCATCATGTCTTGCATTTTGCCCCATCATGTCTTGCATTCTGCCCCCATCATGTCTTGCATTATGCCCCATGTATTGAATTCTGCCCCCATCATGTCTGCATTCTGCCCCATCATGTTTTGCATTCTGCCCCCATCATGTCTGCATTCTGCCCACATCATGTCTTACATTCTGCCCCCATCATGTCTCGCACTCTGCCCCCATCATGTCTCGCACTCTGCCCCCATCATGTCTCGCACTCTGCCCCCATCATGTCTCGCACTCTGCCCCCATCATGTCTCGCACTCTGCCCCCATCATGTCTCGCACTCTGCCCCCATCATGTCTCGCACTCTGCCCCCATCATGTCTCGCACTCTGCCCCCATCATGTCTCGCACTCTGCCCCCATCATGTCTCGCACTCTGCCCCCATCATGTCTCGCACTCTGCCCCCATCATGTCTCGCACTCTGCCCCCATCATGTCTCGCACTCTGCCCCCATCATGTCTCGCACTCTGCCCCCATCATGTCTCGCACTCTGCCCCCATCATGTCTCGCACTCTGCCCCCATCATGTCTCGCACTCTGCCCCCATCATGTCTCGCACTCTGCCCCCATCATGTCTCGCACTCTGCCCCCATCATGTCTCGCACTCTGCCCCCATCATGTCTCGCACTCTGCCCCCATCATGTCTCGCACTCTGCCCCCATCATGTCTCGCACTCTGCCCCCATCATGTCTCGCACTCTGCCCCCATCATGTCTCGCACTCTGCCCCCATCATGTCTCGCACTCTGCCCCCATCATGTCCAGCATTCTGCCCCATCATGTCTGCATTCTTCCCCCATCATGTCTGCATTCTGTGTTATGAATGAGTCACCGAAGGAGGAAAAAACAAAAATACAAGCTAAGTCCAGAAAACCGGAGAGGTTGGTAGCTATCGGATTGCAGACCCCTGATCCTATCCACAACAACTAACAGTAGCCGTGGGGGGTTCCTACGATGCCCTAGACCCCTTGATCACAGCAGGAGAACTAAATAGGCCTAAAGAAAGAAAGGGGAAATCTAAACTGCCCCAGAGCAGACCCCAAAGCAACAGGCAGCCCCTAACTTATAATGACGGTGAAGCAACATGAAAACACTAACACAGATAGAAAGATAGGTAGAGCAAACGATGGGGCCCAAGCTAACTAAAAAGGACAGGATAGAAAAGCTGCTGTCTGCAATCCGTAAAAAACCCTACCAAAAAATGTCCCAACCGTCTGATAGGAAAAACAGGCCCTGAAGTCGCTAGGACTTCAAAATGACTATATCAGCACTCAGGTAAATTCTGAAGACAGAGCAAAGAGAAACTGATCAGAGACAAAAATGGAACTCAGCACACCCCCGACCGGGGATGGCTGAACTCCAAAAAACAAGGTAAACAAAACAAAACTAATAAGTTTAACAGCAGAGCAAAAACTTATCTTTGGGAAGCAGGAATCAGACTGGTCTCCAAGAATCCAGCAGAGAAATCACCAGCGACTCAGAAGGGCGTCGGCTGCCTTATATCCAGTCAGAAGTTCCTGCTACCCAGTCATCATCTACCAGATCAGGTGTTTGGTAATCAGCCTCACTACCTTCCTTCATCAGAAGAGGGAGTTCATCAGACATCGACGGTGAAGGGGAAAATGAACTCACAACAGTACCTCCCCCTTGAGGAGGGGTAACCGAACCCTCATCCACGCCACCAGGGCGATCAGGATGGGCCCGATGAAAGGCGCGAACCAATCTTTCGGCATGAATATCGGATGCAGGGACCCAAGAATTATTCTCCTGGCCATAACCCTTCCATTTAACCAAATACTGGAGTCTCCGTCTAGCCAGGCGAGAATCCAGTATCTTCTCAACCTCATATTACACATTACCTTCAACCAATACCGGGTCAGGAGGTGCAACCACAGGAACTACTGGCTCAACAAACCTCTTTAACAGAGACTTATGAAACACGTTATGGATCTTAAATGTAACAGGAAGAGCCAATCGAAAAGAGACTGGATTAAGAATCTCCAAAATCTCGTAAGGTCCAATAAATCTAGGTTTAAACTTTGGAGAAGCCACCTTCATTGCGATATTCTTTGATGACAACCAAACCAGATCACCCACCTTAAACTGGGGACCAATGGTCCTATGCCGGTTGGAAAACCGCTGGGCCTTTTCCTAGGAGAGAGACAACTTATCCACCACTTGGTCCCAGATCTGGTGCATTCTCTCCACCACAGTGTCAACACCTGGGCAGGCAGAAGGCTCCACCTGCCCTGAAGAGAATCGAGGATGAAACCCAAAGTTACAAAAAAAAGGTGACATCAAAGTGGCAGAACTAGCTCTATTATTTAAAGCAAATTCGGCCAAGGGCAAAAATGAAACCCAATCATCCTGATCACCAGAAATAAAACATCTCAAATACGACTCCAAAGTCTGGTTTGTTCTCTCCGTCTGCCCATTGGTCTGAGGGTGAAACGCAGAGGAGAAGGACAACTGAATTCCCAGCTTGGAACAGAAAGTCCTCCAAAATCTAGACACAAACTGAACTCCTCTGTCAGATACAATGTTCTCAGGAATCCCGTGCAAGCGAACCACCTGTTGCAAAAACAAGGGCACCAACTCTGAGGAAGATGGCAACTTAGGGAGTGGTACAAGATGGACCATCTTAGAGAATCTATCACAAATCACCCAAATAACAGTTATTCTCTGAGAGACAGGCATATCAGAGATAAAATCCATTGAAATATGGGGCCATGGCCTCCTGGGCACCGGCAAAGGCATCAACAACCCACTAGAGCGAGAACAAGGTTTAGACCGAGAGCAAGTCCCACAGGACTGCACAAAATTCCTGACATCACGAGACAAGGCAGGCCACCAAAAAGACCGACTCACCAAATCTCTAGTACCAAAAATACCTGGATGACCAGCCAATGCAGAGCAATGAACTTCAGACATCACTCTCTTCCTCCACTGGTCAGGAACATACAATTTTCCAATGGGACAACGCTCAGGTTTGTCCTCCTGAAACTCTTCCAGAGCACGTCTCAAATCGGGCGAGATGGCAGAAAGAACTACCCCCTCACCAAAGATGGTAGCAGGCTTGGTCACAACAGGAGAATCAGCAAAGAAACTCCTAGAGAGGGCGTCTGCCTTGACATTCTTAGTGCCCGGAAGAAAAGAGACCACAAAATTAAAACGTGTGAAAAACAAGGCCCACCTAGCCTGTCTAGGATTCAAGCGTTTGGCCGACTCCAGGTAAATCAAATTCTTGTGGTCAGTAAGGACCACGACTTGATGTTTAGCTCCCTCCAACCAATGTCTCCACTCCTCAAATGCCCATTTCATGGCTAACAGTTCCCGATTCCCCACATAATAGTTACGTTCGGATGGGGAGAACTTTCGGGAAAAGAAAGCACAGGGATTCATTTTAGATGTTACAGGATCTTTTTGGGACAAAACAGCTCCTCCACCAATCTCAGAAGCGTCCACCTCTACCTGAAACGGGAGAGAGACATCAGGTTGCCGCAAAACCGGAGCAGAAGTGAACCTTCGCTTCAGTTCCTGAAAGGAAGAAACAGCCTCCGGAGACCAATTCAGCACATCAGCACCCTTCTTAGTCAAATCAGTCAATGGTTTGGCAATACCAGAAAAATTAGCTATAAATTTACGATAAAAATTAGCAAAACCCAAAAACTTCTTGAGGGCCTTCAAAGAAGTGGGCTGAACCCAATCATGAATGGCCTGTACCTTGGCCGGGTCCATTTCAATAGTTGACGGAGACAAAATAAATCCCAAAAATGAAATCCTCTGTACACCAAAAAGGCATTTCGATCCCTTGACATACAGGGAATTCTCCCTCAAAATCCGGAACACAGTCCAAACATGTTCCACATGAGAGTCCCAATCCTTGGAAAAGATCAAAATATCATCCAGATAGATGATCAAAAATTTATCCACCAAGTCTCGGAAAATATAATTCATGAAGCACTGGAAGACAGAAGGGGCATTAGTAAGCCCAAAAGGCATCACCAAGTACTCAAAATGTCCCTCCGGGAGTATTAAACGCCGTCTTCCATTCATCCCCATGCTTAATGCGAATAAGATTATACGCCCCCCTCAGGTCAAGCTTTGTAAACCAGCAAGCACCTTTAACTCTGGAGAATAGATCAGAAATCAGGGGTAACGGATACTGATATTTAACAGTAATTTTGTTGAGGGAACGATAGTCAATACAAGCCTTAATGACCCATCTTTCTTAGCCACGAAAAAAACCCCAGCACCTAAGGGTGAAGAGGATGGTCTAATATGACCCTTCTCCAACGACTCCTTAATATAGGATCGCATAGCCTCGTGCTCGGGTACAGATAAATTGAACAGTCGACCCTTGGGAAATTTACACCCAGGGCTCAGCTCAATTGCACAGTCATAACTCCTATGAGGAGGCAAAGACAGACTCTTTCTCACTAAATACATCATAAAAATCAGCCAAATAGTCAGGAACATCATGCGACTGGGGAAAGGTGGAGAAAACAGGAGCATCACTAAGGGCACACCGACAACCCCAACTCACCACAGACACAGATTTCCAATCCAAAACTGGATTATGGATTTGCAACCAGGGAAACCCCAGAACAATGGTATCATGCAAATTATGCAACACCAAAAATCTGCAATTCTCTTGATGGTCTGGGGCAACCCGCATTATCACCTGGGTCCAAAACTGGGGTTTATTCTCCGCCAAAGGAGTAGCATCAATACCCCTCAAAGGGATAGTAGTCTGCAGTTGTATCATGGGAAAACCACAACGTTTAGCAAAGTCTAAATCCATCAGATTCAAAGCTGCTCCTGAATCTACAAAAGCCTTAGCGGAAAATGTAGACAAGGAGCAGATCAGAGTAATTGCCAAAAGGAACTTAGGGTGTTATGAATGAGTCACCGAAGGAGGAAAAAACAAAAATACAAGCTGAGTCCAGAAAACCGGAGAGGTTGGTAGCTATCGGATTGCAGACCCCTGATCCTATCCACAACAACTAACAGTAGCCGTGGGGGGTTCCTACGACGCCCTAGACCCCTCGATCACAGCCGGAGAACTAAATAGGCCTAAAGAAAGAAAGGGGAAATCTAAACTGCCCCAGAGCAGACCCAAAGCAATAGGCAGCCCCCAACATATAATGACGGTGAAGCAAGATGAAAACACTAACACAGATAGAAAGATAGGTTGAGCAAACGATGGGGCCCAAGCTAACTAAAAAGGACAGGATAGAAGAGCTGCTGTCTGCAATCCGTAAAAAACCCTACCAAAAAATGTCCCAACCGTCTGATAGGAAAACAGGCCCTGAAGTCGCTAGGACTTCAAAAAGACTATATCAGCACTCAGGTAAATTCTGAAGACAGAGCAAAGAGACAAACTGATCAGAGACAAAAATGGAACTCAGCACACCCCGACCGGGGATGGCTGAATTCCAAAAAACAAGGTAAACAAAACTAATAAGTTCAACAGCAGAGCAAAAACTTACCTTTGGGAAGCAGGAATCAGACTGGTCTCCAAGAATCCAGCAGAGAAATCACCATCGACTCAGAAGGGCGTCGGCTGCCTTATATCCAGTCAGAAGTTCCTGCTTCCCAGTCATCATCTACCAGATCAGGTGTTTGGTAATCAGCCTCACTACCTTCCTTCACCAGAAGAGGGAGTTCATCAGACATCGACGGTGAAGGGGAAAATGAACTCACAACAATTCTGCCCCCATCATGTCTTGCATTCTGCCCCCAACATGTCTTGCATTCTGCCCCATCATGTCTTGCATTCTGCCCCATCATGTCTTGCATTCTGCCCCCATCATGTCTTGCATTCTGCCCCCATCATGTCTTGCATTCTGCCCCCATGTCTTGCATTCTGTCCCCATCATGTCTTGCATTCTGTCCCCATCATGTCTTGCATTCTGTCCCCATCATGTCTTGCATTCTGTCCCCATCATGTCTTGCATTCTGTCCCCATCATGTCTTGCATTCTGTCCCCATCATGTCTTGCATTCTGTCCCCATCATGTCTTGCATTCTGTCCCCATCATGTCTTGCATTCTGTCCCCATCATGTCTTGCATTCTGTCCCCATCATGTCTTGCATTCTGTCCCCATCATGTCTTGCATTCTGTCCCCATCATGTCTTGCATTCTGTCCCCATCATGTCTTGCATTCTGTCCCCATCATGTCTTGCATTCTGTCCCCATCATGTCTTGCATTCTGTCCCCATCATGTCTTGCATTCTGTCCCCATCATGTCTTGCATTCTGTCCCCATCATGTCTTGCATTCTGTCCCCATCATGTCTTGCATTCTGTCCCCATCATGTCTTGCATTCTGTCCCCATCATGTCTTGCATTCTGTCCCCATCATGTCTGCATTCTGCCCCCATCATGTCTGCATTCTGCCCCCATCATGTCTGCATTCTGCCCCCATCATGTCTGCATTCTGCCCCCATCATGTCTGCATTCTGCCCCCATCATGTCTGCATTCTGCCCCCATCATGTCTGCATTCTGCCCCCATCATGTCTGCATTCTGCCCCCATCATGTCTGCATTCTGCCCCCATCATGTCTGCATTCTGCCCCCATCATGTCTGCATTCTGCCCTCATCATGTCTGCATTCTGCCCTCATCATATCTGCATTATGCCCCCATTTCTCCATATTTGCTCATGTGTGTCTCCAATCCTGCCCCCGAGTCTCCATTCTGCCAGGGAAACATATTGCCCCTTTCAATAATAAAATAAAATAAAAACTTTTTTCTTACCGGGCCTCGCTCCTGTGTTGAAGATGGAGCTGAAGCTGTGTGAGCTGAGCTGAAAGGACCTGTGGTGACGTCATCGTCATGTGATCAGGGGGCGGGCTGATCAATGGTGAAGGCCTGTGGTAATGGTGACGTCACCTCAGGTCCTTCATCTGTTCTGTAGCTCTGATGTCGGCCGCTGTGACGGCTCTGCTGATGTGTGTGCTGCAGGCCCGGCCGCAGCGCACACTTGGGGCCCGCCTGGCGCGCCATGACAAGCAGCACTTGGGGCCCGATGACTGGAAGCATAGGAGCGGGGCCCCTGATCTGCGGGGCCCCCTTCTGTACTGCTGTTCACGTGGCCCCATACAGCAGTAAGGGCTGTCATGCCCTGATGGCGGCCCTGGTTATCATTGAGCATTTGGTTTTCCAGCAGGTCAGGATCATCCAGTAGCTTATATATACATTGCTTTTGGGGAGTCGAAGGGGGAGGGGGAACGAATCAATCATTATACAATCATTCCCCCCCCCCCCTTCGACTCCCCAATAGCAATGTATATATACGTTAAATACAATCACATACTGAAGTGGTGGACAAACAAATACATGGACTTGTTATTTACTCACACAGGCGGTGTTGCCGCTGCGCCACCACCCAGTCAAGAAGAATCTAATGGTCATCTCAGCCTGCCCAACGCTGCCTCCTCAGCCTGCCGACCAAATAAATGGAAAGTGTATATTATTGCATATATAATCACTGATTATACACTACAAAAAATTATCTTTATTGGTAACTAGCTGAGGAGCCAGGCGTTGCCTGGGCATAGTAGCCAACTGTGATTAGTTATAACAAATTATAATGATTATATTGCACATAAATACCGTGCATCTAATCCTATCCTGTGTGATACTGACTGCTGAGCTGTGTATCTAATCCTATTCTGTGTGATACTGACTGCAGAGCCGTGTATCTAATACTATTGTGTGATACTGACTGCTCAGCCGTGTGTCTAATCCTATCCTGTGTGATTCTGGGCTTCCCCTGCAGTCTGTGTCAGAGGGTGGTCTGTGTTGGCACGGTAATAAATTGTGTTATTTCCAGCTTTACAGAAGGACGATAACACCATAGAAATGATAAGAATAATAGGCCTCAGTTATCACAACTGTCTACAAAGAAAACTGTTGCTGATAGTGACCAATCACAGCTCATTTTTCATCTTTTTTTTTTTACAGCTCTGGGACAGCGTGGCGAGTTTTGAGTGGAGACTTTTGTGTTTCGACTTTTATGTGGTGAGGTTGGTGTATGTGTGGTGAAATGTGTGCTGAGGGTGGTATATGTGTTGAAGCACGTGGTAGTGTGTGGCGCATTGTGTGTGTTCATATCCCCGTGTGTGGTGAGTATCCCATGTCAGGGCCCCACCTTAGCAACTGTACGGTATATACTCTTTGGTGCCATCGCTCTCATTCTTTACGTCCCTCTTGTTCACATCTGTCAATTTGCCTCCAACACTTTTCCTTTCACTTTTTCCCCCATTATGTAGACAGGGGCAAAATTGGTGAATTGGAATGCGTGGGGTTAAAATTTCGCCTCACAACATAGCCTATGACGCTCTCGGGGTCCAGACGTGTGACTGTGCCAAATTTTGTGGCTGTAGCTGCGACGGTGTAGATGCCAATCCCGAACATACATACACACATATATACATACACATTGAGCTTCATACATTAGATTATTAAAACCGATAAATTATAGAACGTAAATACACCTCAAAACATAACTGTGATTATGTACAAAAAAAAAAAATTAAATAGGAGTATAGAGTGAAGGGCTGATCACCCCATTTATTTAGTTTACTAACTTTTATACAGTTATAATTCCAAAACTCTTTAGGGTATGTTCCCATGGTCAGTAAACGCTACGGTAAAGTAGACCCCTTAAGGAACTTATCTAGATGTGCGGTGAGCACTTTGAACCCCCAAGTGCTTGACAGTTTATAATGTAGAGCCATAAAAATAAAAAATCTAATTTTTTCACAAAAATGATCTTTTAACCCCCGTTTTATTTTCCCCAAGTGTAACATGAGAAATTGGACCCTAACATTTGTTGTGCAATTTGTCCTGAGTAGGCCGATACCCCATATAGGACTACAGGCTGAGCTGCAGGTGGAGACAGTCAACATGTTGGTACTGGTCAGCACAGTCTGTGCTAACTAAAAGGATAGGACTACAGGCTGAGCTGCAGGTGGAGACAGTCAACATGCTGGTACTGGTCAGCACAGTCTGTGCTAACTAAAAGGATAGGACTACAGGCTGAGCTACAGGTGGAGACAGTCAACATGCTGGTACTGTGCAGCACAGTCTAGCTGACGAAAAGGATAGGACAACAGGCTGAGCTGCAGGTGGAGACAATCAACATGCTGGTACTGTGCAGCACAGTCTGTGCTGACGAAAATTATAGGACAACAGGCTGAGCTGCAGGTGGAGACAGTCAACATGTTGGTATTAGTCACAGCACAGTTTGTGCTAAAAGGATAGGACTACGGGCTGAGATGCAGGTGGAGACAGTCAGCATGCTGGTACTGGTCAGCACAGTCTGTGCTAAAAGGATAGGACTACGGGTTGAGCTGCAGGTGGAGACAGTCAACATGTTGGTATTAGTCACAGCACAGTCTGTGCTAAAAGGATAGGACTACGGGCTGAGATGCAGATGGAGACAGTCAGCATGCTGGCACTGGTCAGCACAGTCTGTGCTGACTAAAAGGATAGGACTACGGGCTGAGCTGCAGGTGGAGACAGTCAACATGTTGGTACTTTTCACAGCACAGTCTGTACCAGGGGATCACCGCACTCCCACAGCAGGGTGGCCCACTCCAAGGCCCTGCCCGACAGGAGGGAGATGATGAATCCCACCTTAGCCCGCTCAAAGGCGAATCGTGTGTCCAGCAACTCTAGGTGAATGGAACACTGGCTCACTAAACCCCTGCAGGATGCACTATCGCCCGAGAACTTCTCAGGCAGCGGGAGATGGGACAAAGTCGGGGCAGGGATGGCTGTGGAAACACGGGAGACAGCCTCTGTGGCTGCTTGAACAGCGACCGAGGTAACATCCACAGCTGAGGTTGAACGCTCTAGTGCTGCCAACCTGCCCTCCAGCTGCTGGATATAGCTATGCAGTCTCTGGTCGTCCACCATTACTAGCCAGACCCTGGCGCTAGTATAATGTTAAGGGCTGGCGGAATGCACCAAATAATAAAGGTGGTATGAGGTGCGTTCGCAGCCCTGGGTCCACCGTGCAGAGATGGAAACCTGCTGCTCTGTAATGGCGGTGACTATACGGCAAATAATAAAGAAACATACGTCGGTTAGCGTCACCCGATGTGTACGGGAGCGAGTTCTGTTGATTCACAGAACCGCGGAGCCGCACAATGTAAGTGCCGAAGTCTGTTAAACTCACAAAGCTTGGCCGGATGAGTGCTAGTATGCAGACACAGGACTCCGCCCCAAGGACATGGGGTTAGAGTCCCTCTAGTCCACCGGCGCTCGGCGCTGCTGCTGTGGAGCCAGCAAGAGACCAAACGAGAGACAAGGCACCAGTGTGCACTTCACCACTCTAGCGGACGCCACTAACCATTCAAAGTGGGGAGGAAATCTCTAGAGTTGTGCACGGCGCCGCACTGGCGGCTACTGCTACCTGGCGTGGTACGACAGTGCCTTGAGCAGGGAGGCACAGTCGGACGCTAGCAAGTGCAGAGGACTGAGATGCACATAGCCTAGCCACTGACAGGCGCTGACTCTAACCATTAGACCCTAACAACATACACAACCAAGGGTAGGGGTTTCATAATGAATCATTGGCGGTAACAAGCATCCGTCATCATACACACCATAAGCCACAAGAGTCTATACTAGCGCATGGCCGAGCAGCCATGCGACTCTTTTATAGCAGCGTCCTTCCGGGACCTTCCCAGTAGTGGACCAATCCGAGCAGGAACGGGACCTGCGCATGTGACCTCCAATGAGAGGTCGTCCCATGGGCATGCTCAGTGCCCAAAAGACAGGACAGTCCCAGAAGCGTCTACTTGCTAGTGACTCAAGCATGGAGTTATAGCAGAGCCAGAAGGAGCAACCAGACGCCTAGCATCAGCCTGGGCAAGACGCCTGGAGCGACGTCTCTGCTGAGCTGGAATCTCTGTGGCTGCAGAGGAATGGGAGGCCGCAGAGAACAAGATTTGAGATTCCCACTGTGCAGTGGGGGAAACTCGACGTCTAAAACTCCCCCCCATTTTACTCAACATTTTTGGAGGAAAAAAAGTGTGTCTTATAGTCTGAAAAATACGGAACTATTGCTATGCTTTCATACCTCTATTCTGTCCTCACTAAATGAAGCAGAATTCATGTAGCTACACAGGCAGCTAAACCGCTATTCCGGGATCCAATAAGGAGACTGTAGTTGAATCTGTGCTTTTATTGAACGTGATGGTATATTGATGCACGGTGAAACTACATGCAAAACATATATATATTGTGGTGTAGTTACCACTATGTCAGCTAGGGGGCGCTGCGTGGGTGTCCCAGGACGGGTATACAGGCACATTCAGTGTGGTAACAGGAGCATGGTCCTAAATGACCATTATGGGTCTCAAGGTGGGTGGCCTTGGGATGCAGGCTCCAGGGTGTATTGATCAGCAGATGTACTGCTGATCTTTCTGTTACACTGTGTCAGGGAAGCCTGTGTGTGTCTATACAACCTTTAGTGATGTCATAGTCATGTGATCACCTGTGGGTGTGGTTACAGGGCTATGTAATTGAGGTGTTTGGCACATGTGAGAGAGAGTGTGAGGGAGTCTGTCAGAGTGTGGACAGACTTCCCTGTGTCCAGGTGGGACACTACAGAGAGTGGCCTGTGTGCTAAGGAAGGAGAAGCCTTCCTGGGTCTGCGGCTGCAGATAGAGCGCTGCTCTGGACATCGCCCTGGCCTATGTATATTAGTTGTATATGGGGAGGACTACACCTCCCAGCATGTGCTGAGACTCTCGGTCCGAGTCTGAAGCCACGGACGTTTATGTTCTTTTGTGCCTAAGCTAGAGGCTATTTTGGTGATATGCTGAGTTATGGTTTATGGAGCAAATAAACCTCATGAACTTTGGGAAGAACCTGCCTCATGATTGTCTCCCGCTGCACTAGAGCGAGTCGAATCCCTACAATATATATATATATACTCTCAGTCAATACAGGGTACATCAGGAAATTCATATATACATAATACATTATAAATCAATATCTGCACTAATAGCTAACTAGGGGAAGAACTAATTAACCAGGCTAATACGAGACAGGAATTAGATACAGCAAGCATAAATACATACCAGCGATGCTGTCACAAGGGGAGAAGAGAAATGAGATGCTTCCTGAATGCAGGCAGAAGGAAAATGGAGAACTGGAGGGAAATGGACTAACCATAATGCTTTGCAAAAGGCTACCAGGATGCATTGCAAAACTTACCAGAATGCACTGCAACGGAGGGAAAAATACAAGCAAAGTGAAAGTAAAATAACACAATAACACTGCGATTATGACTCTGGTCACTGGAGGGAGCTAAAAGCACTGGAAATATTAACAAGCAGATAATCAAGGATAATGAATCAGATGTCAGAGACAGAACAACCTCACTTCAGTTTCATTAGTTGTGCAAACTCAAATCCAAACAGTGCAATATCTTAAAAAGGCAGTTGTTTAGTGTTACACTTTATAGACCGTATACACGCTGTGGTCCCCAACCTTTCTAACCTTGAGAGCCACATCCAGCTCAGAGAGAGGGTCGCGAGCCACATCTGGCACCCTCACATTAGTGGCATCCAGAGCCCCTATTATGGAATAATGACAGCCAAAGCTTTTCCACAGAAGTAGTATACCGAGATCCAAGGGTTCCCACAATCCCCCCTTCAGTATTCTCCCACCACACTGTCGTATCCGGCTTCTAGCACCTCCTCTGCCCGGTAGCGTCATCCTGTCTCCAGCACACCATCCTTGAATTATCTCTGAACCCGTAAGGCCAGTGTATGTGCATCCACATCTGCTCTTCGGTGCAGGGCTACCCACAAAACTCACCATTTTGCGATGTGCTCCTCTTACCTGTTTGCTAGACCTGGAGCCAATGCACCAAGCTGGCAGACAGCCGCGAGCCACAGATCATGGGACCGCGAGCCACATATGGCTCCCGAGCTACAGGTCGGGGATACTTGCGCTAAAATATAGGAAAACTTTTCAGCTTTTTCTTCTCAATAACATGGACAGCCTGTGCAATGGAAGAGGTTCCCTTTACGGTGCAGATGACGTCAGACATGCAACCTGTGAAGAACATGCCATTCATTAAACAAACTGTACTATGTGAGAATTCTTAGACCCAGAACAGAGCTCCTGACCGCCCAGCGTGTCTCAATGTCTCTGGCACATGACTGGTAACAATTTTTTGCCTGTCACTATGACCGTGCGTTGAATGCTGGACCCTGTGGTCCGGAGGTTCGTCGGGTGGTAAACTTTCTATGGGAAGGAAAACTACACTTCCCACAAAGCACTGCAGGCGGCGTCACGTGACGAGTCAGTCCTTCGCTCGGCGGTGACGTCATGACAGTGAGTTATTGGGGGAGGAGCCGTCGCCGCTTTGCTGCTGCTGCTCTTGCTCGGTGCCTTCCCCTGCTACCTGTCAGTGTCAGCCCTGTCTGACAGCCGGGGAGCCCAATTATAGGCTGGGGGGCGTCAGTGCAGCAGCTGCTCATAGCCATGTGGCAATAGTGAAGCATGCTGAGAGTGCAACAGGGGGCTACTCACAACTCTGCCCAGCACTGGGGCTGGTAAGTGCTCTGGAGCTCTGTGCCAGTCACCCTGACTCCCTTATAGGGGGCTCCTGTGTCCTGACCTGAACTTTGCTGCAGCTTGTGGCGCTCACCGGTGAGCCCAGCACGTCACCGGCATGAAACATGGCGTCCGTCAAGGTGGCAGTGCGAGTGCGCCCCATGAACCGCAGGTAAGAACCGCGTGGAAACCGACGACATTGATCCCGTATGTTGGTGCTGAGTTTATTATATATCAAAATATTATTACTTTGGCTGCGTTCACACAGATTTCTGGAGCAGATCCGCTCCGAAACCCTCCTCGAAATTCCTCTTGTTGATTTCTATGTGTGACCCATGTGAGTAGTTTTCTGAGCATTTTTTTTCCTCCTGAAGAGGTTTAAAAAAACCCAAAAACAAACAAAAAACCCTGGTGGATGGGGGAAAAAAGTGCGCGTCATCGTGATTGGACAGTGCCTAGTTTGGAGCAAATTCAATCTACAGACTGCGAAAACAAAAAAAGCTGCTAGAAAAGAGAAGCCAAAAAAGAAGCGTTTCCTCAGGCGGATTCTATTTTAAAAAAATCTTCGGAGTCTCTCACCTCAGAAAAGTGTGTGTGACCCACGGCCGGCTCCAGGTTTTTGTGGGCCACAGGCGAAGGTGTCTCAGTGGGCCCCTTTAACACATACCACAATTCATGATGCACAGATACGGCAAAGAAATATAGGTATACAATGCCAAAGATTTCACTTCTTACATTACATGAGTGATCTCTATTGTACATTCTACAATAGCTCAGAAACCAGCAAATCCTCACAGAGCACAGTGCGTGCCCTAGTGGGGGTTCAAAAGTTTTCATTTAAAACTGGACAGTATAGAACTCCATACAGTATTCTGGGCATCACATAGTCTTACATAGTCTCACATAGAGAATAATGGGCTCATCTCCCCCGCTGGGCTCATTCTCATCTCCGCTGGGCTCATGCTCATTCCCCCTGGGCTCATTCCCCCCGGGCCCCCCCGCTCATTCTCAACGCCGCTCACCTGAGTCCTGGCGCCGGTAACTTTTTCCTGTGAAAGCACGCGGTTACGTGGTACCGCTCATTAAGGTCATGAATATGGGCGCCACGCCTATGGTCCATATGCATGACCTTAATGAGCAGTAACCTGTGGATCGTGCGCTCTCACAGGAAAAAAGATAGTAGTGAGTATGATGTTTTGCGGAGAGCTGGGGACTGACCCCGGACTTATTAATAATAAAAAAAAAGTTCAGGTGCTGAGTGGGCACCCCTTCTCGCCAGGGCCCCGGCACTTGCCCGGGTGCTGACGCCGGCCCTGGTGTGACCGCTGCCTTACCTTATCCCATGCAGTATTCCTCTGCGCTGCCTCGGCTGAGTTGGATATAAAGTATTTGCAGACTGGACGATGCGCTGAGGTTTCGTTAACCGGACGCTTCGCTGCTCATCCCCGTTTTGTTGGGATGGGAACACTTTTTTTTCATGTTATATTCGTCCCGATAAGCTGGAACGCTGATATTCAGCGCGGTGTGAGCGTGCAGCTTCTAACTCATACCGATCGCAAATTTGCATTTCAGATTAGTAAGTGGTTGTTTTGCAAAACTTGAACTTGTGTCTTTGCGTAGTCGTTAGTGATGAGTGAACGTTCCCGGATCTTCAGCGTGCTCGAAAAATGCCTTCAACTCCACACGGCCGCACTTCTCGCTACTGTTAACCCCAACACATGCAGGGATTGACTGTTTATTAGGTGTGGCTGTGCTAACAGCAGCGAGACATGCAGCCAATAAGATGCAAACTTAATTTTTCGAGCACGCCGAAGACACTCGGTTAGCACCCGAGCATGCTCAGATAACACCTTATCCCAGAACGTTCACTCATCACTAGTGGTTTAATCTATAAAAAAACTGCAGGCCAATCATTGCACTTAAGAACTTTTGGAGACACGGGGTCGGCGGGTGCCCTAGTCCGCTAGCCGAAACCGCATGGACCATGGATCTCCTACTTTCCTTTTAACGTGGGCATAACGCTACTCAGACAATACAGGGTGGGGGTAAAGTAGTGTGGCAATCCTTTATTAAACCACAAAACAGGCAGATAACACGTAGAACAGTCCCAGCAAAATACCCCAAGATGGTGCACATTAGAGTCTTAGCCTTCTGCTGACTCGCCGGGATAAAGGCAGCTGTTACTAAAGCTCCTAGGGGCGACTACCACACCTGTGACACACACAGAGGAGTTAACGACAAGCTTAGGAAGATGACAGTCCATTGAGGTACAAGGCTAGTGACCAGAGGGTCACAACCTGGCTTCATCTTCCAGGGTCGACTACCCGACCTGTGGCGTGCACACAGACAAGCGGTAACGACAAGCCTAGGAAGATGACAGTCCATTGAGGTACACAGCCAGTTGACCCAAAGGTCACAACCTGGCTTCTCTGAACGTATACATGGTTCAGCAATGACCAATGGAGCAGATCTGTATTCTTCCAACTGGGGCCAAGGTCTCCTATGTTGTTTCCTGTAGATTGATAGATCCTTGTACTTCGTGGTGAAGCCATGATGTATTGGCATCATTCGAGTCCCCTGGATGTTTGCATGTCTTGGCAGAATCTGACTGTCTCTCTCCCTATACAGAGGCATGTAACCTATTTTTCTACTTAGCAAGTGTTCTTTATTCCGTATTTACATAATGGAGCAGAATGAAGATAAGATCTAGTTGCATTGTTTTTCCTCCTCTGTTTTTGAAGTCAGCAAACTATCTGGCCTACAAAGTGCAAAATTAGCTTATCAGTAAACATCACTAGTCGTCAAGGATAAAAGCACAATATGTTATACTAGCTGAAGAGCCCGGCGCTGCCCGGGCATAGTAACTAACTGTGGTTAGTTATAGCAAATTATAATTATCCTCCATCCCATAGTCCCGTGCCCATATACCCATCATACATATCCTCCATCCCATAGTCGAGTGCCCATATACCCATCACACATCCTCCATCCCATAGTCCCGTGCCCATATACCCGTCATACATATCCTCCATCCCATAGTCCCGTGCCCACATACCCATCATACATATTCGCCATCCCATAGTCGAGCGCCCATATACCCATCACACATCCTCCATCCCATAGTCCCGTGCCCATATACCCGTCATACATATCCTCCATCCCATAGTCCCATGCCCATATACCCATCATACATATTCGCCATCCCATAGTCGAGTGCCCATATACCCATCACACATCCTCCATCTCATAGTCCCGTGCCCATATACCAATCATACATATCGTCCATCCCATAGTCCCGTGCCCCTATACCCGTCATACATATCCTCCATCCCATAGTCCAGTGCCCATATACCCATCACACATCCTCCATCCCATAGTCAACCATTATGACATCATAACGAGCGCCGGGGCTTGCAACCTATGATGAATCAGCGTCGCCATGGCAAACATTATGACATCATAATGAGGGGTGGGGCTTGATGCGCACAAACTTTTCCCCAGTATGTAGATGGGGGCAAAATTGTTTGGTGAATTGGAACGTGCGGGGTTAAAATTTCGCCTCACAACATAGCTTAGGGCGCTCTCGGGGTCCAGACGTGTGACTGTGCCAAATTTTGTGGCTGTAGCTGCGACGGTGCGGATGCCAATCCCGGACACACACACACACACACACACACACACACACACACACACACACACACACACACACACACTTTGAGCTTTATATATTAGATGAAATGTCAGTATTATAGGCTTACACAAGCAAGTCTGTTTTCTTGACCAACACATAAATTCAAAAGTCAACCTACAGATAAGTCTATTCTAGGTTTGCTAAAAATATGGTTAATTAAGATACAATGCTGTGTCTCCACACAACCAAATCCTATTTTCAAGATGCGACTTTGATGTGGTTTTACCTGCACCTCTATCAGTACAAATGAATACACCATTAGACTAATGTCAGATGCCTAGGCTTCACAGTCTATGTACAGACCGCAATACCTGGGCAGACCATGGGTCTCCTGACCCTAAACTTACAGCCTTATATGTGGCTCTAAGGCTGTATGTTCTGGTCAGTAGACCAGTGATCCGTCAGGTCATTGCATCATGAAATATGTAAGAACTAGATGTGTGCCCAATGCTATCGCACGGGAGGGCAGTAACATCATGGTGGGGGCAGCTTTTTGGCGCTGCGGGTTGCGGCCCACCCACTTCCGCACAGTCACAACCAGCAGGAAAGACGGTGTTTTGCGGCCTGTGCTGGAGATGGTGTGTGCGGCGCCACCAGTGGGTGGCCGCACCCAATCTCCAGCACAAGCCTCAAGCCGCGGTCCTTCCTGCCGGCTGTGACTGCACGGAGGTATTTCCTGCAAGGTATTTTTTATTTATTTATTTATTTTTTTTAAAACAAACCCTGTACCAGGTGCAGCTTGATTCAAAAGAAACTGCCCTGCTGCATCTCATATCTACTATTGTATTCAGTGCTGATGTTGTGTCGACAGGACTGCTGCCAATTGGCGAGCTCACCGGCTCTGCCCAAGTACATAGCACGAGTCACTGAGCTCACTGATAGTCTATAGTGCTGTAGGCAACAACCGCCACTAGGAAGAGTGGATAAGGGTACCGTTACACTTAGCGATGCACCAGCGATCCCGACAGCGATCAGGGGTCGCTACTTACCTGTCAGACGCGGCGATCCTGACGTCCTCCCAACCGCGTCCACACGTCGCCACAGCAGGAAACGCCCGATAAATGGTCCAGGACGTTCTCGCGCGATCAGCGACAGACAGCGGGGGAGCCGGTCGGAGGTAAGTATCACATGTAGCGATATCGCTAGCAATATCGCTGCCGCATCACAAAATCAGTGACGTTACAGCGATATTGCTAGCGATATCGCTATGTGTAACGGGCCCTTAAGACTCAATGCTGGACTCAGAAAGCATGACAGGAGAGTTTTTTTTTTCTTTTCTTTTAAATCAAACTTCCGCTTTGGTAGAGGGTTTTTCAGAAATTGGAACATCTCTTCAAGTGTAAGGCTATGTGCACACGTGCGGACATTTCCGCAGCAATTCTGCAACTCCCTGCTGTGGGAAATCCGCATGCAGAATTGCTGCGAAAAACTAGCGTTTTGCAAGTGTAATTAGCTTGCAAAATTGTATCGTTTTCCAAGCGATCTGTAGCATCGCTTGGAAAACTGATTGACAGGTTGGTCACTCTCGTCAAACATAGTGTTTGACAAGTGTGACCAACTTTTTACAATTGAGGTGGCCTATGCAGCTTTCCTCTTGCATTGTTTGTTGTGTTGAGTCTTGTGATGGTGCTGAGCATAGTGCCGCTATTATGTGCCTGTCTGATAATGGCTGAGCTATTTCGTTTTCTGTCAGCATTGTGCATAAGAAATCGGAAATTCATATCCTAGTAGGCAGCTGAATCTGTGGGTTTATCTGGTAATTGTATCCCTTCAATAGTTTTATGTGATTTTTATCTCAGACTGTAGATTCTTTCACGGTATTTTCATGAGAAATTGTTGAAATAGCATTGAATGGACGATACCATAAGGCTAAGTGCACACGTTGCAGAAAATTTCTGCACAAAAACCTGAATCCCTTCCCAGAAACCGCACCTATTTTTCCGCGGCGGTTTTTGCGCGGTTTTGATGTGTTTTTTACCGCAGCGGTTTCTAAACGCATGGGAGAAGCCAAAACCGCGGAAAAATCCGCAAAATTAATGAGCATGCTGCGGTTTTTACCGCAATGCGTTTTTTTTCGCGGTAAAAAACGCATCAATGTGCACAAAAAGTGCAAAATGCATAGAAATGACTGTGCAGCTTATTTTTAGCAGTTTTATAGTGAAAACCGCGGTAAAAACCGCTAAAAAACGCTGTGTGTGAACATAGCCTTACTGCGCAACTCTCAGACTGAGGCGTGCCAGACAGAGGGCACTTTTCATGGGGGGAAAGGCAGACTCTCTTCCCCAGCTGGTTCATTTGGCCATATTTCACAGTCTGTGTATGGACCACCATGCCTGGACTGAATATGGGTCTCTGGGCCCAAATCTACAACCTCATAGGGGTACATGAGACCGTAGGTCCAGGTTAGGAGGCTCGTATTCAGACCAGACATGTCAGTCCATACAGGGACTGTGAAGCAGGGTTTAGACTAAAACATTAAGATTTAGGCTATGGACCCGTTATGGGGGCAGTACTCAATTGGCTATAAATTAACTGTGAGGATGTGTTTGGAAAAGAGATGAGGTGAGAGCATTGGGCGGGCTGTCAAAGCTCAGCTCGGTGATGGCAAATGGCGCCAAGAATTTGGAACATTTGGCTACTGTGCATTGTGGGTAGAGTGTTGTTGCAGCCGGCCGCTCCATGTGGGCCAACCTAAGGACGCCTGTATGAAAAATCGTCTGACTTTCATGCAGAAAGCTTGGACAATTTTTTTTGTAACTTACATCTGATTTTCATCCATGTGCCATCTGTCTGTTTTTTATGTCCATATGATATCTGTATTACATCCGTGTGTGATCTGTTTTCACACAACTACATTAAAAATCAATATACATAATTAAATCTATCCATAACTTGGATGCCATTCTGATGTTCTGTGTGGATCCAATTTTATTTTTTTTCCTGTTTTACGTGTGCAAAGACTTGAATGTGGGTCTTATATATATATATTTATTATTGTGGGATATATATATAATTTTTATTCCTCATGGATTTTCGGACCTAAAAATAAATTGTTCATCTTGCCATAATCGTTCACAGCCATATTGAATGTCAGTCAGTGTTCCATCCGATTTTAAAAATCTGATGGCACAAGTCTAATTTATGCGCTCGTCTGCATGAGCCCTTAGGCTACATTCACACAAATGTCAGGCTATGTGCCCACGTAGCGATTTTCGGCGCGAAAACGTTTAAAAATCTTGTACATGACGCACCCCATGCATTCCTATGGCATTCCGCACATGCTGTGCTAATGCTGCGCTTTTTTCCGCGGCGAAATCGCATCGCGTAAAAAATCGCAGCATGATCATTCTTTTGTGCGGAATCGCAAAGAATTGCCGCGATTCCGCACCCATAGGAATGCATGAGAATCGCTTACTTCCCGCATGTGGCTATGTCCACCATGCGGGAAGTTAAGTGTCTCATGTGCGGTTGGTACCCACAGTGTGGAGGAGAGGAGACTGTCCTCCAGGCCCTGGGTACCATACCCCTGTAAAAAAAAATAAATAAAAAATCTGGGTATATTCACCTTCCGACGTCCCGCGCTGCATTCCCGGCCTAAGCGTTCCCAGTAATGCCTTGCGGCAAGGCCCTGTGATGACGTAGTCTCGCGTGACTCTAGCGGTCTCGCGAGATCGCTATAGCAACGCGAGACTACGTCATCACAGGTCTCGCAAGGCATTACTGGGAACGCTGAGGCCCGGGAATGCAGCGCGGGACGCCGGAAGGTGAATATACCCCGATTTTTTATTTTTTTTTTTTTTTTTTTTAGCATTTTAACATCCTATCTTTTACTATTGATGCCGCATAGGCGGCCTCAATAGTAAAAAAAAAACTGCTCACACTTGTCAAACACTGTTTGACGAGTGTGACCAACCTGTCAATCACTTTCCAAGCGATGCTTCAAATCGCTTGGAAAGTGCTTTAATATCGCACGCGAAAATCGTGGCAAAATCGCGATCAAAATCGCGGTGAAATCGCGCGGAAAAAAACGCGCGATTTCTGGGAAGGAGTCCGGTTTTTAGTGAGCGTTTTAAAACGCTACGTGGGCACATAGCCTTAGGGTTTTTTATTTCCATGAAAAACTGATTTTTTTCGTAATGTGTCATTTTGTATTTTCTCCGTGTTGCCTCCATTTGCGTTTGTTTCTCATCAGTTTTTACAAATTTAAGCAGGTGGACTGGCTGAACTTTTACATTGACACTTAACAATGGATCTGTGAAAAATGGATGTAACTCCGATGGAACACTGAAGTACAGTCTGTCCTCCCATAGACTTTAAAGGGAGTCTGTCTCCCCAAAATCACTAATTGAACTTAACCCATAGTCATTTATAGGGTATTTACTTGGCCCCTTAAAAGGGAACCTGTCAGCAGGATTGTGCTTGGTAACCTACAGACAGTGTCAGGTCAGCGCCGTTATACTCATTACATTGATACCTGGTGATGAAATCCATGGCTGTTTTTAAATCTGTATCTTCAGTCTTCAGTTAATGATATGCTGGTGACCTGTGGGGGGGGTCTTCATGTGGGGCTCTGATTAGGTATTCGCCAGTATGGCTTCTGACATGTCGCTGATCCCTCACTGACCTGCCCCATTACAATCTATAAATAGGGTGAACCATTTATATGGATATACCTAAGTTGGCCATTTATAAAATGGGAATGGTTGGTGATATCAACTCCGTGTTTGTGCACATTAGTATATGGGACGGGGAAAACTTTTCAAGATGGGTGGTGACCATGGTGGACATTTGAAGTCGGCCATTTTGGATCTAACTTTATAAATGGCCCACCCAGGTGTATCCATATAAATGGCCGACCTTCAAATTTGGAAGGAAGATGGGGGTGCCTCTTACAATCCAAAGTGAGCTTAACGGTGGCGGCAGGAGTGCGGCGATGCTGCAGTGCCTGGACACCCATTAGATGATGGTGCCGGTGAGCGGAGTTCCCTTTCAAATACAGTTCCCTGCGGTGGGCTTCCAGATAATGGCTGCTGCAGGTGGCACATGGAATGATTGAGATCTCGGGAGACTAGATGTTATTGCACTTCTGCCTCCTGTGACCTGGCTCCACTGCTGCCGACCCCTAGGTAAGCTACCGTTAATATGGATTATAAGAACCATTTTATTAATAAAAAAATATATAATTTTCCACCCCAAAATTTGGGGTGCTTTTTGTAATCCACGAAATACGGTACTTTCGGTTCCTTTAAAATGAGGCCGCTACATATTAAAGAGCTGAAATTCCTAAACCCGTACTCCAATTAGGATGTGAATACCCTCAAATTTAAGCTGAGGGTCTGCGCTATAAGCCCATATTGATTCCTGAACTGCATCTTTGCATAAGTTTTAGTAAACTGCTAAAATGCCAAAACTTGCCACTGTCCAAACATTTCTGGACCTGACTGTGTGTGTGTGTGTGTGTGTGTATAAATATATATATAATATACTTTTGATATCAGTACTAGCTCGACCTGTAGTGATACAGGATACGCTGTAATGCACCTGCGTCGTGTTCGTGTGACCTAACAACGTCCCTTTGTTCTGACAATCACAGGTTGGTTTTTCAGGATAAAACCTGTTTATTGTGCAGATTAGAGGAAGTAAAGCCTCCGCACCAGGATACAGGACCTGGTCTGCCCCAGCCATTCATTGCAGACCTTGTTCTTGTAATCCTACGGATGGAGAAGTAAGATGAAAGTATCTGGTAATCTGGCGTTCCATGCTTACTCTCTGCCAGATCTGACATTGGGCTTGGGGAGACGTAACTGCTTGCCGGATGTATGATGCCCTGTGAATACTGCACATGGTCTCACAAATTAGACCAGGACCTATGTTCCCACCGGACGTCTGACTCTTGCTTTGGCAGCTCCGCCGTCCAGCGTGCAGTGGTGTTTCTCTGTTCCCGATGGCAGATTGGATGGGAAAGTATTCCAGGGGAGACACGGAAATTTTTCTCCCGTTACTGCACTGAAACATACAGAAGCCGTACTCTGGACATACACATTAGCTGGCCAGCCAGTTTGGCAGACGTTAATTTAAAGGGTTTGTCTACTATTGGACAGTCCCTTCTTAATAGCTGGAGACAGGAATGGCGCAGCTCCTGCAGTCTCTAAGCAGTTTCTCCCGGCGGTCACATTGGTCGCGTGACTGATGCAGGCCTTTCCATTTTGTCAGTGGGTACTTCGCGTGTACTCATCTGATTTTTCTTAAGTAGCCCGGTACTACAAGAGTACACAGACTGCAAAAAAACCTAAAAACTTGGTTGACATGAACCCATTTCTAAGTAAATTTACTGCTATGTCTTTTTCTGTGTCCCGAGAAGTTGCTGCACAAGGAGCCCTGCCTCCACTGACACCGGATCCAGTACCCACTCCATGGTACCGGACCTTTTTTTTTTTTATAAAGCTGTTTGTTTTGCCATCAGTATTTTTTTTTTTGAGAAATGAATGTAAAGGGATTATCCTAAATAATTCTTTTACTATGAGCCCAAAAACCTACAAGCATGTTCTATCTGGCACCACTCCTGCCTTCTGTTCTGCTGCTCCATGTCAAAAGAACAGCTCTTCTTCTGGTCTGCTCTGTTGGCGAGGTGTGACTGCCGATGTCATGCTGATTTCACAGCCTGCTCCCTGCAAGTTATGCAGCTGTCAATCAGCATGACGTCAACAGTCACGACAATCAGCAAAGTAGAGGGGAAGAAAAGCTGCTGCCTTGTCGACGTGATGTTCTGTGCTGTAAGCATTTAGTTACCAACTACCTGCCTGTTAGTTCCTAGGCCCACGGTAAAAAAAAAAAATAGTCCTGGATAACCCTTTTAAGGCCACATGCACACATTCAGTATTTTACACCAGAACCGGGAGTGGGTGATAAATCCAGAAGTGGTGACGTGTTTCTACTTTTCCTCTGATTGTTCCAGTCCTGGTTTTGAGTTACAAGTACAGATGTGAAATACTGACCCAATACTGAATGTGGAATAATGGGATCCTTGCGCTACATTCATCCTACTCTAACCATGGGCAGCATGAATCTGAGCGTGGCTGCATTATTGCATTCAGGTATGACCTTAGTTTTTTAATCTATCTGGGCACTATTGGGAGAGACCTGACTAGTCCCTATGTACACACATGGGAAAGACATGTCAAGCAACTGGAGTGAGGAGGTGGGACACCGGCCAGTGATGGCGCTGGACTAGTAAGCTCTTTCCCTACAGTTTCCGGCCTGCTTTAGAGAAAGCCATACCTGGCAGCCAGGCTCTGATTTATGCAACCTGTGGTTGGGGCGGGCTGCATGAATCTAGTGACATATTTCCTTTAAAATAATTCTTTCCTTTTTCACTGATTTCCATTTTCTTTTTCCATATGTCCTAAGCGTCTCTGATGTCCGTGTCCTTCTCACTTGGAGGCAGCCAGACTGCATCTTAGTCTCTTAACACGTCATTGTTTCCTCCTGGTGAACTTCGTAGTTGAGTTGCTCAGACGTTTTGGTTCGTTGCTTCGCTGTTTCTCAAAACTGAATTAATTTTTCTGCCACCGTCCAAATTAGTGAGTCCGTCTTAAGGCGGCCATGTGTATCTAAGCCTTGAAATGACCTCCACTTGGCCGTATGGGTGACGTGCCAAACCTGGCTGTAGGTCAGGTATATTAACTTGAAATGACCCCAGGTCTTTGAAGAATGGCACCACGCTTTACTTAGGGCTGAATTTCAATTTCTTCACCTGAGAAGTGTCCATATTTACTTTGAGGAAAAATGTGTTCCCTGTCAGGTGTTTAATAAGTGGGATTTCTTGCCTTATAAATGGGGTTGGGACCATCAGTTGTGTTGTGCAGAAGTCTGGTGGATACACAGCTGATAGTCCTACTGAATAGAATCATAGAATCGTAGAGTTGGAAGGGACCTCCTGGGCCATCGGGTCCAACCCCCTGCTCAAAGCAGGATTCGCTAAATCATCCCAGTCAGATGTCTGTCCAGCCTCTGTTTGAAGACTTCCATTGAAGGAGAACTCACCACTTCTCGTGGCAGCTTGTTCCACTCATTGGTCACTCTAACTGTCAAAAAGTTTTTTCTAATATCTAATCTGTGTCTCCTCCCTTTCAGTTTCATCCCATTGCTTCTAGTCTTTCCTTGTGCAAATGAGAATAAAGTTGATCCTTCTACAATGTGACAGCCCTTTAGATATTTGTAGACAGCTATTAAGTCTCCTGTCAGTCTTCTCTTTTGCAAAGTAAACAATCTCAAATCCTGCAACCTTTCCTCATAAGAACTCTGAACTTGCTCCAGTTTGATGATGTCTTTTTTAAAATGTGGTGCCCAAAACTGGACACAATATTCCAGATGAGGTCTGACCAAAGAGGAGTAGAGGGAAATAATGACTTCACGTGATCTAGACTGTATACTTCTGTTAATTCATCCTAGAATTGCATTTGCCTTTTTTGCTGCTGCATCACACTGTTGACTCATATTCAGTCTGTGATCTATTAGTATACCCAAGTCTTTTTCACATGTGCTTTTGCTTAGGCCTATTCCTCCCATTCTATATATGCTTTTTTCATTTTTATTGCCCAGATGTAGTACTTTGCATTTTTCCCTGTTAAAAACCTTTCTGTTAGTTGCTGCCCACTTCTCCAGTTTATTTATACCTTTTTGAATCCTCTCTCTTCTCTAGTATTAGCTATCCCTCCTAGCTTTGTGTCATCAGCAAATTTAATCTGTTTACCCTCAATTCCTTCATCTAAATCGTTGATAAAGATGTTGAACAATACAGGGCCCAGGACAGAGCCCTGTGGTACCCCACTTGAGACATTCTTCCAACTGGATGTGCAGCCATTTACGACCACTCTTTGGGTCTGATCACTAAGCCAGTTATGAATCCACCTAACAGTTGCCTTGTCCATTCCATACTTAGTCATTTTTTCAATAAGGATTGTATGAGAGACTTTGTCAAATGCTTTGCTGAAGTCAAGATATACTATATCTACAGCATTTCCTTGATCCACCCAATCAGTGATTCCGTCATAGAAGGAAATTAAGTTAGTCTGACATGACTTATTAGTTACAAACCCATGCTGACTCTGTTTAATCACTTCATTCTTATCCAGGTATTGACATACATGTTGTTTAATAATTTGTTCAAAGATCTTTCCTGGTATAGAAGTCAGACTCACCGGCCTATAGTTGCCTGGGTCCACCTTCTTCCCCTTTTTGAAGATAGGAACAACATTTGCTCTTCTCCTGTCTTCTGGGACTTCTCCTGTTCTCCAAGAATATTCAAAGATTATGGAGAGGGGTTCAAAAATTTCTTCTGCTATCTCCTATCTGAATAGACTGTTAGAATTTGTATTATGGCAAGAAAAAAGCAGCTAAGAAAAACGAGTGGCCATCATTACTTTAAGGGTGTGTGCACACGTAAGCGTTTTTACCAGCAAAAATGCTGCAAAAACGCCTAAAAATCGCTTAAAAGAAGCATCCCATTAATTTGAATGAATTCTGCTCTTTTTGATGCGTTTTTTTCCACGAAAAAAAAGCATTGCGGTAAACGCAGCATGCTCATTAATTTCGCGGAAAAAAACGCATTTCTAACTCTTTTCTATGACACTGGGGCTGCTCCGGGAAAAAAATCATAAGAAAACACGCTTTTTTTATGCAAAAAAAAGCGCGTTTTCTGGGAAGGAGTCTGGTTTTCATGCAGAAATTTTCTGCATACGTGTGCACATAGCCTAAGGAATGAAGGTCAGTCAGTCTGAAAAATTGGGAAAACTTTGAAAGTGTCCCCATGTGCAGTGGCAAAAACCAACAAGGTGCTACAAAGAAACTGTCTCACATGAGGACCGCCCCAGGAAAGGAAGACCAAGAGTCACCTCTGCTGCGGAGGATAAGTTCATCCGAGTCACCAGCCTCAGAAATCGCAGGTTAACAGCAGCTCACATTAGAGACCAGGTCAATGCCACACAGAGTTCTAGCAGCAGACACATCTCTACAACAACTGTTAAGAGGAGACTTTGTGCAGCAGGCCTTCATGGTAAAATAGCTGCTAGGAAACCACTGCTAAGCACAGGCAACAAGCAGAAGAGATTTGTTTGGGCTAAAGAACACAAAGAATGGACATTAGGCCAGTGGAAATCTGTGCTTTGGTCTGATGAGTCCAAATTTGAGATCTTTGGTTCCAACCACCATGTCTTTGTGCGACGCAGAAAAGGTGAACAGATGGACTCTACATGCCTGGTTCCCACCGTGAAGCATGGAGGAGGTGGTGTGATGGTGTGGGGGTGCTTTGCTGGTGACACTGTTGGAGATTTATTCAAAATTGAAGGCATACTGAACCAGCATGGCTACCACAGCATCTTGCAGCGGCATGCTATTCCATCCGGTTTGCATTTAATTGGACCATTTATTTTTCAACAGGACAATGACCCCAAACACACCTCCAGGCTGTGTAAGGGCTATTTGACCAAGAAGGAGAGTGATGGGGTGCTATGCCAGATGACCTGGCCTCCACAGTCACCAGACCTGGACCCAATCGAGATGGTTTAGGGTGAGCTGAACCGCAGAGTGAAGGTAAAAGGGCCAACAAGTGCTAAGCATCTCTGGGAACTCCTTCAAGACTGTTGGAAGACCATTTCCGGTGACTACCTCTTGAAGCTCATCAATAGAATGCCAAGAGTGTGCAAAGCAGTAATCAAAGCAAAAGGTGGCTACTTTGAAGAACCTAGAATATAAGACATACAGTATTTTCACTTGTTTCACACTTTTTTAATTATATAATTCCACATGTGTAAATTCATAGTTTTGATGCCTTCAGAGTGAATCTACAATTTTCATAGTCATGAAAGTAAAGAAAACTCTGAATGAGAAGGTGTGTCCAAACTTTTGGTCTGTACTGTATGTGGTGTGTGTGTGTTTTATTTTTACATGTACTATTGATTTCTAGAAAAAAAAGAAAAGATCAGTTACACTTTAAGTGATATTATACCTACACTGATTAGATCTTTCTTTCCTATGGCGCCAGTGCTGTGAACTGGAATATGTTAGTGTGGAAGTAATTGCCAAAGAGGACACTGTCCCCTTCATGCCATACTGTTCATGTAATCGGTATTCTTTTACTTTACCACACCACTCCGGTGTGCTTTCTGCTCCCCTCCGTTTCCGATCCGCAATCTTGTTACCGCATCTCCTGATTAACCTGAAGTCACAGCTCATAGTCACAAGCTCCCAAGGCCTCTCTCTGTTCGGGCCTCTCTCTGTTCGGGCCTCTCTCTGTTCGGGCCTCTCTCTGTTCGCGCCTCTCTCTGTTCGGGCCTCTCTCTGTTCGGGCCTCTCTCTGTTCGGGCCTCTCTCTGTTCGGGCCTCTCTCTGTTCGGGCCTCTCTCTGTTCGGGCCTCTCTCTGTTCGGGCCCCTCTGACTTACCTTGAAAAGTGACTTTCTACTCTCCCAGCAAACCCTGGAGCGATCCGGCAAGTCACAACCTGCAGAAGACGACCAGAGCGATGCTGAAAACAGAAAAAGATGGCAGCTGGTAATAATAGCTGCATTAATGTAATACTTCCGTTATTGATACCACTCCGGGAGTGAAATGAAAAAAACAGACACTGGAGCTGTGCTTCATCGCACCAATTGTTTGAATGTTTATTTTTGTATATGTAAAGATAATAAACTTAGTGTGTAGCTTGTTCAAAAATGATTTTTTTTTTTTTTTTCTAATACTATTCCCATTGAGTTGTACCTCTCACATGTACCATATGGGATGGGTCGCTACCTTAGAAGTCAATGTCCGACCATGCTACATGACCAGGGAAAATGGCATTGGACACTCCTCTACAGACCGCCTGAGTAATGGTGTTTGCCCCACATCCGTGTACAGCAGAGTCTGGCCTTTTGACTGACACACTTAAAGGGGTTGTCTAGTCTAAAATTACAAGTCTATAGTCTGCATATGACTGCAGACTTGTGAAGCCTCGCATCGTGCCCAATCTATTCTCACATTCTCTGCCGGCAGTCTTGTGACAGCTAGTATGTGATATGCATTCTCCCAGCTGCAATCTGGCCGGGAGTATACATATCACATACTTGCGCTCACATGGCAGGATTCACAAGTCTGCAGGCACGTAGAATGATGTGAACTTGTAGTTTTAGAACGGACAACGCCTTGAAGGTGACATTGGGTTGCATGGCCTGTGAGACTCCATGCTCCACTGATCTCTTTAAATGAGTTGTCTGGGAATTAGAGACCCCTGTCACCAGGTTCTTGCTACCTTATCTGAGAGCTGCATAATGTAGGGGCAAAGACCCTGATTCCAGCGTTTTCACTTACTGCAGTTTCGCTAAAGCACTGTTTTATCATCAGATTTTCAGGGATAGGACTAGTAAACTTACAGGAATGTAGTCTTCAATATTCATGGGCTAATCCATAAGTAATTGGCAGCTTTGGCAGCTTTCTGCATATGCAGTGTGTACACAAATCAGTGGTGTTGGGCGGGGTTAGACAGAGCTCTGCATTTAGAGACCTGCTGCATCTTGCAGCAGATGAAATGGTGATTTTATTAAATCTAGAGCAAGCAGCCCAATACGTCATTTATCACTGGAATCAGGGACTCTGCCCCTAGATTATTGTGACGAGCGTCAGCTTACGCTGAGTCGTTTTCCTTTTGAATGAGTGGACCCTTTGGGCCGTGGCACCCACCCACCTAGGGCGAGCTGACCTAGTGAGGAACCACCCCCTATACAGGGAGTGCCAGGGGCAAGACCAAGGGGGTGAGCCACCACGGCTGCTGGACCAGACGGCCGGCTCAGGAAGCAAGACAAGACGAGGCATTAGTTCAAGTAAACTTCATTCAGGAACACTTCAGGGTACAACTGGTGCAAAGGTGAACACAAAGCAAGATGTGTGCAAGGGCACGCCGAGGTCCAAGGCATGAGGAACTCTTCAAGGTAAAACAGGTGCAAAACGTGAACACACAGAATCCATATAACAAGGTGCGCGCCAGGGCACGCCAAAGTCTAAGGCAGGGTGCAAGGAATCGGACTCCGGAAGACTGGCAAGGGCTGACCAGGGTCCAGGCATCAGAGTGTAGACATCTGGCTCCAGACCTCCGGCAGTAGTCAGCTGGCTTCAGGAATCCGGCAGACAAACTAGGAGACAAAACAGGGTGCATGCAAGGAGACACGCCAGGATCAGATTCACAGAACTGAGACCTGAGCATGCCAAGGGGCATGCCAGGGACGGGTACAAGGACGGAGGCCTGCGCATGCAAGGGCATGCCATGGAGGAGGACAAGGACGGTGGCCTGCGCGTGCGAGGGCACGCCATGGACGGGTTCAATGGCATCGGAATCCGGGGTGCTGGCATCGACTGACAGGGTCCAGGAATCAGGCTACGGACATCAGCTCCGGACATCAGGCCGCAGTCATCTAGGTCCGGCCAGAGGTCAGCGGTCGGCAGGTTACGGAATCCGGCAGGCAAACTAGGGTTCAGAGCAAAGCAAAAGAGGCAAAAGGCTTTGTGCAAGAGTGGCACAAAGAGGCACAGTGCGAGAACCAGCGTGCGTACAAGGGAGCACGGAAACCACGGCTGGGGCACCGGCAGGTTGTACAGACGGTGGCATAAGCAGGCGGGCACGACTAGAGGCGGCACCGCTGCGGCTCACGCAGCCGGTAACCACTATAGCACTGGACGGGGACATGGCTGAGGCACACAGACGAGCACGGCTAGAGGCGGCATGGCTGAGGCACACCAGGCAGGGACAGGTGACCAGGCACGTGCACGGAGCCACAAGGCAGGGCTAGGCAAAGATACAGGACAAAGACGCGTGCAGAACGCACGGCGAAGCCTAGTACGAAAAGTGCAAGAGCGCACGAAGTATCAGAGACAAGGCATAGAGTAGTAGACAGGACCCTGCGCATGTAAAGGACATGCCAGGGGCAAGGTACAAGGCGAGGCGTGCGCGTACCGAGGGGCACGCAAGGGACAGAGCACAGAACGGAGGCCTGCACGTGTAGACAGACACTACAGGGACACAGTCTAGCAGCGGAGCGTAGGCAGAAGCCCAGAGCCGGGTCAAGGGAGAACCTTGGGACTAGACAGGGTACGGAGCGCAGCCTGCACGTGTAGGACACACTCCAGGGACAAACACAGAGCGAGGCCTGCACGTGTAGAGACACGCCAGGGACAGAGTACAGAACGGACATAACAAGAAGACATAGCGAGGACAACACGAGACAAAGCACAAGACAAGAGACGAAATACGAGCACGGAGCGTGTGCAGAGACGCACGACAGAGCAGAGTGCAAGGGCACAGAATAGAGGGAGCAACCCCACAGACCAAGCAGCCATGCAGAGAAGCAACACCATACTCAAGCCCTGAGCATAGGAAGGGGCGGTCTGATATAGGGCATAGCACCACCACTTCCGGGTCAGGACCAGGGAAGAGCTTCCAGTTCAGATCCTCTAGGATCAGAGCGCAGTCACATGATCACGATTCCAGACATGCAGGGATGATTGCAGAACCGGCCAGTGCAGGATCCTAGGAAAGGTCACATGATCAGAGTTTCAGACATGCAGAGACGAATGCAGAACCAGCCTATGCTGGAACATAGGAAGGACGCATGATCAGGGATTCTAGACATGACGAGATGATCACAGAAGGCAGAGCAGAAACGCAGGCATCCTGCAGCTCAACAGACATGAGGTGAGTGTGCACACTGCTCTAGGGAACATGCAGGATAGCAGACACGAGATGCGCGTGCACACCACTCCAGGGGTTCTTGAGGCAAAACAGACAAGGCAGACATGGCGGACATGACAATTATGCTGATCTCAGATGGGGCCGCAAAAACATAGTTACTGATTTCCTTTCACAATTGATGATCTGTTTGTAGAATAGGCAATCAATAGATCAGTGGGGGCCCTGCACTCTCACCCATTTGTATATGGGGTAGCACACAGCAGCTCTGCACATTGCTTTATGGCTGCCTGAATGGGAGATGAGGTGCAGTCTTTGGCATAGGCCACTAATCAATGTACAGAGCTGTGGTGTTCTGCCCCATACATCACTGATATCTGGCCACAGATTTCAAATGATCAGGTGCCGGCTGGGGGGGGCGCAAGTTGACCGATATTTAATCAGCTGTTAACTTGTGATTTTGAGAACAACCTTTTATCTTATGTCTATAGGATATCTGAAGCTTGAATATCTCTGGGGGCAGTTCTGAGATCAGGCAGTTATCCCCTATCCTGCAATTCAGTGATAATTTGTGATTTTTGTAATGACCTTTTTAAGTAGCGCTGATCAACTGTTTTAGAACTAGTGCTTTTCCCCACAATCTATCACTTGCTATAGACCATTTTTAAACCAATATATTGGCGCACACCGCAGTAAATTTAATGTTATAAACATACTTGCCCAAACCCCCTTTTCTAGACTCTTTGGTAACGTAGGAGTCAGAAGTACTAGGTCTTTAACTTCTGCATGTCCTGATCTCTGGTATTAGAGTTTAAGGCGTTGGTAAAGTAATGATGCTACCGTGCCACGATTAAAGCAATAATGACTGGTCTTAGAAAGTCTTTATATGCTTAAATTGTCACTTTTTTTTTCAATGAACATTGCATATATCAGTACTACAAGTAAATATAATAGTACAAAGTTTATCTTCACTTATGAGCCATTTCTCCTTTCTCCTTCTTCCTAAAGAAAACTAAAATCTGCCATGGTGAAAACCAAACTACATGGCTAGCTGACTGAGAGATCTGATTACAGCAGCCTATTGATGCCTATGGACAGCGAACGGAACAAGGAGCAGAGAAAGAAGAACCGACACATGCAGACTGGTGCTGCATCCTTCTAGCAAGTGTTTTATCTCACTCCGGTGCGGGGTTCACATCTACGTACACTGCTCAGTACTGCTTTATGATGTCCTCCATGCTGTTGCTTCTGAACACATGCTACATATAGACCAGAAAGCAGGAGTTCAGCTTTTTTGTATGCTGTTTATGGGATTCTCACTCACTAGCTCAGAGACAACTGAAAATTATACATGGCCTATAGAAGTCAACTGGGCAAAAAATACAGGGAAAAAATGCTATAGTGACTAGATGAGATTAATGTTTCAAAGTATATCTCATTTAGAGGCCAGAAAATGTAAATGGGGGGGGTCCTCTGATGGACGCTTTTATTCCTGTAGTCCTAGTGCACCCTGTCCTCATTATGGAGCATAGTAGGGTTTTACTTAGCGATGCTGGGAAACTATTTTCCTATCGGGGCCTGTAGCTCAAGTGTAAATGATTTACAAGTAGTTCTACCTCTCCTATTCTGCCTCCAGCTTTCATCTAATACTTTGAGGAGCCTCAGTTTTCTTTAGTCGATGTGTGGCTTCTGTTTTTACAGTCGTGATTATATGACAAACTTGAAAGTTTTCTCCAGTATTCAGTGCTCTTGCTTTATAGTAGCTCCGCACTCTTATCAGCAGTTTTCAGAAGAGAAGTATCTGGCGGTTAATATACAAGCGGTGACAGCTGCTGCTCCACGCTGAGGAGCTCTGTGCTCCCGAGATCCTCCCATTACGACAAGTCCTAGCAAATAAGTAACGCAAAGGGAAAACATCTCTCGGTGAACATATGCTGCCTATAAAGCAGCACTCGCTAGTTCATTATTAGAAATCATATTAATATGACATCCGGAGAGCGCACCATTTAGGAAAATGCACAGGATGCAAAACCGAATACCTTCTAATTGGAAGGAGCAGGTGGCTTCAGGTTCTTGTGAGGGTCCCGCATGAATGCGTTGTGCTTTTTTGTGTATACTCGTCTCTGATCAGTTTCATATAGCTGCTGCCTCCACACAAGTGCTGCAGCCTGATCGCTGGTTTTTATGTACTCCGATTGTGTTAGATATTCTTTTGCCTTTTTACATCTAATCTTACTCCTTATGCGCCATCTTACAATATTGGGTAGTCTTAGTTACTAATGATCCTTCAGATACAACATGCTCCTGTCCCTTCTAAAAATGTTTCTGTTTGAGAACCACAGCGCAAGTTCATTTTCCCAGTATCTGCATTATACAGATGTGTCCTTTCTTAGACTTTCTCGTGACATATCTTGAGATGTGTGGAGCATTATGATCATGTCATTCTGTCAGGAGAGATTTATGTGCTCACCCAGCAGTCTGTCGGTGTCATGATGCAGTATTATATAGGTATTGTGAATCCTTAAAGGGGGACTATTCCCATCTCCAAGGTCCTATCCCAATATGTAGTAGGTGTAATAACAGTAATATTGGGAAATACCTCCAATTAGAAATGTAGTATAGTTTCTGACTTGCTATTTTTTCCTCATGTGCAGGCATTGCAGGACCTTAAATATCCATGGTTACGACCACTGATACAGTGGTTGTAACCATGGATACCTAAGGTCCTGCAGTGTCCGCACATGAAGAAAGAGACAGAAGATCTACAATGTGGAGTAGTTATGGTGCAGAATACAGCAGAGCAGATCATGTCTCTCCACAGGCCTCAAGATTTTTGGTGGAAAGTGGCGTTGTCCCATGAACCAAATACATACAGTGTCCAATACCTTCGCTTTTCCATTCCTGCTTTGGCTGCTCTTATTTTGGTGCTGTGCTCGTCACAGGAGGTTGTTTCTGTGTCAGAATGAGACCAGTGATGTGTATGAAGGGGGCTGGCTGACCACCTATTTCTATAACTAAGCCAGCCCTCCTCTACGGTATATGCATGGGCCTGGACACTGGAGTGGCGCGGGCACCTGGCATGATTTTGTAACTCGCACTAGTCTGGAAAGTCTGGGGTAGATGTTGCTACCAATCCTGTCACCAATAACTGTTGCACTCATAGCAATCTATTTGGCCATTCTGTCTGTGTATCTTCAATTTTATACCAAACCATACGCAAGTTTTTTCTTTTTTCTTCTGATAGAGAATGTCTGCAATGGCATACACGGTACCTATGGGTCTGTAGTATGGCCGCTAAAGGATTGTGACCCTGCGCGGAGCCTGTATTATAACCAAAAGTCACAATTGCCATAAATATTGTACAGCAGTCATCAAATGTTTTGGGGCATGATGACTGTCCTTCTGCATGTGTATGGTCGGTGCTGGGTGCATTTCCCTCCACCGCTCCCTATATCATCCTGTAGACATAGGCGACAGCAATAATACATTAATGACCCCCCCGATATTATCGGTATACAGAGCAGTTTGCTAATGTATAGGCTCGGTCGTGTGGCCCATTGTATTGCAAGGCAATAAAAATCCTAATGGTTGTATAGATAAGTAAACCAAGGCAATTATTAACCCTATCTGTGCTGTAAAGTCCTATCATTGCACTCTGTACAATGTACATCGCTCCGTGCGCATCTCACCCAGGAGCTATGCACTTCAGATTAGTATTGTAACCAATCTGTGGGGGGACTCCCGACCAAGACACCCATCGAATAGCAGCTCATAGCAGAGCCCCTATAACCTATTTATTAAATAAGAAGTACCTTTTGTGTCAGTGTCTTGGGTTTTGAAGATTTGCCCTCTGGGAACTGCAGGCATTGCATCATCTGATGTGGCGAAAATCCCTGACCCACTGAAATAAGAGCTGTGCTCCGCATTTTGTTTCTTCATCATCAAGCCCTCCAGTGTTCCTGGCAGAATTAGAACTACAGCTCTGGGCTACAATATAGACTGCTGTGTCAGGGGATCCTTCTTGTCAATACAAATACATTGTGTGCATGAATATATATATATATATATATATATATATATATATATATATATATATATATATATATATATATATATAATATATATTCTCAAGGTTTCACACTTTCAGGTAGGCATTAGGTAGCGTTTACACAGGCAATTGCAGGTTTATAAAACTCCAAGGGATTCAAATACAAAAACCGCCTCTTCTGGGCACAAAGGTATCACAGCAAATAGTTCATTCAGCAGGCACATATGTGTCAGTGTGGGCTACCCCGTACAGATTAGTCCTTTCTGTCAGAGCAGATTTTATATACAGAAGAGCAGACTTCATACACAGTGGCTTCCAGAACTAAATAGAAGTGTTCAACTCTGGGCACAGTTTACACTGAACGGACTGAAGCTTCCACACATTACTCAGCAGCTCCAACACACAAACTGCCCAGCTTTCCTAGCTGACCCATGCGGTCTCCATTCAGAAAGAGACTCTGGCATTTCTCTTTTCTAGCTACAGCTCACGTTTTGGCTGGACACTCGCCAACTTCACCACTCTCAACGCTCCTTCATTAAGGAAACTGTCACACCTATTGAACTCGGACCCTTTTTCTTACTAAAAACTAGGCAGGTACATCTAATCAAGACCTGCTGTGCCAAGATTTAACCCCGTCATGCCTGATAATGTGTGAATTACGCTTAACCCTTTTCTGACATCAGACGTACTATTCAATTTATGTGCCCTGGGCCCGTATGACCATGGATGGAATAGTACATCTCAGCGATCGGTCGCGCACACGGGAGGTGCGCAGCCGATCGCGGCTGCGTGTCAGCTGATTCTCACAGCTGACACCCGGCACTAAGTGCCAGGAGTGATCACAGACCAATCCCGGCACTTTAACCCCCGGAATACTGCGATCGAACACGATCGCAGCATTCCGGGAGCAGGCAGAGGGCTGACAGCCCCTCTGCCTTTGGATCGGAGACCCCACGGCATGACGCAGGGTCCCGATCGCTGCTATGGTAACCCGATGTCATCATGATGACATCCGGGTTACCATAGCTGAGAAACTTCCTGTCATGCGCCGTGCATGTCGGGAAGTCTCTCAGATAAGTGATGCTGCTTCATCTGCATGCTATAGAAGCAGCCTGCAAAAACTGAGTGTCCCTTAGTGGGACAAAGTCTAAAAGATAGAATGCAGTAAAAAAAAATTTTTTTCAAATAATTGTAAAAATATTAAAATAAAAAAAATCAATTTTATTCTATCACTAAATATATATTTGAATAAAAAACCTGAACAGTAAAAGTACACATTTGGAATCGCCACGTCCGTAATGACCCGACCTATAAAATTGTCCCTCTATATCATCATACCGCCGAACAAAAAGTGGAATAACACGTGATCAAAAATATGGATATAAATAAACTTGGTACCGCTGAAAATGTCATTTTGTCCCACTAAAAACAAGCCCCCATACAGCTCCACTACCGGAAAAATAAAGAGAGAGCTCTCAGAATAAAGCGATGCAAAAATAATTTTCAAAACTCAAGATAAAAAGCGGACGGCACCGCTGTTACCGTGTGACTTCAAATGATGTGCGGCATACAGAAGCCCAGCAGCTGGGAATCTCGGGTGCCAGACCTGGAAACAGTCAATCCTGGGAATCCATGCAAAGAGAAAAGGTCGCACTCATCGAGATCGAAGTTTCACTGATTTATTGACATATCAATGAACATGTCAAGTCGGGGGAGTGACATAATGAGTGCAAGAAAGGCTGACAACGGCTGTTTCGCGCTGCTCGAGCGCTTCAACGGGTTAGCGTTGAAGCGCTCGAGCAGCGCGAAACAGCCGTTGTCAGCCTTTCTTGCACTCCTTATGTCACTCCCCCGACTTGACATGTTCATGATATGTCAATAAATCAGTGAAACTTCGATCTCGATGAGTGCGACTTTTTCTCTTTGCATGGATTTGCAAAAATAATTTTATACAATAAAAACTTTTATATAAAAAATAATCAAAACATAAAAAAATATATACATGAGGAAAAATAAACCGAAGAATAAAATTGCCTTATCAATTTTACCACATGTGGAACGGTGGTTTTTGTTCATTCAGCCTCCCAAAAATCGGAATAAAAAGCCACCAAAAAATGTCATGTGCCCGAAAATGGTACCGATAAAAACGTCAACTCGTCCTGCAAAAACAAGCCCTCACATGACTCTGTGGGCCACAATAAGGAAAAATTATAGCTCTCAAAATATGGTGATCCAAAAACTATTTTTTTGCATTAACAAGTGTCTTTTAGTGTGTGACAGCTGCCAATCATAAAAACCCACTATAACGCCTCTTTTACACGTGCTCATATTTCCGGTACTGGAGATGTCGGTGTCCGTGTGTGTAATACTTGTGGCACACTTGTGGCATCCGTCTGCCGCATCAGTACCACAAGGACGGGCGCCAGGGAAGAAGCGTTACAGTAAGAGCTGTTCCCCAGCGCCGGGTGCTGAACACTGCTCTCATCATTCTCCCCTGCTCTGCCAGCGATCGGCACACGGAGGATGACAGCCTTGTTCAGCACCGGGGAACAGCGCTTACTGTAACGCTTCTTCCTTGGCGTCGATGTGTGTTACATGGATGACATCCATGTGTGTTACGCATATGCACGTGTGCTGGATGTTTTGTGGCCCGTGCTGACATAAAAAAATGGACATGTCAGTGTTTTGCCCACGGACACAGACATGTGCACAGACCCATTCACTTGAATAGGCAAATAGCGCTCCGTTCCTCCCGAGTTTCTCCGCATTCATTCAGAGGTGTAGTTCGTAAAATGGGGTCACTTATGGGGGGTTCTGCTATTTTAGCACTTCATGGGCTCTCCCAGTGGGTCATGGCACCTGCGAACCATAACAGTAAAATCTGGCGCTCCTTCCCGTCAGCTCTGCCATGTGCCCAAACAGTGGTTTACCCCCACATATGGGGTATCTGCGTACTCAGAACAAATTGCACAATAACTCTTGGGGTCCAATTTCTTCTGTTACTCTTGGGAAAATAAAAAATTGGGGGCGAAAAGATCATTTTTGTGGAAAAAATTTATTTTTTATTTTTACGTCTACGTTATAAACATCTGTGAAACACTAGGGGTTTCAAAGTGCTCACCACACATCTAGATAAGTTCCTTAGGGGGTCTAGTTTCCAAAATGGTGTCACTTGTGGGGAGTTTCCACTGTTTAGGCACATCAGGGGCTCTTGAAATTGTGACATGGCACCCGATCTTAATTCCAGCCAATTTTGCATTGAAAAAGTCAACTGTAAATTGCAAGCCCTTTTTTCCTATAGTATATGAAAGCTGCACTTTAAAAGTTGTCCATTGATCTGAATTGTTGTATTTTTTTTATCATTTGTCTGAAGAAGGGCTATTAGTCCTTATCATACCTTTATACTGTAACTGTAATAATCACTCAGATGCTTTGAGGTTGATGCAGTGTAACTGTTTTTTCTATAATTTGATAAGTATGCCTGTATAGTGTCAGACTGAGCCTAGGGCCCACTAGTAACATTGACTCTGGGGACCTACTGTTCACCAACGTGTAAATATAACATTACCCTTAGTCACAAATTTACTTATGCTTTTATATAATACAGTGGGTAGTTTGTTAAAGAAATGACTCCTGCAGGTGGGGCCCACCGGCAGATTCTCCTGTTCTCCTGTGGGCCAGTCCAAGCCTCTGTATGAAGAGTGCAAATATGAAGTACAATTCCAGTTTATATTTTCTTGTGCTATTGTTAGATTATGAGAATTTGAGCAGAAATTCATTGCTAGAACCTTCTCTGTATAAATGTACATGCGCAGATCGCTGCCAGACTGATTGAGAGCACCCACTGGACTCCTAAGCTCAGAGCGAGAAGATGTGTCAGTAAATAAAATACATGTTATCCATCATGAAGACATCTGTGCGTCTGTTTGATCTCTAATCACAATGCACGGACTGGCCGCGGGTCTCGAGAACCAGCTGCGGCAGATTTATATACATCTAGGAGGTTCCTTCTGACGCTCGGGTCGGGAGTGTGCTTGGACCGATTTCAACGGACATCTACATGTACCCATATACTGAATCATTTCCTTCAAAAGTCTATATGAATGTGTTCCGTTCCTTATGCTTCATAACAATGTGACATTTTGCCTTTAAACCTAAAAGGAGGAACCATGAGAAAAATGCAATACACAGATATGAAGCCTGGAAGATGCTTTTTCTTTATAAGTCTTCAAGTGCACAAAAATAAAATAACGCAGGTTCTTGTACTCCAGTAGAGCTCTCGAGTCAGTCGCAAATGCATTAGGCTCTTAGGCTAAAATATCTAGATAAGGAGAACCATGCCCACATTTTTTTTTTCCTATGGAAAAACAGGAAATCAAGAAAAGTTGAGATATAGTTATATCTCAATTTTTCTTGATTTACATCTTGTAAAAAAAAAAAAAGTGTGTGTGATAGAGAGAAGAGTATTTTTTTTGGACTCAGAATAGGCCCAAAAACAAATGAGTCTTGCCTAACAGTTTCAAATGTTATACAGTATATTTATAAATAAGTCTCAAATGATATATTTGTGTGTATATAGATAATTTTTATCATATATTTATAAATGTATAACATTTGAAACTTAGACTCTAGTTCTTGTTCCTATTTTTCTGTACTAAAAATGGTTCTGGTAATGACTTTTGTATTTCGACATGCATATATGGGTGTTTTTTTTTTTGTTTTGTTTTTCACAGAAACTGGACAGTCCCTTTAAGTCAGTAGCTACAGCGATTAATTTATAAATATATTTAAGTTAGCACACAAAATGATAGAACAATCTATAGAGTTGCATCTTTTTGAGTGCATTTTTAGATACCTTCTATTGTTACTGCTATTACGTTTTTGGCTACATCTCGGGTAGCTGTACTTAGGCTACTTTTACACTTGCCGCTGTTTTTGCGGGCCATATCGCCACAAATAAGTCGGACTTCCGCATTAACGGGCTGCAAAAAAATTTGCGGATCGCCGCCCCCCCCCCCCCCCCAATACTATGTAAATGGCATTGGAAGAAAAAACAGCGTTCCGCAAAACTGGAAGTCACGGTGCGCCGCAAAAACAAACTTCCGTTTGATTTTGCGGCCCCATTGATTTACAGTGGGGGCCGTGTCCGTACGCCATATAAAAGATTGAGCAAGCTCGATCTTTTATCACGGCCGTACGGCGCACCGTGGATTTTTTGCGGGACGATTTTGCGGCCCCATAGAAATGTATTGGGGCCGCAAAATCGACCCACAAAAACACGGTAAGTGTAAAATCAGCCTTACCTTGGGGAAACCGTTGCACATAAGTATTACATCAGCTCTGTATGCCGGCCTTACTAGTTTTGCTGCCTTTGTGTATGTATCGCGTAATGTACAATTACTAAATGCGCTTTGTTTGCTATACTTGTATGGCTGAGCCTGTGACATTTTAGATGCAAACTGTTCCAAAGAAAACAACGCTATCGCTCTTAACACGCTCTTTTATGTGTTCTTTAGGGAGAAGGATCTGGAGGCTAAATTTATTATTGAAATGGAAGGCAAGAAAACAACGATTACCAACATAAAGGCGAGTGTGATGCAATGTTTATTCTAGATGAATGTGGCCGTTTTGGTGACACCCAGAGGTTTCATCTACCGAGAAGTTAATATGCTGTAATACGGCTCCATGCCTTTATTATGAGGACGCCCAGGCTAGGTGGAATTAATAAGGGCATATAGTGGCCTTCAGCATAATAATATGGTTTAGCTTTTCTGTTTTTGCTTTGTGCCAGCAAACAGCTGTGGATGTATATAGTATATATTCATGATGTAGTGGCACTACAGATCTGTATTCAAGAGGTTCAAAAAATGCAGCTTCTAATAACAGCTTAAAGGAAAGGAGTGTGTCATCAGAAAATGACCTATTGTGTAAATCGGGTATTTATGATAACCTAAAATGCCTTTATCTGATATTCCTTCCCATGCAAATCTTGTCTATGATGATAACGAGGCTGTTCAAAAGTCTTACTTACAGAACAGTTGCGATAGCGATCATGATCACACTGGGCGTTTTTGCTGTTTTTTTATGCTAATTTACTGCTGTTTTTCACAGTACCAGGAAAGCCTATGAAATTTCAGAAATCTCATTCACACACTTTTTTTTTTTTTTTTTTTGGCATCAGTATTTTGCGCTTTGCATGGTTTATTGGACCTAAAGCATGTCGCTTCTTTCAGTGTTTTTCACCTATTGAATTGAATGAAAAAAAACATGAAAAAAATGCACCAAAACTGCCACTAAAATGCACCAAAACCTGCTTTTTTTTTTTTTTTTTTTTTGCCACCGCTTCTTTCCTGTCAAGTACTTAGGTTTTGTTGCAGGAAGAACAAAAAACGCAGCAAAAACGCCCAGTGTGAATTTAGCCTTAGAAAGCAGGCAGAGGGAGCCCCCCTCTAGCCTCCATTTGTGGCCCCCACAGCATCATCTCAAGGGCCCGATCGCTGCCATCTAGCAAGTTTGTTAGATCGTGCATAGTGCGGGATCTAATGAACTTGTGTAGGGCTGACCCGTCTAATGCAGTGCTGGTGCATTGTAACGCATTAGAACTGCTATAATATTGCAGAAAGTGAAAGTCCCACACAGGAGTTTAGTAAAAAAAATATAAAATAAAAAATATTATAAATTTATTTATTTTTTTAAATCACAAAATATTAAATAAAATGTTTTGTACCCATAAATAAATATTTTTATGAAAACAAAAAAAGTACATATTTGGAATAAAACGAGCTTAAAAAGATGGATGTAAATCGAAATGGTAGTACTGAAAAGTCATCTTGTCCCGCTAAAAACAAACCAAGTCTTTGTAGACATGCATAAAAGTGCCATCGGCCACAGTTTTGTGCACCTCTGAAAAGAACATCTCTGTACAGAGGCCAGAGGGAGTCTAGAGTAACTCTGCTGCCTCATTATTGTGAATGGATCCCTCGGGGGTTTCATCTGAATCGCGTCAGTTGGAGCTTTAGATATACTGTAAACCCCCATGCTCAGCGCCTGATAAATGAGATCCAAAACGTTATGCAAAATGTTCCTAACAAAAGCTTCAAATCAATCCACAAAAAAAGGTTCCCACTCAGGTCATCTCTCAATGGCAATATAGGGGGCTTCCATGTTACTGGTAGAAGAACGCAAAATGGCTCTTCGCCCCCCAAAATAAATCCAGCGACTTCTGCGCTCCCAAATCCAAATCCCCCCCCCCCCCTTCTGAGCCCCAGTGTGTATTTAGTGCCCACGTTTGGCATTTCTGTAGAGATGAGAGCCTACCTAATTTATCGGTGTGTGTCTCCAGCAGTGTGAACTGGTCACTACTAGAGTTGAGCGACTTTGGTCGGATCGGGTTTCATGAAACAAAATTCATTTCAGATGAAACTGGTCCGACTAGGGCAAAAAAAAGTCGGAGTTTCTTCCGAAACCCGACCCCAATGCAAGTCAATGGGGAATAAAGGTCGGCATTGAGTGGATGACATTCAATTGACTTGCATTGGAGTCGGGTTTAGGACGAAACTCCGGACTTTTTTTTGCCCTAGTCGGACCAGTTTCATCTGAAACAAATTGTTTCATGAAGCCTTATCCGACCAAAGTCGCTCAACTCTCGTCACTACAATGGCAGTTTGCAATTTTCACTCGGCAACATCCACTGCTGCTTGTTTCTGGAAAACACCCATCGAGTCAAAATCGTCACTACACCTGTAGATAAATTCCCAAAAGTGGTATAATTTTTCCAAAATGGGGTCACTTGATGGGGGCTTCTGCTCTTCTAGCACTTAGGGGCTTTGGAGGGTATCTGGAGTCTGCAAACTATTTTAGGACAATCTGCACTCCAGGAGGCAAATAGGACTCTGACTTTCCCTAGTCTTGCCTTATGGCTAAGCAGTACTGTACAGCCACATACGGGGTATTTCTACATTCAGCAGAAATTGTGGGACAAATTTGGGTGACATTTTAACCCATTTCCCAGAGTGAGAATGTAACATTTTTTGTTAAAACAAAATTTTGGTGGTAAAAATGTATTTACTGTTTTTTTCGCTTTGTAAGACTCACTTTTTTTCCCCCCAAATTTGGGGGGGGAAATGGGTGCGTCTTACAATGCGAATATACCTTTTTTGTACTGCTGCTGCTGGTGTCCGGCGCTTGCCGCCGCCACGCTCTGTCCCCCGGTTCTGCCGGGTGGTGCTGTTGCCGCTCTCTGTCCCCCAGTGCTTTCCGCCATGCTCTGTCCCGTGCTACGTGGGGGGGCTCTGCCGTTCCATCCATGCTGAAACCTCATCTCCTGAGATTTCAGTGCCGTGATCTACATCTGCGCTTGCGTGGCGGCCATTTTCCCGGAAGCAATCCACCGCACAGGGCAGGTAAGCATGGATAGAACGGCAGAGCGCCGCGGCAGTAAGCATCAGGGGACAGAGCGGGCGGCAGCACTAGGTACAGAGTGCGGTGACAACACCCGGCAACACAGGGGACATAGCACAGCGGCAGCATCGGACACCCGCACATCAAAACACCCCCTCATCCTAGCAGCGGCAGCATCGGACACCCGCACATCAAAACACCCCCTCATCCTAGCAGCAGCGTTCCACTTTTTGGGTGAAAAATATAATTTTTTTCTTTAATTTCCACAGATCAACGTCATAAAATTCTGTGAAGCACCTGTGGGTTCAAGATGCTCATCATACATCTAGATAAATTCCCTGAGGGATCTAGTTTCCAAAATCGGGTCACTTACAAGAGGTTTCCACTCTTCAGGCACATCAGAGGCTCACCAAACGCGACATGGCGTCCGCTATAGATTCCATCCAATTTTGCATTCCAAAAATCAAATGACGCGCCTTCCCATCCAAGCACTTTTTTGCACTCAAGATAGTAGTTTTTCTCCACATATTGGGTGTCAGCGTATTCAGGAGCAATTGCACAACAAATTTTATGGTGCAATTTCTTCAGTTACTCTTATGAAAATGCAAAATTTGGGGCTAAAAAACATTTTTGTGGGGGGGGGGGGAAAGCACCTGGAAGTTCAAGGTGATCAGTACACATCTAGATAAGTTCTCTGAGGTATCAAGTTTCTAAAATGATGTCACTTGTGGGGTTTTCCATTGTTTAGGCACATCAGGGGTTCTCTAAACCTGACATGGCAACCACTTATTATTCCACAAAATTTAGTATTCAAAAAGTCAAATGGCGCTCCTTCCTTTCTAAGCCATGCTGTGGGGCATTGTGTGGGGTTTCCTCCACGTATGGGGGTATCTGTATGCTCCAGAGAAATTACACAACAAATAGTGGGGTCCATTTTTTCCTGTTTACTTTTGTGACCATAAAATAATTTTGGGTCTAAAGTAAAATTTTTGTGAAATGTTAAATGTTTATTTTTTTCCTTCTACATTTCAAAAATTCTTGTGAAGCTCCTAAAGGTTTAATAGACTTCTTGAATGTGGTTTTGAGCACCTTGAGTGGTGCAGTTTTTAGAATGGTGTCACTTTGGGTATTTTCTATTATAGAGACCACTCAAAGTCACTTCAAATGTGATGTGGTACCTTTAAAAAAAAAAAAAAATTGTTTTGTTGGAAAAAAAAGAGAAAATGCTGATCAACTATTAACCCTTATAGCTTCCTACCATAAACATAATGTTTCAAAAAATTGTGCTGATATAAGACATGTGGGAAATGTTGTTTATTAACTACTAGCTGAAGAGCCCGGCGCTGCCCGGGCATAGTAACTAACTGTGGTTAGTTATAGCAAATTATAATTATCCTCCGTCCCATAGGCCCGTGCCCATATACCCATCATACATATCCACGATCCCATAGTCGACTGCCCATATACCATCACACATCCTCCATCCCATAGTCCCATGCCCATATACCCATCACACATCCTCCATTCCATAGTCCCGTGCCCATATACCCATCATACATCCTCCATTCCATAGTCCCATGCCCATATACCCATCACACATCCTCCATCCCATAGTCCCATGCCCATATACCCATCATACATATTCGCCATCCCATAGTTGAGTGCCCATATACCCATCACACATCCTCCATCCCATAGTCCCATGCCCATATACCCGTCATACATATCCTCCATCTCATAGTCCAGTGCCCATATACCCATAACACATCCTTCACCCCATAGTCAACCATTATGACATCATAATGAGCGGCGGGGCTTGCAACCTATGATGACATCAGCGTCGCCATGGCAACCATTATGACATCATAACGAGGGGCGGGGCTTGATACACTTTTTCCCCATTATGTAGATAGGGGCAAAATTGTTTGGTGAATTGGAACGCGCGGGGTTAAAATTTCGCCTCACAACATAGCCTAGGACGCTCTCGGGGTCCAGACATGTGACTGTGCCAAATTTTGTGGCTGTAGCTGTGACGGTGCGGATGCCAATCCTGGACACACACACACACACACACACACACACACACACACACACCTATTTTAATCCACATCCTGACCTATATTTAAAAAAAAAAAAAAAAAAAGTGGGAAAAAAATTACAATTTTTTTTATTTTCCAGAAAGTTGTTCAGCAGTGTCACTATCATGACAGGTGGGATTACAATGAAAGGTGATATCTCTATATACAGTACAATAGGAAATGGTCACTTCTCTCTTCACAGTGACCTTTGCCTACATACTGTAAGTCAGCTTGTTGTCCATGTGGCTGCTGAAAAGTATGAGTCTAGTACAGGGTTCCCCAACTCCAGTCCTCAAGGCCCACCAACAGATCATGTTTTCAGGATTTCCTTAGTATTGCTCAGGTGATAATTGCTCCTGTGCAATACAAAGGAAATCCTGAAAACATGATCTGTTGGTGGGCCTTGAGGACTGGAGTTGGGGAACCCTGGTCTAGTATTAGACTTGGAGGCCAGTGTTAAAATCATATTTCTTGTAAAGAAGCACTCCTCCTCCCATCAGTTTTGATCCTCTTAATTTATTGCAATCATATCCTATAGCACTGTGTACTTTACAATTGCTCATTTTGCCCTTTTACACAGCCAATTTTTCTTTCCTGTGCTCTATGTACAAACAGGAAGTTTCTTTTCCCTTCGTTTCAGTCCCTTCTTTGCCTTCTGACCCAGCTGCCCTCCCTCATCCTCTTTCCCCTGCCACAGACTTTTGCAGTGACTCCTAACTTGCGCAGAAAAAATTGACCTCCTGTTTCTACATAGAGCATAGTGGGATTGAGCTAGTCCGTTTTTAATGTCATAGATGTAGTGGAAAAGGGAAGTATTAACTAGGTGGAAGGACAAAATGAGCAACTGTAAGTACACAGTGCTATATTATATGATGACTGCAATATATTAGGAAAATACAATCTTTGGGAAGAGTGTTTCATTAAATATGGAAAATTCAAATAAAAAAAAAATCTATAAAAATTGTAAAAAAATAAATTAAAATACATTAAAATGAAAACAAGATTTGTTCTTTCTGATTACGCATTCTCCTTACGAGAAACAGCCCCTGCTGCCTTTTGGCAGTTTCCATTTTGCTTGTTCTCAAAATATTTGTTTGGATGGGAAAAATTTTCTTAAAGTCCTGGAAGATCTTGGTTTTTGAGAGCTGGGATATAACTTTGTATAGAATTTGTTTTCTCATCTGTGGAAATGGTAGACTAATACCAATCAGTTCAATGCTGGAGTTACATCATGCATTGCCAAAAATCATTCTTTGCTCATGTGAAATCTTTGCTATGATGAAAGTTCTCTTGTTGCACTTCGCAGCTTTCTGCATTGCAGCATTTTTTAATTAACATTTTGTAGGGATATGTAATTAAAAGCTATGCAATTTTCCAAAGTGAAGGTGGAGTGGAACTTTACAGAATTTTCTCTGGATGCATCCAGTGTACGATTTTCATAAATCTGGAAGCTCCTTTTAATAGATGAGTTTTACTGGAAATGCCCTTCTAAGTAAAAAGGTGATTAATACAGGAAATACGGAAAGCACCTCTGTTGTGTATTGTGCAAACCTGGCAGTCACACACCTGAACACTAGCTCTATTTTATGGTTCTCAAATCCTGTTCCTCTTGTTCATTTTATATAGGTTGTGTACAGAAGAGAACCTCTTATTTGTAGAAATCTGCCAAACAATCCCAGTTGCACCCAAACCCCCCTGGCAATCAGCTGATATTGTAAGAACATTTCACCTGGCCACAAACTTCAGATTGTCTGGTCTTGTGAAATTCTAAAATCACTCCTGTCCCACATTCTATCAAGGTTCTCTGATGTCCGCGGAAAAAGCAGGCAGTCACATGAGCCAAGTATACGATTGACATGCTTCCAGCCACATTCCGACTAGACGTTCTGGACTTTTCTCAGTTTACTTGTATTGAATGAAGCCAATCACGTCTAATTGGCACGTGGTCACATGTTTGTAAATCACATACTTGCTGTAATATGACAACTCTGTTTCTGCAACAACATCAGAGGATCCGGAGAATGTGACGTGCGCTCTGAAAGGTTTCAGAAGACTGCAGTCAGCGTGACTATAGACTTTCACCACAAGATCAGTCAATCCCTTTAACTGCAACTGCGTAGAAAGTTCCTAAACACTGGGTTGCTGTTTTTTCGTAGGTTTAAAGATGGCCCCCTACTCCCAAATTCTGTTGCATCCATTTATCCCTAATAGATGAGGTTAGTTTTTTGAGAAGACCAATTTAATTCCTTTTATAGTTAAAAAGTATTATGGTACTTCACTCTACTTATCCGTGGTTGTTGGTGGCGGGTTTTTTGCTGGTGCTCCTTGAGGATGCTTTGGGGGCGCTGCTGTTAAAAAGAACCAGTTGAGTATGGTGTCTTAAAAGCAATGCTTTATGGGAAAAGTCCACAAATTAGTGGCAAAAAATAGTTATCTAGTAAAGTGAGCCTGACTGACCTGATGGTACACACTGCCAGAACCATGGGTTGCATGAATTAGACGCTGGCTCTGTCATTTTAGCTAGGTGCGTTTTACCACGAAACATGGCCATGACAAAACCTACTATTAAGAACTGCAAGTGCCTTTGTGGCTTGTGTGACTAGTCCAGGAGGCTTCTCCTGCCCGTAGTGCAGCCAACATGTATCAACTGTTGGGTTCCCTTTTATGTGCTACCTATTGGAGGCAATGTCCAACATGTTATTTAGCTTTGCATCACGACAGACAATTTTCTTTCCTCACAATGTAGGGATTCGACTTGCTTAGATGCAGCGGGAGACAAATATGCGACAGGTTCTTCCCAAAGTTCATGAGGTTTATTTGCATCATAAACCCACAAGGCAGCACATTACCAAAATAGCCTCTAGCTTAGGCCAAAGAACACAAATGTCCGTGGTTGGAGACTCGGACCGAGAGTCTCAGCACATGCTGGGAGGTGTAGTCCTTCCCATATACACTCTCTGTAGTGTCCCACCTGGACACATGGAAGTCTGTCCACACTCAGACAGACTCTCTCTCACACTCTCTCACATGTGCCAAACACCTCAATTACATAGCCCTGTAACCACACCCACAGGTGATCACATGGCTATGGCATCACTAAAGGTTGTATTGCACATACAGGCTTCCCTGACACAGTGTAACAGAAAGATCAGCAGTACCTCTGCTGATCAATACACCCTGGAGCCTGCATCCCAAGGCCACCCACCTTGAGACCCGTAATGGTCATTTAGGACCCTGCTCCTGTTACCACACTGAATGTGCCTGTACACCCGTCCTGGGACACGCACACAGCGCCCCCTAGCTGACATAGTGGTCACTACACCACAGCAAGTAGAACAAATTTGCGTCTTTTTTAAAGGGGTAACCGTATGTGAGAAATTCATGATCGAGGATGATCTGACTGCTAAGAACCCACCAATCCCAAGAACGGGGTTCCATTGCCATACACAGGCAATACTTTAGACCCATAAAAGTTAGAGGGGACTTTCCCGCAAACAAGAGTATACAGACAAGACAGCACGGGATCACAAATGATTATTTCTTTGAAGTAAAACATTGTTTGAAAACAGGCAGGAAAATGTTTTACCTCACAAAAAATAATAATTTGTGATCCCTGTCCTGTCTGTATACTCTTTTGCTTCCTCCCCTGCCAAGGAGCTGTGGTAGGATCAGACCATGTCCCTGTACAGTCAGACACATCCATTATACAGTACACAGCAGGGGCACATTTATAAGAGTATCTCAGCACAGGAACATTTTATTATTTAAACACATCCAATTGTGGAAGTTATTATTATTCCAAGATTTATTGCTTAAAGTTAACTTTTGCTTGTGGGAAAACCTTTTTAATGGGCGGGTGATAAAGTATGTGTGCATTACCACGCCATCCACGTGGGACTCTGGGACGCTCTTTCTCTAAAACAGTGGTGTGTTCCATCAGTCGACCTTCAACAGTCATTTATATGTGGATAGGGGATAAATGTTTTTCATGGAACCTCCCATTAAGATTGGAAACGTGCATGATTTTTTTTATCCAAAATTAGAAGTTAATCAAGAAGTGTATGTCGTTCCTCTACTCTGTAGACCTCCTCGAATTTATTAGTTAGTGCTAGTGCACTTTGCAAAGTGTCCAAAAGGATAATAGTGTTTAGACAAAGGACATGTATACAGTGGGGACAAAAAGTATATAGTCAGCCACCAGTTGTGCATGTTCTCCCACAAAAAGATGAGAGGCCTGTAACTGACATCATAGGTAGACCTCAACTATGAGAGTCAAAATGAGAAACCAAATCCAGAAAATCACCTTGTCTGATTTGGCAAGATTTATTTTGCAAATTATGGTGGAAAATAAGTGTTTGGTCACCTAAAAACATGCAAGATTTCTGGCTCTCACAGATCTGTAACATCTTCAAGAGGCTTCTCTGTCCTCCACTCATTACCTGTAGTAATGGCACCTGTTTGAACTTGTTATCAGTATAAAAGATACCTCTCCACAACCTCAAACAGCCACATTCCAGACTCCACTATTGTGAAAACCAAAGAGCTGTCGAAGGACACCAGACACAAAATTGTAACCCTGCACCAGGCTGGGAAAACTGAATCTGGAATAGGCAAGCAGCTTGGTGCGATGAAATCAACTGTGGGAGCAATAATAAGAAAATGGAAGTCCTACAAGATACTGATAATCTCCCTCAATCTGGGGATCCACATGAGATCTCACCCTGTGGGGTCAAAATGATCACAAGAACGGTGAGCAAAAATCCCTGAACCACACGAGGGGACCTAATGAATGACCTACCTAGAGCTGGGATCACCGTAACAAAGGCTACCATCAGTAACACACTACGCCGCCAGGGACTCAGATCCTGCAGTGCCAGCCATGTCCCCCTCCTTAAGCCAGTACATGTCTAGACCCGTCTGAAGTATGGTAGAGAGCATTTGGATTATCCAGAAGAGTATTGGGAGCATGTCATATGGTCTGATGAAACAAAAGTAGAACTGTTTGGTAGAAACAAAAGTGGTCATGTTTAGAGGAGACAGAATGCTGAGTTGCATCCAAAGAACACCATATCTGCTGTGAATCATGGGGGTGGCAGCATAATGCTTTGGGGCTGTCCATTTGCAGAGAAACCAGGACGACTGATCTGTGTACATAAAAGAATGAATGGGGCCATGTATCGTGAGATTTTGAGTGCAAACCTCCTTCCATCAGCAAGGGCATTGAAGATGAAACGTGGATGGGTTTTCAGCATGATAATGATCCCAAGCACACCGCCAGGGCAACGAAGGAGTGGCTTTGTAAGAAGCATATGAAGGTCCTGGAGTGGCCTAGCCAGTCTCCAGATCTCAACCCCATAGAAAACCTTTGGAGGGATTTGAAAGTCCGTGTTGCCCAGCGACAGGCCCAATACATCACTGCGCTAGAGGAGATCTGCATGGAGGAATGAGCCAACATACCAACAACAGTGTGTGCCAACCTTGTGAAGACTTACAGAAAACGTTTGACCTCTGTCATTGCCAACAAAGGATATATAACAAAATATTGAGATGGACTTTTGTTAATGACCAAATACTTATTTTCCACCATAATTTGCAAAATAATCTTGCCAAATCAGACAAGGTGATTTTCTGGATTTGCTTTCTCATTTTGACTCTCATAGTTGTGGTCTACCTATGATGTCAATTACAGGCCTCTCTCATCTTTTTAAGTGGGAGAACTTGCACAATTGGTGGCTGACTAAATACTTTTTTTTTTTTTTTTTTTCCCCCCCACTGTATCTGTGTGTGCTACAGATGGTGTGAATCGACTCAGAGGACTTGGTCCAACAGCCACTCCGCCAATCTATGGCCCGTGGACGGGAGCCCTACAATCTGCTGCCAGCATCTGCGACTCTTCTTTTGATTATCTGTCCTGACGTGACGTCACATGTGCATCATGACGCTAGCCTAGAAGAGTCGGGTTAGGAGGCCTTTTCGCAGGTCTCCCGTCCGTCGGCCACAGATTACTGGTGGGCTACCAGACTGGGTCCTGTGAATCGATTTGTACCATGTCTGATCTGTATATACATTATAATACTCATATTCTTTATTTTTCGTTATATAGTGCAGCATCTTCTGAGGATAATGAATACTTGCAATGCCTTAGCCGTAGGCGCCATGATCCCCTGATTGTAGACACACTGCCGCTCTGTGCTTTTGTCTTAAATGGAATTTGTTTTAATGTTTGTGTGCATAAATCCTTGTGGCAAAAGATGTCTTCTCTTTTCCTTGAGTTAATTAATCCTCTCCTTGCCACCAGGGAGTTTAGGATTTCATGAAATTGCTATTGAAACTCTTTAGCTGAAGGTGATATGGGATTTTGTGTGTAAATAATGCTGCATGATGTATCCCCCTAATTATGCATTTGTTTTGTTCAGTTGCCTGATGGGGTCACCGGGGACTCGGGTCGAGATCGCACGAAAATCTTCACCTATGACTTTTCCTACTTCTCAGCAGACTGTAAAAATTCCAGCTATGTGTCTCAAGAACGGGTAAGACGTTTTCTGATTCCGCCATTAATTCTCTATTTCTTTCTGGGCATTTCATTTTAATGAAGGACTGATGTGAAATGGAATTGGCAACTCGCAGTAATCTTCCTGTACGAGCTGCCGAGGCTGCTGCTTTATATTCAGCGATCACCCCTCTTATTTAGTAGCTGCTCGCAGAATGTGCTTATTGTTTGAAGGGGGACTTGGATTTTGCAGGAATTTTGGCAAGCTCGAGGCTTCAAGTTGATTGTTAATGCCTAAGAAACAAATTCAGAAATGGATTGAAATAACCTTTGTTTTCAGCTTGTTCCTTAGGTAAAGAATTCACTTATTTAGTAAAGGTTGCAATCTGGGTCATTTAATCTCTATGGGTTCTTTCCTTAGTTTTGTATACTATGGTTTTTGGAGATAACTGCACCTGTTTGCATATGAAGATGCTGCCAATTTTGGCGTAAAGTTTGCAATCGACTAAATTACTACCAGATGACATTTTTCAAGCTCTTCAAAGAGTTCTCGCTTGTTATTTCAGCTTTAAATGGCTCAAATGTAGATGGCACCAACGTATGGATCACCCACCATACTGTACTGCAAAACTAAGCCTAGAGCACGCTTGTGTGCTAATAGAGTATCTTCGGCGTGCTCAAAAACTATGCTCAAAACGCAGTGGCTGCCTGTCTCGCGGCTGTTTGACAGACTCAACCCATACGGGGTTTGCTTAAGAACTCGGCGACTCGAGCATAATTTTCGAGCACTACCTAGATACTCTATTAGCACGCTCGCTCGCTTGTCATTAGTTGTGACCGAAGTTCTGCTTAGTAGAACCACAGAGGGGATGGTGGAACATCAGAGGGGCATATGTAAAACAGACGCTAAAGGATAGATATCTGAGAAATGCCATTGGCCACAACAGCATTTTGGACAGTGTTTGTGACAATGACTGTAAGATGAAACCAGGAGTGGAGAGATTAAAAGGTTTTTATAGAAGCCCTCCTCCTCCTCCCATCAAAATTTTTATCCTCTTTAATATATTGCAGCCATCATTATATGGCATTGTGTACTTACAATTGCTCATTTTGCTTTTCTACCCAGCTAATTATTCTCTTTTCCATTAGGCCTATGAGATCACATGATTAAAAACTGAATACTTAAATCCTTCTAATCACTAAGTAGAAACAGGAGGTCAGTTTTCCCTGTATGAGTCATCACTGCAAAAATCGCTGGCAGAGGGAGGAGGGAGCAACTGGGTCAGGAGTAGAAAAAGGGTAATAATAAATAGAGGCAAGAGACTTCCTGTTTCTATACTGAGCAGAGAAAAGAGAAGAGTTAAGTGGGTAGAAAGGTGAAATGAGCAATTTAATATGATTGCAATATACAGTATATAAAAAAACTAAAACTAAAGACTTTGATGGGAGGGCTTCTCTAAATATACGTTGCTGATTATGCCATGGATTTTACTGAAATCCAGTTGAGCTCTGGATTTCCTTGGCTACTTCTGGCAGTCCCATAGGACCATGAAAGGAGTGGAGGCTGGGCATATGCATCTTTTCTTTATTCAAAATGGGGCTGAGCTCAGTTGCTTGTTTTCAAAGCCCTTTTTTCTTGTGTTCATTAGGGGTGTGAGCAGTAGGGTGACCGCAACAAATCGATGTCGGAATTTTGTCCGTCTGGACCCCACAAGACGATTCCCCTTTCCAGATATTGAGATAGCCAAAATTTGAGCTCGATCAAACGACGTTAACCCGTGCCGCTCGTCGCTCAAAGTTTGAAAAAATCCAAATTGAGGTTTTTTAAGATTTAGGTATTTTGCATAGTCTGTTAGACTATAAAGAATGTGACAACAACATTGCAGAAATAGCCCTGACCAAATTTTCGAACCATTTTTGGTATTTGAATGCAGAGTTGGTGGGATTATCGTTTTTTGATCCCACCATTACAGACAATGAAAAGTTGTTAATGGCTAATAAATTGCTCAGTAGCACAGATGAACCATCAGAGCACGCTAGGGTTGTAAAGCCAAAAGTTAGGAAAGAATAATTAAGAGGTAGGAAGTAACCGACTTTAACGACCTTCTGACAAAAGATGAAGAACAAAAGCAATATGTCCTGCAAGTTGTAAGCAAATGCCGAGCATTATATTCTGACGTTTCAAAAACTACTTTAACAAAAGCTCTAGAATAGATTAGATAACTATGTAAAATTATCAACTCATGTAGGTTAGCGTGCTCTGAAAGGGGAATCGTTTTGTGGGGTCCAGACGGACAAGATTCCAACATTTTTTCCCCCCCATATGAGATACGGTCACCCTAGTGAGCAGCAATCAGTAAATTATAACTTACTGTCTTGGTAATAACCCTCTAATGGTCCATTATAATGATAGAAGTCACAGGCAGAGCTGCAGACTTAGGAATCGCTCTGCCGGTGATTAATACGGTGGGTGGCTGGAAAACGGTTAACCATGTATGACTTCTATGGTCGGCTTTATAATGCTCTTGGGGGGAAAAAAGGGTCTTTGTTTCTAAGCAGAAAATCTAAAAAAAAAAAAAGTCCAGTGTTAGAAAACATGACTGCTTCTTCCAAAACATTTCCATATTTGCCCATGAGTAGAGTTTAGCCGCAGCTTGTAGTGAATGTGGATGCACCTCATTAGCGCATGCAGACTGTGGAGCAGTGTTTGGGAAGCCGCCATCTTTCTCTAATCCTGGTGAACTTCTTTAATGTGAAATGTGGTCAGACTGAGAGGGGGCAGGAATATGTTCATGTAACTAACTTACCAAAATTGTGTCTTTCAGGTTTTCAGAGATCTTGGCACAGATGTCCTGAAATCAGCATTTGAAGGCTATAATGCTTGTGTTTTTGCATATGGACAGACTGGTTCTGGAAAGTCCTATACAATGATGGGTAACCCGGTATGAACATTTTATTTTTGCTTATTCTTCCCTCCCTGTTAGCATTATTTTAAAGTTTGTTGAAAGAATACCAATCTTGGGTTATGTGCACTTGATGTCTTTCAGGTGGATTCCACCTGGAATCCACCCAAAACAAAGAAAATGCCACAAAACCGCAGAAAAAAAATTAACAGAACGCACAGTAATGTTAAAATTGTCCCCTAACACCAGAGATCCTTATGTTTCAAAATAGCAGACTCTTACTTTGAGATTTATTCATCACATTTTGTTCCCCTGTGGTTCCATTCAGAAATAAGTGGGCGAGCCAGTAGGACCACCTTTATAACCCACGTCTCCCTGTAATTTGCTGTGCGCAGCCACTCAGCGCGGCTTAACATCGGCAGAGCTAGTGCGAATGCGCAATCTGAGTTTAAAAAGGGATTTTCCCAAAATGTCACAACAGTCCAACAACTGGGACCCAATCCTGAGAATGGAGCTCTGCAGCCATGTCTTGAATAATGCATTCTCAGCCTCCTCTCCATTCATTGTCAGTGGGACTGTGGGAAACAGAGCGCTGTAAGCTGCATTCTCAGGGAGTCCTTTAGGCAACGAATGGAGCGGAAGTGGAGCATGCGCACCTCTGCACCGTTCCAGATGGGATCCTGCACATCTCGGGGTTCGGGAGCCCTGTTCTCAGGATTGCTGTGGGTTACAACTTTAAAACCCCCCTGTGATCAGCAAGTGATTCCCTATCTTACAGATAGGAGAAATGTTATGGAAAACCCCTTTGCCGGCCCTGTAGAATAACACCACTGCATAGGTGCAGTAATGCAAAACTCAGATGCTGTATAGTAAGTGAATGCGTATGCTTGAACCTCGTGGTAAGGATTACTACAGCAGGGCTTTGCACTGGTCGGATACGGGGTACTTGGGGCACAGATTTATTAGGAATGCTGTGACTTGACTTGCCGAATCATTAATTGACATTTATAGTTTTATCTTGGATACTTATCTTCACTGTGGTCACTTATATAAAGCTTCTGAAAAGATCTGATATGGTCACGTGTAGCGTACACTACCCACAAAGGGCGACATAGGTCTAGTGCTTCTCCTATAGTTTAAAGTACAAGCTATTAATAAACATGGAGCATTTTACTGGAGGGGGCTCCTGATTAAGATTGGTTTGCGAAACACCAGTCTTAGTAAATTCCCCCAGTGTATTAGTTTTGCCAAGAGTGTTAATGAGCTCATTATAGGGTAGTGTAGTAGCAGTGTAATATGGCGTTAGAATCTGGGGTTTCGAGGTAGGTGTGTGTGTGTGTGTGTGTGTGTTAATACTTTAATCTGTATGTTGTCATAAAAATTATCTGTCATTGCTTTGTATACTATTATTGCTGATTATGCGGTTATTTAATGTAATGCGTAAAGAGAATTTTAAGCTCTACTTTAAAAGCAACAGATCTCAGCATGTGTTTTTTGGCATTGAAGTAAATTGGAAACATCAAACCGTCCGTCTGTGTGCTTGCTGAATCTGATTAATGATATAAGAGAAAATTGATAGGACCCCTATTCGGCCAAGATAAACAAAATATTATAAGAAATGTCTGATGCTAGGTCGCACGGGGGTCTCTAAAGTGTGAGCAAGTTACATGATGTGAATGAATACATAAGTGTGTGCATGATATGACCGGAAAGGCTGTGCGCTGTTTTGCTCGGGAACCCGATGGAACACAGTCTGTGCTGCTCGCTCCTGCGTTATAACATGGAAATCTGATGGCACCATTCATTGTCTATGGCAGGGGTGGGGAACCTTTTTTCTGCCGAGGGCCATTCGGAATTTTATAATAGCGTTCGGGGGCTGCATAAAATTATTAATAATGATGATCGAGTATACTCGTTGCTCAGGTTTTCCCAAGCATGCTCAGGTGTCCTCTGAGTATTTTGGCATGCTCGGAGATTTAGTTTCTGTCGACGCATTTGCATGATTTGCAGCTGCTGGACAGGCTGAATACATGTTGGGATTCCTTAACAAACAAACATTCCTCACATGTATTCACGCTGTTCAGCAGCCATAAATCATGCAGCTGAGGCGACGAAAACTAAATCTCTCAGCACGCCAAAATACTCGGAGGACACCCGAGCATGCTCGGGAAAGCCATTAGGCAGCACAGGTCCCCAATAGGCAGCACATGTCTGACCTGGTGTTGGAGTGGTCCACACCGCGCACACAGCAGCACCGGTGACAAGGATGATGAAGATGGCAGGCCGGGGTGACTAAGAAGGCAGGACTCAGAACGCGCAGCTCACACTGGGTAGCGGCGCGCGGTTACTCGTCCTGGTTAGTATCAGTGCGCGGGGGCCGCTGGGGTCCGGCGGGGTGTGCTCAGTCCCCGTCAGTGCCTGCGGCTGCACATATCAGTGTGTGGTATCCAGCGGGTGGGGCTAGGAAGCAGAGCAAGAGTCCTCCTCTGCTCCTCTGGCTCTTGCATCAAGGTAGTACCCGATCGCGGCTGCGGGCTGGTTCAAAGGATATGGTGGGCCATATACGGCCCGCGGGCCAGACGTTCCCCACCCCTGGTCTATGGGATCTATTACGACTGATCTCTTAACTATCAAAGCTCTGGGAGTAACAGAAGCTGTGACCTCAGACCCATGATTACTGTGGATGTGACCACTGCGATCCCCGCCAAACCCAAAAATAGGGGTCCAATAGGGGACAGAACAACTATCTTTCAGTCCCATTAATGTGAATAGAGCAATAGTCACACCTGCTCACCACTGATCCATTTACAAGGGTTTTTTTTGTTGCCTCTGTCATATAGTTGAGGCCCCAGCAGTCTGCTTTCCATCAGTTATACGTTTCTAATCTACCGATATACTAGCAAACCCATCTGTTTCTTTATTAAACAGAAACAGGCACAATATTTAAACAATATGTAAAATTATTTTATTATTCCACAAGGAAAATATTAAAAATTATCACAAACAAAAAAAGAAAAAATTGTACAAGCCAAAATCACCTCTGTGGCGGGATAAGAGGAGGCTACAGACTACTTTAAATATGTGATTATGAGCATATAACAATAAACCGGTACTGGCCCTTTAATTAAGACCATGAGGGGTTAACAATTTATCAGCTCTTCAATAGAAGCATTAAAGCCCGGCAAGCCATAGCCAATACCAAAGATAAATGAAGTACTCTTAATGTATCTCCCCACTGCCAGGACACAGTAACCGCATAATAATCACCATGAAAACTCACATACTAAGTGTCTTGTGCCACGTCCCTCACCCCGACGCGCGTTTTGTCCTCTTCATCAGGGGGCGTATCAAGGAAGAGGAAGAGCGGGTTTTTAAATCATCTAAGTGCCAATGAAAATGCGCTGACTGCGATCACATGTGTGCATTTGAACAAGCCAAAATAATTGCGGCGCACAGCATCATATCACCGCTGCCTCATAAATGACCTATCATCTCCGGCTTATAAAATAGCATAATATAATTGCTCATCTCCTTATATAGGAGATGAGCAATTATATTATGCTATTTTATAATACATAAATGTTATTTTGTCACGTTATTTTATGTATAAATTAAGAATATAAATATTTTATGCACTTTTTGTAGGTAATAAGCACTTGTCACTTTATAATATGCAGTTTGGGAAATTGTATTGAGATGGCCACTATAGAGTGTGCAGCTTTGTTCTCCAGCGCCTGGACTCTGATATCCCCGGCAATTTAGAGTCAGCTGACACACAGGTTTGCCTGATACTATGGCAACCTGTGTGTTTGCGTCTCATTAGCCGGAGATGATAGGTCATTTATGAGGCAGCGGTGATATGATGCTGTGCGCCGCAATTATTTTGGCTTGTTCAAATGCACACATGTGATCGCAGTCAGCGCATTTTCATTGGCACTTAGATGATTTAAAAACCCGCTCTTCCTCTTCCTTGATACGCTCCTGATGAAGAGGACGAAACGCGCGTCGGGGTGAGGGACGTGGCACAAGACACTTAGTATGTGAGTTTTCATGGTGATTATTATGCGGTTACTGTGTCCTGGCAGTGGGGAGATACATTAAGAGTACTTCATTTATCTTTGATTGGTATTGGCTATGGCTTGCCGGGCTTTAATGCTTCTATTGAAGATCTGAGAAATTGTTAACCCCTCATGGTCTTAATTAAAGGGCCAGTACCAGTTTGTTATATACTCATAATCACATATTTAAAGTAGTCTGTAGCCTCTTCTTGTCCCGCCACAGAGGTGATTTTGGCTTGTACAATTTTTTCTTTTTTGTTTGTGATAATTTTTAATATTTTCCATGTGGAATAATAAAATAATTTTACATATTGTTTAAATATTGTGCCTGTTTCTGTTTAATAAATAAATATAAAACAGATGGGTTTGCTAATGATACTGTGGGAGGCGCATTGATATTTTTTGGATCCTTTGGTTGATTTTAATTCTACCGATATACTGTGGTAAATCCCTTAAGTGGGAAACTGCTCTAAATAGTAAAGGTGTATGCAAACGTACTGTATTAACAAGTAATTCCCATCATTAAAGGGATTCTGTCAGGAAGAATTCACCACCCAAACTTTTTATATGCACATGTAGCCGTTTCATCCATTACTGAAAAATCAGCGTTTGACTTGATGTGTTATTGAGTTTGTAGATCTGAAGCTTGTCACACCAGCTCTATTCTTTGTCCAGGGCCCCTTGCTAATACATGACTGACGGCCTCCTCTTTCAGGTAGTGAAAGAAGAGGAGGCGGCGCTTGGTGAGGTATAGAGCTGGAGTGACAGAAGCTTCAGAACTCCAGATAGGTCTTCAACACTTTTACATATCAATTCAAACACTGATTTCTCAGTAATGGAGGAACGGACCAGCTATGTAAAGTCATTGCTCGAGTTGTCTTTGAAAGAGCTACATGTTCATATAAATCGTTTGGAGTGTGAAATCCTGCAGACAGATTCTCCTTAAAAGCTATGCATCTCAAGAATAGGTGGTAATTTGCAAATAGGCGATGGTACGGCCTGTGGAACCCCGATGGATCGTGAGAACGGGGGCTGAGAAATCCGTGACTGAATGGAGGTGTGGCAGGGCGTGCACATCACCACTTTTTTCTCCTTGGGACTGCTGGATAAAGCCAAGTGTTCTACGTGACCATCTTTTGCAGTCCATTACAGAATGTCTGGGTGTGCATGCACGGCAGAATGAAGGTTTCACCTCACTCTAGGCTTCTTCTGGTGCATAAAGCCACCATCATACACCTTTGTGTATTTTCCCTTCCATCTTATAGTTTTTGGGAACTATAGCTCCCAAATAGAATCAGCAGTTGTGGTGAGAGTAACCAAACCTAACTACTTTTTTCCATGTAAAGGGAAAAGGAGAAGTAGGAAAAATGCATAGATTGGAAGTCCAGAGTGAGTTTATTTCTGCTCTGGGGCACGTTTTTTTTTTTTTTTTCTTGATAAATCAATGTAAAACATAAGAACAAAACATTCTGTTTAATACCATTATCCTTTTCTATCATTTTGAATTTAGGTAGATTCTAGAATATCTCATAATTGAGGAAAGGCATTTTCCTGCTTAGACTTGGTCTGTGTTGTACCATAATTATAACGCATAAACTTCTATAACACGGGTAATAAAATGTCTGTTTATCTCTGGACGATTGAGTAAAGCTTATGTTCACCTTTGAACGGCATGTACGTAGTCACATAATGATTGTAGTTCCCTCTCACCCGGACCCGTGTTATGTCACCGGCTAGTGTCTTCTCCGTTTTGACCTCTCAGCCCCAGGAGCCGCCTGCTTCATCAGTGCTTTCGGTGTAGCATTATTGGGGATGTACTTCTTGTACCTTACGGACCTGTTTAGTTATTTTGCAGCATTTTCTTTAATCCACTCTTATTCCAAACCTTTTTTTAAGACTCTCTGATTGTGGTCATTTTCATTTTGTTTTTCTCCATTGATTTTTTTTTTTTTTCTAAGTATATAAGATTCTGTTTTTCTAATGATTACCGAGCACCCAAGGTCTTGTGTAAAAGCAGAGAACACTAATGAATTCCTGGTCTTGCTTGGGATAAGCGAAGCATCATATAATTATTGGCTTGTCTGTAATTAGATATCAGAACAGTTGACTTGTGTAACCTGATCGGCCGCTTTCTTTTGCGGTCAAGTTGAAGATCCTGAATCCTGTAATGTTTTACATTTACAAGGATTGTCTTTTTAAGAGAGACTTTCCACACTGGCTAATAGAGCAGGGTCAGAAGTAATTGGGCCCTTTCTACTTGCCCTAATCTGGCATATACCAAAGCGACTACCCCTATAATATATTTACTAACGATGTTATGTCACCTATAGACCTTAACCAGTAGAGTGGGCGACAGCGTAGTCTACTGCAGGTCCCGACTGCCAATGCTAGCCCCTTAGTGAGCACCAATACGACTTACAACGGACCTGAGATATAGGAGAACAGCACCCCCGAAGGGTGAAATGCAGCAGCTGTCAGCGGTACACTATAGCTGACACTCTGCTGCATCAGTCTTGATCAGTGTTACTACCAATCATTGCCGTTAGCCTCTTAGATGCTGCTGTCAATAGTGACTACAGCATCTAGATGGTTAAGAGTGTGGGTGCTGTCTTTAACACCATGGGCACCCTGAGATCATGATTATGTATTCCTAATGGAACCTGTTCAGACGTTACCAACATTTAGGTGGTAAAAATAACACTTTTTCTTTCCTGTCATGCCACTTTGCATTGATTCCTGAAAAGCACCTGAAAGGTTAATAAACTACCTGACAGCTGTTTTGAATATATTGAGGGGTGCAGTTTTTAAAATATATTGAAACCCCAAACATCACCTGTCAGGGCGAGCCTCATCAAATGGTCCACCAGCCACTCCTGACCGACATTCATCCCTTCAAAAAAAATGTGTGTGCAATCAGTTAGCTGCTATTTAATCAGTCAGTCACTGACAGCAGCTTTTATGTGGTGCCCACTGACTCGACTCTGCATGCGACACATTCGTAGGGTGCCAGTGAGTGGCCATTTCAAGTAAGGTTCTGCTGAAAGTCCCATCTATACCATTTGCCTACTCCCATGGAGCCCAGCCTATGTTTGAACTTCATAGAAGATTGTGATTTTTACCTTATGCTGCAATACTAAAGCAAGCAAATATTATTTTGTTCAAAGCCCTCTAGGAGACCTACAAAAAATAAATAAAAAGTAATGTTTTTTTTCCAAAGTATTAAAGGCAACCTGTCGCTATAAACTTGCACGCCAAAATGCTCGGGAAAACCGAGCAACGAGTATACTCGCTCATCACTAATCGGGAGAAAATGAACTTCATTCCTCCTGGAAGCCTCTGGCTTTTTAGTCAGTCGTGCATGCAGCAGTCGCCGCTCACTATTGTGTGGTCCCGGCTACAAACGCGCCCTGGCGCTTGGATTGACAGTTCACTCTCTGAACATATGCGTTGCAGCACTAGCTGTCAATCGGTATGGGGATGTGCTTGCATTGGCGGCATACTGTGACTGTAGCGCTCCATGCAAGCCTTTATGACAGAAAGTTGGCGTACTCGGGAGGAATAAATGTAATTTTCTCCTGGTAGCCACCCTTTCAGTAAGGCAGCCGGACAGCTTTGGAACACTATTTACCTGCAGATTAACCTAATATCTGCAGCAAGATACTGTTTTAGGAAATGCCAGATTAAAGAAAAACATAAAAACACAAGACATAAGTTTGTCACCTTCTTCTCTCAAGTTATAAGTTTAAATAAATGTAAAAAGTTTTAATCTATGAAAATATAACATTAATTAACCTAAAGAATAAATGTCTTAAAGGGTGGAAAAAAAAGCCCTAATTGCCGTTCTGTAGTCAACAATTCTCCCTCCAAAGATGCTATGAACATTGAGCAAAGCGTGATATGTGCTCCAAATGTTACCAGTAGATACGACCGCTCGCAATGCAAAAAAACACCGATCCATTGATGGGAAAATATAAAATGTATGCAATTTAAGAAAATGGCTACTCAAACCACTTATTTGTAGAGATAAAAAATGAATAAAACGCTCTGATTTAGTTTTATTCTTTTTAATATTAAAGGGAAAAATACCTGTATGGATGTGAAAGTGAAATCAATAACGGTGACAATTTTTAACTCATTGTCACTTTTTTCTTTTTTTTTTTTTCTTCTCTCCCCGATCTAAATACATAGGAAAATGTAAAAATTCTATTCCTCCTGCAAAAAAGATGCTCTCATACCATTATTTCGACAGAAAAATAAAGTGATATGGCTTTTGTAAGAATGGGGGTTGGGAATGAAAAGTTAAAAAATGTTATTGCGTATGAGGGTCTTTAGGAATGCAATGACATGAAAGTTTTTTTTTTTTTCCTATTGGGGTACGTGCACACACTTTTTTATTTATTTTTTTTTTTCAAAGCATCTGATTCCCATCTTAAAAAGATACAGCTACTGCCTTTCAGGGCTTATCTACAGCATTCTATATAAGAATAAAATAAAAATTAATAAATTAAAATAAAAAAAAGTTTTTATTATACTCACCCAGGTTGGCGGTCCGGTCTGTTGGGTGTCGCCGGTCCTGTGCCTCCCATCTTCTTGCGATGCCGCCTTCCTGCTTGGTTCATTGCTCCCCAGCATCGCACTCCTGCCCAGGCATACTTATCTGCCCTGTTGAGGGCATGGGGAAAAGTCAGATTGGGGACTTATCTACAGCATTATAGAATGCTGTAGATAAGCCCTGAAAGGCAGCGGCCGCAGCTTATATCGGCCAGAAGTGTTGACAGATTCACTTTAATGTGGTAAGACTTGTACATGATAACTCTGAGATCCACAAAATGTCAGTACCCATAATGCTGCTTCTTACACAGGGGGATTCTGGCCTAATACCCCGGATTTGTGAAGGACTGTTCAGTAGGATTGCTGACGTTACCAGGAAGGGGGATGCCTCTTTTCGTACAGAAGTGAGGTAGGTATATAATGTTAAGAGTAAAGTCACCACATTTGGAAGAAGTAAATTTACTGTATCTTTATTGTGAATTGTGTTTGTTTTAAAGGGGTTGAACACTTTGCACAGCCCTTCCATTAAGTGACCCCCTGTCCATAACGGATATATAATGGCAGTGTGACCCTCGTGACATGTTTCCTTTTTAAATTGTAAATTTTGTGCTGTTTCTTTCAGCTACCTAGAAATTTACAATGAAAGAGTAAGAGACCTGCTAAGAAGAAAGTCGTCCAAAACCTTTAATTTACGTGTTCGAGAACACCCTAAAGAGGGTCCATATGTTGAAGGTACCAAATTCGGCTTTGTACGATCACTCATTATGTAATATTATTGCAGTTATGTTTTCATTGTTGAAGAGTCTTAATATGAAGTCTGTGATCATATTACATTTGAAGGGGGTCTCTCAGAAGGAACATTCAAAGAAATATCATCTGCTTAGTAGTGTCAACAGTTTAGGTCTTATCCGAGCATGCTCATGAGCTGAGTGTCTTCGGCGTGCTCGAAAAATATATTCAAGTCCCCACTGCTGCATGTCTCCTGGTGTTCGACAGCCGCAACACATGCATGGATTGCCTGTTTGATAGACCATAGCCGCATGTGTTGCGGCTGTTGGAACAGCCACGAGTTATGCAGCCACCGGGACTCGAACATAAGGTTCAAGTACACTGAAGACACTAAGTTAGCACCAGGGCGTGCTCGGATAAGACCTAAGCTGTTGACACTATTAAGCAGATGATGTTTCTTTGAATGTTCCTTCTGAGAGACCCCCACATAAAAGCAACCATTCTCCATGCATAAAAAAAATGACTCGCACAGGTCCATAAAAAAAGTCTGAATTTGGCGACAATTTTTTTTCCGAAGTTCTGAAAAACATTTCTATTCCACAACACACTATAAAAGCAAATGATAGTATTTTTTTCGCCATTTCATCCTTTTGAAGTTTTTTTTTTTCTTTTTTTTTTCCCCATTCTTCAATATGTTATCTGGTAAAATGAATGGTGTCATTCAAATCTAGAACTCTTCCCGCTACAAAACAAACCCTCATGTGGCAACTTATATAAAGTTGTGGCTCTTGGAGGCGAGAAAAAAAACTAAAGTGCAAAAATGAAAATGGGCAGGGAGGTGTTATAGAAACCGCTAAAATGAAATGTGAAATCACATTTAGTAATGAAAACGTGTAATTTTTTTATTTCATAAATCAATAGTACATGTGAAAATAACCAACCAAATAACCAACTTTGTGGTACGTCTATCAGAGACATTTGCTTTTTTCACCTCCTGAATTGGTCCTTCACTCTAAATTCACAGGTAAAATCTGTGTGCAGTGACAATAGAGCTTCCCATTACTGGCGTACGAGATGGCAGTTTGTGCTTTTCAAATTGTATGGAGAGGAGGAGTTAGAGGCAGACACATCATAAAAGTTACAGGTTTCCATAGAACTTTATGAGCACCAATTGTCATCTCCTATCTCAGCAATGTAATAATCTGTCTTCACTGAATACAGAGTTTACCTCTGAATTGAGAATGATTGATCAGTCCAGGACCTGGGACCTAAGTCCCAAGGACGGAACAGAACGTCTAGCGCGATCAGCTGCGCTCACGGGGGGAGCGCAGCTGATCGCGGCCGGGTGTCAGCTGATTATCACAGCTGACTCCCGGCGCTATGTGTCAGGGGTGGTCACGGACCACCCCCGACACATTAACCCCCAGCACACTGCGATCAAACATGACCGCAGTGTACCGGCGGCATAGGAGAGAAGCGCGCAGGGAGGGGGCTCCCTCCGTGCTTCCCTGAGACCCCTGGAGCAGCGCGATGTGCAGCGCTGCTGTAGTGGCCTCCTTCCCTGCAGGTCCCCAGATCCAATATGGCGGCGGGGACCTTCGGGGGGCCTCCATGGAGCCGGTTTCCTCATGCCTGCAAAGCACCAGCATGAGGAAGCCTGCAGCACTGCGTGTGACAGATCACTGATGTGACAGATCAGCTATGGGACAATGTAATAAAGTTTAAAAAAAAAAAAGAAAAGTGTAAAAATAATTTATAAAATTGCTAAATAAATTAAACAAAAAATATTCCCTAATTCTTTTTTTGAAAAAAATAAACAAGCAAAAAAAACAATAAAAGTACACATTTTTGGTATCGCCGCGTCCGTAACGACCCGTCCTATAAAACTGTCCCACTAGTTAACCCCTTTATTGAACCCCTTAAAAAATAATAGAAAAGGAAGCAAAGAATAATGCTTTATCATACCGCCGAACAAAAAGTGCAATAACGCGCGATCAAAAAGACAGATATAAATAACCATGGTACCGCTGAAACGTCATCTTGTCCCGCAAAAAATGAGCCACACAGCGTCATCAGCGAAAAAATAAAGCGATACAAAAATTATTTTTTATATAAAATTGTTTTCTTTGCATAAAAGCACCAAAACATAAAAAAATGACATAAATGAGGTATCGCTATAATCGTACTGACCTAAGAATAAAACCGCTTTATCAATTTTACCGCACGTGGAACGGTGTAAACGCACCCCCCAAAAGTAATGAAACGCTGGTTTTTGTTCATTCTGCATCCTAAAAATCAGAATAAAAAGCAATCAAAAAATGTCACTTGCCCGAAAATGGTACCAATAAAAACGTCAACTCGTCCCGCAAAAAATAAGACCTCACATGACTCGGTGGGTCAAAATGTGGAAAAATTATAGCTCTCAATATGTGGTGATGCATAAACTATTTTTACAATAAAAAGCGTCTTTTAGCGCGTGACAGCCGCCAAACATAAAAACCGCCATAAATAGTAAATAAAACCCCCGTTATCGCCCCCTTAGTTAGGGAAAAATAATAAAATAAAGTATTTATTTCCATTTTCCCATTAGGGTTAGGGGTGTGTTGGGGTTAGGGTTGGAGTTAGAATTGGGGGGTTTCCACTGTTTTGGTGCATCAGGGGCTTTCCAAACGCAACATGGCGTCCGATCTCAATTCCAGCCAAAAAAGTCAAATGGCACTGCTTCCCTTCTGAGCTCTGCCATGCTCCCAAATAGTGGTTTACCCCCACACATGGGGTATCCGCATACTCTGGACAAATTGCACAATAACTTTTGGGGTCCTGTTACTCTTGGAAAAATAAAAATTGGGAGTGAAAAGATCATTTTTGTGGAAAAAATATGATTTTTAAATTGTACGGCTGTACGTTATAAACTTCTGTGAAGCCCTTGGGGGTTCAAAGTGCTCACCACATATCTAGATAAGTTCCTTGGGGGGTCTAGTTTCCAAAATGGGGTCATTTGTGGGGGATTTCCACTGTTTAGGCACATCAGGAGCTCTCCAAACGTGACATGGCATCCGATCTGAATTCCAGCCAATTTTGCAGTGAAAAAGTCAAACGGCGCTCCTTCCCTTCTGAGCTCTGCCAATGCGCCCAAACACTGGTTCCCCCCCACATATCAGGTATCTGCGTACTCAGGACAAGTTGCACAATAACTTTTCCAGTCCAATTTCTCCTGTTACCCTTGGTAAAATAAAAAAAAATTGAATCTGAAGTAATTTTTTTTGTGAAAAAAGTTAATGTTCATTTTTTTTTTTTTTTTTTTTTTTAACATTCCAAAAATTCCTGTGAAGCACCTGAAGGATTAATAAATGTCTTGAATGTGGTTTTGAGCACCTTGAGGAGTGCAGTTTTTAGAATGGTGTCACTTTTGGGTATTTTCTATCATATAGATCCCTCAAAGTGGCTTCAAATGGGATGTGGTCCCTAAAAAAAATAAAAAATAAAAAAAAAATGGTGGTGTAAAAATGAGAAATCGCTTGTCAACTTTTAACCCTTATAACTTCCTAATAAAAAAAAGTTTGGTTCCCAAATTGTGCTGATGTAAAGAAAACAGAAAACATGTGGGAAATGTTGCTTAGGCTGGTTTCACATTCGCGCTTTTTAAGCGCACGCACGGCCGGGGGTAGCTCCGCCCCCGAGCCGGCTCTCTGCCCGGCGTGCCCGCCCCTTCCTTGTAGCGCCGCCTCCTAGCGCACAGCGGCGCCTGCGATCGGCGCACCCTATCTTTAGCATAGGGTGCGCAGATCGTGCGCAGCGCAGGTCAAAGCGCAACTAGCGCACGGCCTGCGCACGATCTGCGCACCCTATGCTAAAGATAGGGTGCGCCGATCGCAGGCGCCGCTGTGCGCTAGGAGGCGGCGCTACAAGGAAGGGGCGGGCACGCCGGGCAGAGAGCCGGCTCGGGGGCGGAGCTACCCCCGGCCGTGCGTGCGCTTAAAAAGCGCTAATGTGAAACCGGCCTTATTAAGTTTTTTGAGTGCCATATCTCTGTAATTTAAGAGCATAAAAATTCAAAGTTGGAAAACTGCGAAATGTTCAAAATTATGCCAAATTTCCATTTTTTTCACAAACACAAGTTATATGAATTAATTTTTACAACTAACATGAAGTACAATATGCCACGAGAAAACAGTGTCAGAATCATCGGGATCCATGGAAGCGTTCCAGTGTTATTACCTTATAAAGGGACAGTGGTCAGAATTGTAAAAAATTGGCCCGGGCATGAACGTGCAAACCACCCTTGCGGGTAAAGGGGTTAAATAAATGTCTACTGTTTTGTGTCTCCAGCACTTATGCAGATCTGTCTTTCTTTATGGAAAAATTGCCTTCCTAAATTTTGGTTGTATCTAGCACGAGTTTCCAGAAATGTCTGGTTTTTCTACTGCCCATCATCCGGTGGATGTAATGGCTGTACCATAGGATTTCTGGCTGTGGATGTATAGGACTAAGTGATACTATACCGTTACATGGTGCTGATTGAAGTGGCCGCATTTCAGGTTCACCATTGTGCTTCTGATATCTGCAGATTTGTCCAAGCACTTAGTTCAGAATTACAGTGATGTGGAGGAGCTGATGGATGCCGGGAACATTAATAGAACCACGGCTGCCACGGGAATGAATGATGTGAGCAGTCGGTCACACGCCATCTTTACCATCAACTTCACTCAGGTACTGTGCTGAATAATGATACCTGTAAGATTGTGCTCAGTGCTGGACAGGGGTGCCAAGGGCCCACCAGTAACATTGACTCTGCAAATATCACATTACCCTCATTCAAATTGCCTATGTTTCTATAGAATGAAAAACGGGGTAAATAACTGAAGGTTGAGATGATGCCCACTTCTGTACATAATGAAGCAAAATGTATTGTGTCAGCTACTACTCATATAGGTGGAGTGGAGAGCTCATTCCTGTCTGGGGCCCACCGGAAGATACTCCTCTAGCCAGTCCGAGCCTGAATTTGTGCTGATGAGAAAATCAATAGCAGCGACCACCTAAAACTATTTGTGGTGTTCTCTGAGCCTTTCCTGAACTAATCTTGAAGTGTGGCAGGTGCATTATATTGCAAAAAAGAGGCCATTACATTTAGGCAGTATTGCTGCCATGAAGGTGTACTTATACAACGTTAGGTAAGTGGGATATGTTAAAATATCCTCCTCATTCATGCTAAGACCTAGAGTTTTTGTACAGAGGGTCATCATCGAGCTCGCTTTCTTCCCACGCATCCTGGTGCCATCTCTTCCTTACACAACTGATCATGTCGAGAATATATAATATATATTCATCAAACCAGGCCATGTTCTTCCTTTGCCTTCTTGCCTGGTTCTGATTCCTGTATGTCCATTGTGTTTCAGAGGTGGATAAAAAGCAGCATGGGCTCTCTGCCTTGTTGGTGACTGCACGGCCTCATATGCAGCAGTGCTCCATATGTTCTGACATGTTTTTATCATTCCACCATTTACTTTAGTAATTTGTGTTGCATTACCTCCTCTGTGGAATGTGACCAGAGAGGCCATCTTGCACTCCATGTGCACATTAGTAGACCTAGGGCACCCATCACATCATTGCCAAGTCACTGGTTGTCTTTCCTTGGACTACTTTTGGAAGATATTAGCGGCATAACGGGAAAATCCCACTAGACCTGTCACTTGGAAGCTCTGCATCCATCATCTAGTCAGTACAATTTGTCTCAGCCGCTCAGACATTGACGATTGCCTATTTTCCTAATTCCTTCACCTCAACATCAAAAACTGGTGATTCACTTGCTATCTAATCTATCCCACAACTAACTAGTTCCCTTCCATGACACACGTATTCACCTCACCAGTTAGTGGTCTTACCTTATGACTGATCCGTGTAGTCTTTACTTAGAGCAGGTGTTCTTTGAGAAAACTTGTAATCTTGGGGGTTTTACTTTTCCCAGAATCAGCGAATCTGTCTCTTGGATTGAGCCCTATTAACTAAAGGCCCGGCCATAATAGGTCTGCGATGCTGATTAATATGATACTTGAAGTGCAGGATTCTGCTCAGTGGTTGTTTAATATTCACCTTATGAAGTTTTCATAAAATGACATCTTGTGTGCTTCGGTGCGGGACGATCTTCTCATTCTCCGACCCCCACAAGCCTCCTCTGCTTCTTGTGTAGTGATTATTCAGTGACCTGTCTCCTTTTTAAAATTCCACGCTGCCATCGTTGTGTGGGCTACTTAATGCACAGTGGGAGCCGTCGTCCTGTTTGTAGGACTTCAACAAAATGGCGCCGGAGGTGGCGCATGCTCAGATCAACATTTTGACTCTGAACTGAGCCTTCGTCTTGTTCTGAGCATGTGCCACCTCCAGCGCCATTTTATTGAAGTCCTGCACACAGGACAGCATCTCCCACTGAGCGAGCACTGCCCACACAATGATGGCAGCGTGGAATTTTAAAAAGGAGACAAGTCACTCAATAATAATGACAAACACAAGAAGCAGCGAAGGCTGCTGGGGGTCGGAGAACGATGAGAAGACCCTGCCCCCACGTCCCAGCCTGAAGCACACTGATGCACAGAAAACATCATCTTATGAAAACTTCATAAGGTGAGTATCAAACACCTGCTGAGCAAATCCATTGACATCAGGTATCATATTAATCAGCATCACCGTGCCATTATGGCTGTGCCTTTAGTTTATGAGGCTCAATCCTGCTATCAGGTTCTCTTTTTAATAAGGAACATTACGGGCACCCTGAAAGTCCTAAAGTTTCTAATTGAGATTTATGAAAACAATGTTTCCTCTTCTATATTTTCTTACATTCTCTCCTGACTTTTCATTGACGTCACTTGTTACTCGGTACCTACGTGCAGTACAGAGGCCACAGTAGCCCATCATATGGCTGCTTTATCCATCATATCTGGGGAAGGAATGCATGGCTCTCTATGTACAGGGAAAGGGGTTTTCCACTTTGTTCGTTAACTTTAAAGAGGCCTGATCAGCTCTCCTGGTGTGTCCGTTGTAGAAAACACTGTGTTCGATTCATCAAGGCTGGTGTTGATCTTGTCAGTCTTGATGAGGAGGTGTGTTGGGCGTCAGGTGTTCCTCATTCATGAAAAGGTGTATGCCTCTTCATAAATCAGGAGCAACGGATCAATGGCGTGCACCTGTCAGCTTCTCGCCACAAATCCTGCTCCAGTCCCTAATGGAGTAAGACTTGTAGCATAGTGAATGCCGCCACTTGTCTCACTGCCCTCCTGCACAGCTCCACCCACTTCTGGTGAAAATTGCTTGAAAACCCCAAAAGTCACATTTTATCACAACCTCTAGATGCCCCAAAATTATGCCAGTTTTCAGAGCGGTCTATGTTAGAATTCTGGCGTAAAAGCTTTGATGACCAGGGTCCTCTGTATTGTATCATCCAGGGCTGGCTCCAGGTTTTTGAGGGCCACGGGAGAAAGAGTCTGTGGGCCCCCCCCCCCCTTTAACACACAACACGGTTCATGATGCACAGATACAGCAGAGAAATATAGGTATAGTATAATGCCAGATTTCACTTCGTACATGAGTGATAGCTATTGTAAATTCTACAATACCTTACAGCAGAGGGGCTTTATATAAGTCAACCCCTTATATGCCAGGTTCCACACTAGCTCCGCCTCCACCGTCTCACCGCCTACTCTTGGAAAAACTCACCACCACATCCTCACCGATCAGATATTAACAGTTCCCATCAAACACCAGATCACATTCATAACCAGCAGCTTTTATTCTGGCCAAAATAATTTTTAAGCTGATACCATGGCTCAGTAGACTCTTCCGGCTGGGCCCTACTCTACTCTAAACTATTAAAGAAAAATACATAAATATATATTTATTTTTAAGGGAATGAGTTACCGTACATACATTTACATTTTTTTTTTTTTTTTAAACAACCATTAATACCACATACAAGGGATAAATATCACACCATGACCAGACCACATATTAACACCACAGAGTCACCGAATAATACCACATACAAGGAACAAATAACGCCGCACCATGGCCAGACCACATATTACCACCACATAGTGACTGAACACTACAATACTGATCCTTAATTAAAAAAAAAAAAAAAAATTCAATACTAAGTGCCGTTATATACAGGAACTCTGTATTTACTGTCAGTGTACAGGTAACGCACTGACTCACCAGTGACGTCTCTTGCTGAAGTCCTTCATCTTTGCTTTTCTTTTTCAACCAGCATAGACTGCCATCACTTCTTCCAGCCAGGACTTGTCTCTGCATAAAATAACAGTTACCTAGAGCACGGCTTCCAGAGCACATTCCCCACTTTTTCCCTTTCTTCTACACTACACATCTGAATACAGAGGTGCACACACAATCAATATATAATTGGTTATTATGCAACCCACTATTCCAAATATAAATGATAATCCGCCACAATGCACCCACTAACTATAAATGCCACTTTCCCCATTTAATATATAAATTAGCACCTGTACTCTTTTCCCCCAATTCATTACCAGGCACTTCAACCTCAACGCCCCCCACTATATACCTCCCGCTCTAACCCTAACCCTGATTCATTATATTTACATGCCCCTCCCGCCTCAATTCATTGTCATGTCTTTCTCTCCCACCCTCTATTCATTATCAACTGCTCTACCCCACATTCAATACATCACTAACTCCCCCACACTCAAAATTATTTTTTCTCCAGATCATTTGCTCTCCCCAGCCCCCACCTTCAATTCATCATTTGCTCTCCTCACCCCCCACCTTCAATTAAATTGCTGTGCCCCGTCACTCACACTGAATTCATCATTTGCAGTCCCCCATCCTCTCCTCCACATCATTTGCAGACCCCCACTTTAATTTGCAGTCCCCTTACTTCATCCGTTGCAGTCCCCTATCACCCCTCACTTCATCTGCAGTGCTCCATCATTTGCAGCCCCATCCCCCTTCCATTTTATCCTGTGCAGTCCCCCTTACCCCCCAAGTGCAGCCGCACTCCATGTACAATCCCACTCACCCCACTTCATCAATTGTAGCCCCACTCCATAATGTGCAGCCCCTGCACCCCCTCCATCATGTACAGCCCCATTCACACCCCTTCGTCATATATAGCCCCATTCACTCCCCTCCATCATGTGCTGCCCCCTCACCCACTGAATACATTTTATAAAAAAAAAAAAAAAAAAAAAAAAAAGTTTCCCATACTTACCTCACAGGCGCTCCCCAGCAGCGCCTCCCTGCATCCAGCGTACAGGTACATGTCGGCGCCTGCGCAATGACGTCATCGCGCAGGACCGACACCTGACCCGGAAGTAGTGAGGGAGCGGGAACTGTGCAGCCGTCAAGGTGACGGCAGTGCACAGCTCCCGGCCCCTGCATGATACACTGTGATGCGGGTGGCTGTGTCTGCTGCTGGCCGCGTCACAGTACAGCGGGCACGGCCACGCACAATTTGCTGTGCGGCCGGGCCGGCCCTGTACAGGTGCTGGGGGAGCGGCCAGGGGGGCAATTGCCTCTCTGCCACACGGCCCAGCCCGCCCCTGGTGGGCCCCCCCATCTCGCCAGGGCCTCGGCACTTGCCCGGGTGTTGACGTCGGCCTTGGTATCATCCTCTGTTATTTCACTAGAAATGTATTGACACCTGAGTATTCTCACTCCACTTGTGAAAGTGCGTGTCTCTACACAGTTTGGCACTGTCAGCAGTGGACAGTATGAGTGTGTGTATGAGAATGGTACCACCCAGTTGTCAATTTATTGGTAACTTTCTTGGAGGAATAATCAAGGAACAGCGCAACACACCCGAAAAAATGTATTCGTACAAGAAAAGATGACCTAAAATTATTTTATAGGAAGTATTTAGAACTATATATTTTCTCAGGAGAGCTAATGGGTCCTTAGATACTCTGCACTTTACTTCTGGTAAGGTAAGTGGCCTGAGAACGTCACTAGCCAAGCCATCGACCTACGATTACCTACTATTCTCTGGAAGTGTATACTTCAGACATGCGTTGACCAACCCACACTGCACTTGCCACCGATGCAGCACAGAAGCTAAACGTATACTACATGGACAGAAGTATTGGCACATATTGGCGTCATAATTCGGGTTTCTCGTTCAGTCCCGTTGCCACAGGTGTATAAAATCTGGCTCTTCCTCATGCCGTATGCTTGACTAACGTTTGTGACAGAATGGTTGGTTGTAAAGAGTAGTGTGAATATGGCAAAATCTGTGTCCGCCCCCAATTTTCATTCCCTTACAGCACATCAGATGGCGTGTAATGATGCAGATATTAACGTAGAAAACTTTCACTCCTGGACCTTTTGTTGTACATATCATTAATCCAACTTTGAGGCCTTGGAGCATTTTATGTGTGAAATTTTAATTGTTTAATGAAATATTCTTAAGGCTACTGTTTGTGGAAAATGAATATGTAGTAGCCATCTCTGGGGCTGCCTTCAATCTTCCCAGATGTTCGTGTTAATGCCTGTCTTATATAAAAAAAAAAAAAAAAAATCAGCATTAGCGCAGTCTTGAAATTTTTTGAGTTTGTATTTCTCTCTCACCCATGACAGCACCACGGAGAGAGGGGGTCCGCCCATCAAGGACAGGAACCTACAGATAAAAAGGCGGCACCTCTCCTCCGCCCCCAGTTGGGTTCCTGTCCTTGACGGGTGACCTATAGAACGAGCAGCAGCTTACCTGAGGAACATCCAGGGCCGTCCCGTCCGTGGTCTTGACAGCGGGGAGGCCCCTGTCGCGGCGGGGTCGGCTCCTGAAGCCGCCACCACTGTAGCCGAGGGGCTTCACAGGGTGAGTGGGGGGGGAGAGGACCGAGCCGCCACTCCTCTGGAAAGGAGGCTGGGGCTGGAGGACGCCGGCGGGGGCAGCGCCGCGGTACAGAGGTGTACCAAGATGGCGCTCTCCCGGAAATGGTAAGAACGACTTCCGTGTCCCTGCGGTTGGCGCATGCGCAATGCGTGCTCCCCGGACACACAGCGGGGCAGGCTGGGAGCGGAGGTGACGTCATGGCCGGGAAATTCAAAAAGGGAACGCTGGAGCTACTCCTTGCTGGAAGCGTCCTGTGAGCATGGAGGACAGCGACCAGCACGAGGAGCAGCCAATGCAGCAGCCTAAACAGCAGCATAGGCAACACCACCATCGCCGGCAGAAAGACAAGGACGGACGCGAGAGCCGGTCCAGTCGCCACTCCACGCAGCAAAGCAAGTCAACCGCGAGGAGCAAGTCACCTTCCGTGGATCAACCCATGAGGGGTCTGAATCCACCTCCCGAATCGGTACCTGCATCCGCGCATAAGGGGGTAAGTGATCTATGTGAATGTTCCCCATTGTAATGAAACTCTTTCCCTTACTAGGGAAAGAAGAAAGAAAAAACAAAGAACAGGGAATGCCCCACCTGTAGCAAACCACTACCAGCTTTTTGGGATAAAAAGCTTTGTGAATCCTGCATACAGGAAGTTCTTTGTGACGAAACCCCGGATTACGCCTCAGATCTAAGAGCGGTAATCCGTTCGGAGTTTCAGAGTGTCTTTTCATCCCTAAAACACAAGAGCAGTTTAAAAAAAAAAAAAAGGATGTAGTGGTAGGCTCCCAGTCAGATGTCTCAACATCAGGGGAAGTTACCTCACAGTCTTCGGACACCGGCTCATCACTCTCGGATGAGGAAACAGGGGGCCGTCATTGTTTTCCCCTAGATGAGGTAGATATGTTAGTAAGGGCAGTAAGATCTACCATGGGAGTTGCAGACCCTCGACCTGATAGATCAGTCCAGGACATAATGTTCGGGTGACTAGGCCAAAAGAAACGCAGAGTGTTTCTGCTAAACGAGAATGTACAGGGCCTGATAAAAAAAGAATGGGAAAGACCGGATAGGAAAAACTCCACGGTCCCCTCCCTTAAAAGGAAATATCCATTTGATGAGGAAGCATCCATGTCTTGGGATGAACCCCTGAAACTAGAGGTGGCGGTCGCCAAGGCCTCAAAAAAGTTTGCACTCCCCTTTGAGGATATGGGTACTTTAAAAGACCCCTTAGATAAAAAAGCCGATACCTTCCTCAAGGGTACCTGGGAATCAGCTGGGGGAAGTCTTAGACCAGCGATAGCGACATTTACCTCCAGAGCCCTTATGGTGTGGATGGACCAACTAGAGAAGCAGTTAAGGGAAGGTACACCCAGGGAGAAAATCCTGGAATCCGTTCCAGTAATAAGGGGAGCGGCGGCCTTCTTAGCCGACTCAGTAAGGTTGTCATCTAAAGCAGCAGCCCTGTCAAACGCGGCCCGGAGAACGCTGTGGCTCAAATGTTGGCCAGGGGACTTACAAACTAAGATGAAGTTGTGCTCCATCCCCTGTGAAGGGAAGTTCCTATTTGGAGAGATGCTGGATGACATCCTCGAAAAAGCAGGGGATAAAAAAAAAAAGGGATTCCCAAACCTGGGTCCTACAGGCTTTAAAATGTCCTATTGTAACAAAAAGTTTTTTCAAAGGAGACCCCCGAGAGAACAGAGATAGGACGACAGAAGAGACAGGGGGTTCTTCTTCGGTAGCTCGTCCCGAGACAAAAAACCCCCAAGTGACTGTTTGCCCAGGGTGGGAGGGAGGCTAAGTTTTTTTTTTTTTCTTTTTCCCAGCCTGGAGGAAAATATCGAACAACCCCTGGTTATTAAATCTGATAGAATCAGGGCTAAGGATAGATTTTTATTTTCCTCTCTCCCACCTCAGAAATACGTAGTGACTCCACTAAGATCGTCAATAAAAGAACAAGAAGCTCTTGAAAAAGTCCTAAGCTTGTTAAGCAAAAGAGTCCTCCAGGAGGTTCCCCCGCAGGAAAGAGGCAGAGGGTTCTATTCCCCTCTTTTTCTAGTGACCAAACCGGACGGTACCTTCCGGACAATTATAAACTTAAAGAGGCTAAACAATTATGTCAAAAACCCAAAAATTCAAAATGGAGTCGATCAAGTCAACCACCAAAATTCTCTACCCACATTGCTTCATGACAGTATTAGACCTCAGGGATGCGTACTATCACGTCCCCATCCACAAAGACTCCCGAAAATACCTCAGACTGGCGGTCTCCATAGGAGGCTAAATAAGGGAGTTTCAATACAGAGCTCTGCCATTTGGGATTTCTGCAGCCCCACGAATTTTCACGAAAATAGTAGCAGAAATGATGGCTTACCTAAGGGAACAAGATATTCTAATAGTTCCATATCTGGACGACTCTCTAATAGTGAGCAACTCGGCCCAAAGATGAAAGAAACAGAGGGACAGGGTGATGGACACTTTACAAAACCTCGGCTGGCTTCTAAACCTAAAAAAATCGAGGTTGGAGCCCAGCAAAGTCCAGGAGTTCCTAGGACTAACACTGGACTCAAACACCCAAGGAGTGTTACCTTCCAGACCACAAAGAAGAGAGGATTGCTCAGATGGCAGCAAGAGCGATTCAGAACCCTTCCATGACACTAAGAAAAGCGATGTCGCTACTAGGGTCACTCTCAGCCTGTCTACCAGCGGTCCAGTGGGCGCAGCTACATACGAGGGATTTACAATAGGACGTATTACTCAACCAGTCAGCATTAGGAGGTCACTTGGAGGGTCACGTTACACTAGACTCCAAAACTATTCATTCCCTAGCTTGGTGGAGAAACAGAGACAACCTATCCAAAGGGATTCCCTGGGTTATAAAAGTCACTCACGTAATTACCACGGATGCCAGTCCCAAGGGACGGGGAGCACATATGAGCAACAGCGTGGCTCAGGGGGAATGGGAAGCTCAAGAACTAGAGGCCTCCTCAAACCAAAAGGAACTACTGGCAGTAGGCTATGCCCTGACACACTTCCTACCGGCACTACGGGGTCATCACGTCCACATATTTTCAGACAATCGGGTGACGGTGGCCTACATAAATCATCAGGGGGAACCAGGTCCCGAACACTAATGAATACATCCTCCGAAATATTCGCCCTGGCCGAGAAAAAACTACTATCCCTCTCTGCACTACACATACGGGGAGCACCCAGTTACACCAGGGGGAATGGGTTCTAAAACAGTCCATTTTTCGGCAGATAGTAAAAATGTTGGGAACCCCGGACATGGACCTGTTCGCCGACCACAAAAACAAAAAAGTGGAAGCATTGTGTTCCCTAAACCCCAAGGGAAATCCCCGAACCCTGGATGCGTTTATGCTTCAGTGGACACAGGGCCTGATGTATGCTTTCCCACCGCCCTTTCTCATCCCGGCAGTCATAAGAAAAGTCAGAGAAGACATGCCAAGAATGATACTAATAGCCCCCTTTTGGCCAAAAAGAACCTGGTGCTCCTGGTTGAGAATACTGTCAATAACCGACCTCTGGGTTCTACCAGATCTCCCGGACCTTCTGTCCCAAGGTCCCGTGTTACACCCTCGAGCAGTGAACCTCCATTTAACAGCATGGAATTTGAAAGGGCACTGCTGAGGGAGAGGGGGTTCTCAGAAAACCTGGTTTCCACGCTACAAAAGAGTAGGAAACCGATCACAACCAGAGCCTATGGGAGAACTTGGAAGAAATTTCTGTCTAGCACGGGTGCGAGAGTGCAGGATGGAATCCAGATTGATAAAATTCTTGAATTCCTGCAAAAGGGGTTAGAACAAGGGCTGGCGACTAATACATTGAAGGTACAGATAGCGGCCCTAGGTGCCCTGTATAACCAGGATGTGGCAGGCAACCCATGGATAGCACAGTTTACTAGGGCAGCAGCCAGGTCTAAACCAATAATCACCCAAAAATTACCGTCATGGGATCTAAACCTAGTATTGCGGCACTAACAGGGCCCCCATTCGAACCCATCCAGTCCGCACCCTTAAAAACCCTATCATTAAAGACTGTACTTTTAGTGGCCCTAACATCCGCTCGCAGAGTGAGCGATATTCAGGCTCTCTCAGCGATACCACCATTCACTAAAATCCTAGATAATAGTCATATTGAAACCTGACCCGGCATATCTACCAAAGGTAGCGTCACACTTCCATAGGTCCCAAGAAGTAGTCCTTCCTTCTGCCCAAATCCCAGGAATAGGGGAGAGGAGAGATTCCACACCCTAGATGTTAAGAGGTGCCTAGTACTTAGAGGCCACCAAGGGATGTAGGAAGGAAGGGTCTCTCTTTGTGTGTTTCCAGGGACCTCGGAAGGGACTCAAGGCATCCAAGAGTACCCTAGCAAGGTGGATAAGGGATGCGATTGCCCTGGCGTATTCATCCAGCGGGAATACCATCCCGGAGGGTTTAAGAGCTCACTCTACAAGGGCAATGGCGACCTCATGGGCAGAAAGATCAGAGGTATCAATAGAACAGATCTATAAGGCGGCCACCTGGTCAACACATTCCACCTTTTTCAGACACTATTGTTTAGATCTAGCCTTTACGTCTGACCTGACCTTCAGGAGAAGGGTCCTTCAGGCGGTGGTCCCTCCCTAAGCTAGCAATCTCTGAAATTCTCTCTGTGGTGCTGTCATGGGTGAGAGAGAATAGCTTAGTTACTCACCGATAACGGTGTTTCTCGGAACCCATGACAGCACCCGCTTATCCCCCCCCCCCTTCACGAGTGCGGTGAGCACAATTTAATGTGTGTGGAGTGTTCTTTTGTTGGACACGGGTGCTTCTCCATAATATGCAATATTATAATGTTATGTATATACTTTTGTTGTTAACTAACCGGGAGACCCTCTGATGCTCTGTAACCAACTGGGGGCGGAGGAGAGGTGCTTCCTTTTTATCTGTAGGTCCCTGTCCTTGATGGGCGGACCCCCTCTCTCCGTGGTGCTGTCATAGGTTCCGAGAAACACCGTTATCGGTGAGTAACTAAGCTATTCCCATTTATGTATGTATGTGTGTGTGTGTGTGTGTGTGTGTGTGTGTGTGTGTGTGTGTGTGTGTGTGTGTATGTATGTGTGTGCATATCAAGCCCTGCCCACTCCACATAGCCACTCACTCCACACTCAAAGCCCCGTATAATAAGTAACTAATACCATATATCTATTTCATAGGCACATTTTCTTCACCACAACAGATTACACTGCCTGTGTTGCCCATAGCAACCAATCACTAAGCATCTTTCATTTCACCAGAGCTGTTTAAAAGATGAAAGCTGACCTGTGATTGGTTGCTATGAGCTCCACAACACCTCAGCAGACACTCACCAGCTGGGAGGAATCTAGCATCCCCGGGAACATAAGCTCCCAGCCATTGTCAGAAAGGAGCAGAGAGCACATGACAGAAATGAATCACCCCCTCCTCTTTTATTGCCAGGTTCTATTGTTATCGGCCTAGAAAATCGCATCATCAGCGGCCGCACACAGAGCCACAGTGCCAGGTTACATAACAGCACATTTCCAGGAACTCCCTGCTCAGCACCACCCTGCTCAGTACCACCCTGCTCGGGACTATGGGATGAAAGATGTGTGATGGGTATATGGGACCGGGACTATGGAATAGAGGATGTGTGATGGGTATATGGGACCGGGACTATGGGATGGAGGATGTGTAATGGGTATATGGGCATGGGTCTATGGGATGGAGGATAATCATTATAATGTGTTAAAAAATATATTTTATTATTATCCATGTCGTCGGGCATATCAATATATGGTAATATAGAAGAGCCCGGCTTTTTTTCTCTGCTATAGTCAATAAATAAGGCATGGATAATATGTTTACCTACTGCCCTTTGCTTCATTGTTGGGACAAAGTGCAATGATCTCTGAATAGTAAATTCTGGAGAAGTTGTGGGACTAATCCTGCCCTTTGAGCCTTATAGAGAATGTATTAAAAGTTTCCATCGTTTACTGCCTCCACTTTCATATCCCTTACCTGCATCAGTTGCAGCCTGAACACTAGTTTCAGAAATGAAGTTGTACATCACTAAGGTGTATGCAGCCCATGTATTAAAGTCATTTCCAATCCAGTGTCATATTCCAGAGAAATTTGCGTTTGTCTTATATGTAACTGAGCTGTTCCAGGCTATGGGCCGGACAGTGATCTGCATGAGAATCTGCCTCCAGAGATTACTCTACATGGAGGGGGAAGTTACAAGTGAGACAAGTAACACAGACAGGAGAACTGAACTTTGTCTTTTTGCAAACACATTTGCTGCAGCTCTTACCAGGGCTGTGGAGTCAGCAAGCCAAACCTCCCGACTCTCACTCCTCAGTTTCCCTGACCCCGACTCCTCAGCTCTGGTCACTACTGAGCATGTGCATAAAGTGCAGCACAGATTCATCTAATCTAAAAGAAGAGATCTTTAGATCAAGAACAGAACAGACATTTATAGGACATTTCATCAATTTCCCAAATTCTTATGAAAACATTTCCAGCGTATCCTGCATTGTGCTACTGTACCCAACTTATTAAAACAATAAGGATTGGTCATCAATATAGATGTAGTAGACAGCCTATTTAAGCTCAAAGCCCCCAATATATCTCCACGTTCCTATCCCAATGTTGTGCTACTTGTCATACTATAACCTAATAATTCTTTAGGCAATGGTGAAAATCTGACCTATTTCTTTGTTTTGATAATTTTGTCTGCTTTCCCCAGAATATTAGATCACTCCATGAAATGCAACAGATCCCCACAAATCCACTAATCACAGGAAATAAGTAAATACTATTTCTGCGGTTCTTAAGTTCATCTATTTGTACTTTACTAATTAGATCCATGCACAGATTGTCGTCTGTTTGCTACTCGCCCCAGGGAAGTTTTCTGTAATGTCACTGGTCAGTCTGTGATCCTATAATGAGGGAGTCGTGTGCGGCTGATGAAAGTGATGGCAGTCTGAGAATTATTTTAAGGCCAGTGAAGATTTATTCCGTCCGAGTCGCTCCTTCTATTAATAGCGTTACATGTCGCCATGATTATTAGGCTTTGTAGTAAGCTCCCTGCCAATCACAAAGGGGAAGTGTTTGATCTTAGGCATTTATCTCTGTGGTTGATCATTAAATCAATGTCAATTCGTTTTAGAAAGTGTTTTTTTTTGTTTTTTCTACATACGCTGCATCGGTCATTGGCAGACACAAAGAAAAGGGCAATATACGGGCCCTTTGCAGCCTAAAACCTCATCATAATACACAATTTCACCTAC
>NW_027361870.1:8702500-8825000 GCF_039654945.1 Dendrobates tinctorius
TTCAAAGTCAGCTTTTTTTTTTTTTTACAGATGGTATTTTGTTTGCATCAAGAATTTGTTGAAATTTCATTGATTCAATTGTTCCCTCTACCCTTGGAAATCTCCTTGTGCTATTGGCAGCAACACCCCCCCAAGCATGATTGATCCACCACCATGCTTATTGGTTGGTGTGAGTTTCTTTTCCTGAAATTCTGTGCCTTTTTTTTTATCCACACATGCCTTTTGATAATTGTGGCCAAATTGTCATCGATCCACAGGACTTGTTTCAAGGATTGTTCAGAAGTTTTTTAGCATACTTCTGACCCTGAATTTTATGATGAGAATGCAGGTGAGGTTTTCATCTGATGACTCTCACATGAAGGCCAAATTTGTGCAGGTGTCTCTGAACAGTTGAACATTGTACCACAACTCCAGAGTCTACTAAATCTTTTTAACTTTCTTTTGGCTCTCTTGCAATCCTATTAACAGCTCCCACTGAAATTTTGCTTGGTCTTCCAGACCTTATCTTGACCTACACTGTTCCTGTTAATTGCCATTTCTTAATTACGTTTTGAACTGAAAGGACAACTTGAAAACACTTTGATATCTACTTATAACCTTCTGCTTTGTTGGCCTCCACCAATTTCATTTTCAGAGTGCTAGGCAGCTGCTTAGAAGAACCCATGACTGCTTTTGGCACAAGGTAGAGAAGGATGGATTTTTATAAAGCTGTGAAATTGTCATCACCTGGGCTTTCCTAACGTTGATGGTGAACATGCCATAACCCTAACAGGCTAATTAAGGTTTTAAACCTTGGTCAAATTTATTTGAGCACACAAATCTGCAAGGGTGCCCAAAATTTTGCATCTGCCATTTCCTCATGGAAATATATTCCAGTCCGTGCAGTGCGGTCTGTGATCAGACTTGAGATCCACGGACATCTGCATGAACCCCAACTCTCATCTGAGCTGCCACATTGCACTGTCCTCTGGTAACCAGAAACTAATTCTGAATTTTGGCAAAAATGTAGAAGAAAACTTAACATACTACAAATCATTGCCATATAAAAATTTTCAGGGTTTACTCCACTTTTATATATCAGCTGCTTAATCCTTGTAGATCAGATTCCTGATTTCCTAATGTCAAATACCCTCGCGGACACTTGCTATTTCAGGGTTTACTAAGGATAGGATTTTTTACTTAAGGTTTTCGATCAGTTACAAACCTAGGAGGTTTTCACGAGCACCCTGGAAAATACAATATGGAAATGATCAGTACTGGAGATGTATGTCCTGAGATTCAGGATTTGCTATGAAAAAACAAACGTAAAGTAATAAAAGGTTCAATTAACATATTGGTTCTTAGAATAGGCATAAAACCAGCGTATGTTTGTATCAACAGTGGAAATAAGAAAAAAAAATTGCAAAAAAGTAATTCTGACCAATGTGTGATAGGAATGAATTAGAAGTCCGAAAGCAGGAATTATTAGTCCAGATATTATGGAAGACTCAATAATGTGAAGTTAACGTACGCAGCAGGCCTTAGAGGTGTTGCTGGGGTCGTAGTGCCTCTTTAGATTTCTTCTAGGCTTACAAATTCCATACCTACATATATGACTGTCTGGAACAACAGTCGGTAATAACGTCGGGCACCATTCTTAGAAACAAGAGAGGTCAGACATCTTTCTCTATTACAGTAAACATCCTTTTAATTTATCGGTTTGGACCCTCCCTTAATTCCTACACCAATGTTATTCAGAGTAGGTCTCCATGATCCCTAAGTGAACAGAAGTTTAACTACAATTTAATGGTCCCCTATGGAATTTCAAAGAAGTCACGAGTAAAAGACCATTTCCTACCCATAGTAAATCCGCCCATATCACTGATTGGCTGCTGTCTGGCTACACAGAGTAGGAGGCACAAGACACCTAGTCATGTAGTGATAATCTCCTGCTGATGAGAGGTTGTATTGAAACTGTATCACACAGCCTAGTAAGTAATGTACTTGGAATCAGGGTCTCTGCCCCTATAGAACACTGCTTTCAGACTAAAACATAAAATCCTGCAGATTCCCTTTAATTCACAGACATGTCTGGCTCCTTGTTTTCCCAGCACCTCACTAAATATTCCCCACCCACTAGAGAAACTTAATATTTCCAAACAATAATAGTGCAGTACTCTTTGTGCCTCACTCCTGAGCGGTGGTTCCCAAATGTATAAGGCTGGTTTCACATTAGCGCATTTTCAGCGCGCGCACGGCCGGGGGTAGCTCCGCCCCCGAGCCGGCTCTCTGCCCGGCGTGCCCGCCCCTTGCTTGTAGCGCCGCCTACTAGCGGACAGCGGCGCCTGCGATCGGCGCACCCTATCTTTAGCATAGGGTGCGCAGATCGTGCGCAGGCCGTGCGCTAGTTGCGCTTTGACCTGCGCTGCGCACTGTTGACGGTGCGCCGTGCGCGCCAAAATCCGAAAAGTTTGATTTTGGCGCGCACGGCGCACCGTCAAAAGTGCGCAGCGCAGGTCAAAGCGCAACTAGCGCACGACCTGCGCACGATCTGCGCACCCTATGCTAAAGATAGGGTGCGCCGATCGCAGGCGCCGCTGTCCGCTAGTAGGCGGCGCTACAAGCAAGGGGCGGGCACGCCGGGCAGAGAGCCGGCTCGGGGGCGGAGCTACCCCCGGTCGTGCGCGCGCTGAAAATGCGCTAATGTGAAACCAGCCTTAGCCTTCACACACCAATACTAAGTGCTCCCTTCATGCTGCATCTCCGTTATAATGCTACATGTGTGCAGTCTTTTTACCCCACATAGTTAGTACACATATATGCACACGTGTCTTTTTCAGGCGGATTCTGCTCTAAAAACCACCTGAAAAAGCACTACCTAAACGCTCAACATAATGAACATAAGCATTTCTGTAAAAGCGACTTGCTGTTCTTTTACTCAGTCCTTTTGGCGTACTTTTTACCTCTTCATGTTTCCAAAGATTCCTAGGGGTCAAAAGAAGTGAGCAGATGAGTCTTCAGGCATGGTCCACCCTAAAGCTTTATACTTAATAGAAGTCAATGGGAAGGCTCTAAAGACGCTCAGACGATGTTTTCGTGTTTTTTTTTTTTTTTTTTTTTTTTTTGTTTTTTGTTTTTAGTATTTTGACTTGAGTTTCTTCAATGTTGAATGCAGTTTAAAAAAAATAACTGGGAAAAAACAGTAAAAAAAAAAAAGCCACAAAGAGGCTGGAAAAATGCATCAGAAAACATGCAAAGTAAAATAAAAAAAATTTGATACGAACAGTCATGACAATTTCTGCATTTTTTACACTCCCTAGCCCACCACTGACTAAGAAATGGTCTGACGCAGACTTCTTGCTCTCAGGGTAAGGTCACGTTCACATGTTCAATATTTGGTCAGTATTTTACATCGTGTGTAGAACAATCAGAGGAAAAGTATAATAGAAACACGTCACCACTTATTTATCACCCACTCCTGGTCTTGGCTTACAAATACTGACCAAATACTGATGGTGTGAACGTGACCTAATAGGCAAGGAGTAAGTAAAAGAAAAACAAATTTGAAGAAATAAGTTTTGGGCTGAGGACACTGGCACATCTTTGGATATCCGTAGTGGTTATCCGGAAGATTTTCATACAAATCTACAAATTGAGGATTTTATCTAAATGGAACACATTGAAGATAAGTTGTGGCCGAGGGGAAAATGTTTTCTTCTGAACAACAAGCTGTCAGTAATCCTTCTGAAGGACGTAGCAGCCGATGTATTATCCATCTTCCCCCTTGTAATGAGACCTTAAGCTATGATGACTGAATTCTGAATATTTTATTATTTTTTCCCTTCTATAGAAATACATGAGACAAATGATTATTTTTTTTTTTTTATTGGAAGGATTTAATGGATTTTAATTTTCTGCTTTTGCTTTTGACCATTTATCCATGTTTTGTATCTACATATTTAATATGATTTTGTTACTTTTGTATTTTTAGATTGCACTTTTAGATTCACCGACAGCATTGAGCATGGAAGAAAAACTGCAACAGAATGAAGCCCGTGTAAGTATTTGTACAATCTCCAGCATTCATTCATCATTTATTTAAACTCCAAGTTAAAGTTTGGTCTTGGACTTTCTTAGGGAACCGTTACACCTAGCGATGCACCAGCGATCCCGACCAGCGATATGACGCGGTCAGGATCGCTGGTGCATCGCTAGGTGGTCGCTAGTGAGCTGCCACACAGGCAGATCTCACCAGCGACATCGCAGGGGTCAGGGGTCGCTACTTACCTGTCAGACGCGGCGATCCTGCGTCCTCCCGCCCGGCTCCATACGTCGCTCGTCGGCGCCACAGGAAGCGCCGCAGGAAGTGGCCGACGAGGAATGGTCCAGGAGCTTCTCGCCTGATCAGCGATAACCAGCGGGGGAGCCGGTCGGAGGTAAGTATCACATGCAGCGATATCGCTAGCAATATCGCTATAACGTCACAAAATCGGTGACTTTACAGCGATATTGCTAGCGATATCGCAGTGTGTGACGGGGGCTTTAGTCTTGGAAGTTGATTTCAGTAGGGGTAAATGTTTCATAGCATTAATTTATCTCGCATTAGATAGTGAAAGGATATTTTGGACACTTGGCAGTGAAAAGCGGCCTTCTCTAGTACAGCTCCCAGGTCTGCGCTCCGGCTTTTGTATCCTGCTGCTATAAATTGTAATGCTGCGTATTAGCATGAAATCACATTTCTATTTCCATGGCACAGAAAGGTATGGGCTGCATTTATATTGGCCACCTGCTGACTCTCATCTTAAAATATGTGAATAATAAACTTTTTGTATTATTCAGAATACTTATCTGTAACATAGAAGAATACCACTACCTGCTTATTCCAGCCACTTAGTTTGGAAAGCGATAATTTCCTATTTGCCTTTTTACGCCCGCTATTAAAAGGGTTGTCCGAAACCCTATAGGCACTGTATATCTAATTTTAGCAATGAACGTTTACCGTATTTTTAATTTCCAACAATTTGACTGTTCCCAACCCTTCCTTCTCAACGCATTTTTCGGTTTTAGAATTTTAATTTCTCCACTCCGATGACATTTTGTTCCAGAAGTCTCAAACAGAACTTTAGTAATGGGGCTGTGGCTTTCCTTAATTTTCCCTCTGCTTTTTTTTACCACTAGGCTCGCCACCCTTTTAATTTTTTTTAAAATTTTTCCTTTTCCTTCTTCCCCCTTTCAGTGCGCACTGGCAGTGTGCTCTCTTACCATCTCATCATTAGGCCCCCTTCACACTTCCTTTTTTTATCCATATGTGGTCCATTTTTTAAAGACCGCAAATACGGAATCACGCACACCCATTGTATTCAATGGTGGTGCGCACATGTTGGATTTCTCACATGGACCCGTGTGTCCATGTAAAAACCAACAGATATGTCAGGTTTTTTTTTTATCCGCAGCATGGACAAAATGTGAGCCACACACGGTTGACAAATCCGTGTCATTACTGTGACACTTACCTGCGCCTGGGAAGAACCTGTACAGTTCGCTGTTTCCAGGCGCCAGCTGCTGAAGGCTGCTCTCATCACTGTTGCATGGTCTCTCTGTGATCAGGTGACAATGGTGGGAGTTGTATTCAGCACCTGCTGTTTCCCTCCTGTGTTAAACGAAGAATTAAATGAAGATTACTCGTTGTGGGCTCCTGCATAATTTTCATAACCAGCAAAGGCAAAGCCCATGGCTGGGGTCTGGTGTTAATAATCTAGGAAATTGATCAATATCCCAAAAGGATCCCAGGCTATTAACAGCTCACAGCTGTTTGCTTAGCTTATACTGGTGAATTTACGGGGACTCCCCCCCCCCCCCCCCCCCCAAGCTACCAACATCAGCCCTAAGCTGTCTCAGAAATGACGTATCCATAGGATGCACCAAGTTTGGTGCTTAGCCTCGCTTTTCCCATGCTAGCAGTGATGTCAGTTGAGGTGGCGTTCATGGGCTAAGAACTCCGCTCACCTTATTTGTGTCACATCGAGCCAGTGATGCTATGCTATCACGTGCAGCTCAGCGTCTCTACTGGATGGCAGGATGATTGCTCGCATCATGCCAGCGTTCAGCCTGGCATCTAGATGTTGTAGACCTAGATTCTTCAGGTGACAAAAGGATTATGTTCATGTCTGACAGGTGAGGGATATAGTTATTTATTATGTATGTATTATCCATACATGCTCACTGTGTTTTTCCTCCTTGCCACAAAGGCCATCATGTAAAAGACCATGCACTTGCACCGTGCATTGAGAGTGCAGCGAGCAGGACAACAAAGTGAACATTCATGGACAACTGGCACATGCTCAGTGGAAGAGTCCAGCTCAGGCCCTGAAACTGATGTCACTGATTCAGTCTTGTTTCAGGATGGTGAAGTCAGCTGCGGGGAGTGACCACTGTGCTAGTTCTCTGATGGTCTTTATTTCAGATGGTAAAAGTAGCAGGGGGAGATTGACTGCTGACTCTTAAGGCTCAGTCACACATAGCAATCTCGCTAGAGAGATCGCTGCTGAGTCACAAGTTTTGTGACACAACAGCGATCTCACGAGCGAGATCACTGTGTGTGTCAGCGACCGGCCCCCCTGCCGGGATCGCTGCAGGAAAGCCCAGGACATTCCTTTGGTCGCTGGTCTCCCGCTAGCCAGCACGCATCGCTGCGTGTGACAGACGGGAGACCAGCGATCTGCTGGTAACTAATGTACACATCGGGTATCCAAGGGACGCTTAGATACCCGATGTGTACGTTAGTTACCTGCTTCCTGCATCAGCGCGCTGGTTACTAACGTGCACAGCGACGCCGGGCGCTCGGCCTCGCTGTGCTGATCACTGGTGAAGCTGTTTGTTTGACAGCTCACCAGCGATCACATGGCGATTCACCAGCAATCCTGACACGTTGATATCGTTGTCAGGATCGCTGGTGAGTCGCTATGTGTGACTCTAGCTTTAATGACATTCCGTTTGAGACTCCCAAGTGCATGCTGAGAGGCTTATATGGAACACCATCGGAAGTGAGAATAAAAAATTGTTTTCTTGGTGTATATGGATGTCGTATAGGACGCTACTCCAATTTACAAATAAAACATAAATCTACCATCATAAGATTTGTTAATATCAATTAGCCTTATTATTAAAGTACCTGAGAGGTGAAGAAAATAACAACATGATTTACAATGACATCTGGCAAAGGTTGAGTGGTAGACCTAACTCTTTGATATGAGGCATGACTAAGCCCACATTTCGGAGTCAGATGAAGAGTGCAACTTTGTGGGCTCTTGGTGACTGACTGTTGTTGCTGCATCCTCAGTGGTGTTCGTGTGTGACTATATGATATTGTCAGAGTGGAATTCAATGACCATTGCGGGTCTAATCCTTAAATTGCCAATGGCATTTCCATATTGTAAGCAGCAGCTCTGTCACGTTTAGTATGTGTTTAAACTGATCCCTACTTGACTTCTCTTTCAGGTCGAAGAATTGACAAAAGAATGGACAAACAAGTGGAATGAAACCCAGAACATATTAAGAGTAAGTCTAACAACTAGAGAACAGGCTTCCACTAGGATATTTAAGGGAACCTGTCTTATGATTTATGCTGCCCAAATTCTGAGACCGGCATCCATATTAAATACATTTTTTTCCTTTACTCTGAAATGAAAAATGCATGGTCAAGAATGGGGCTACTGACTTCCCTCTGCTCGGAGACTGCAAGTTGTTAATGTTTGTCTCTGATTCATTTTGATTCCCTTTAGAGGGAATCAGTCAAGAGGATTTCACCTCCAAACTCTATGTGTATGTAGTTCTTTCAAAGACAAGTCAAGCAATACCTTTACATGGTCACTCCATTCCTCCCTTACTGAGAAATCAGTGTTGGAATTCATATGCAGATTAGGGCTAAAGAGCTACTGTAGATCTGAAGCCTCAATCAAGCAGGAAGAGACAGTCAGGCAGGAATAGAGCTATACATAGCATGTGCGTGTATGTGTTTTTACTGATCTGTAAGCTGCTTTACTATTGGGATTATGTTTATCTGATAGAAGTCAGTTTGCCTCTAAATATAGAGGGATGTGTCTGATTTTTAGTGTATTGGGCTTATCAGCTGCAGAGCCCCAGGGTGTGCTATGAAAGGTTACCGCGCATGGCGTCCAGAATGAGCCGCTATCTGAAGCGCCACTGGGCGACATGATTTTATGTAGAGACGGAGCATTGTTGATGCTTGTTTCTATCTTTTCTTCCTAGATAACATGCCCCCTCAGGACACATTCTCCAGGGCTGTCTGTGTGGTATCGATTACTTAACATACGACACAACATTTGTAATTACTTGTGTTTGATCCAATCTTATGGTTACTATGATGGGCAAAGTGGTTAATTTCTCAGTGTATAGTATTATTTTGTATGGGTCATCACGTATTGCAGAACTTGTAGATTAACATGTACGATTGTCCTAGGTTACATATGATTCGACACGTTTTACTTCCACTCTCATCACCATGGTCATCTTTAGATCTAGTAATCCACATTCTTTACTATTCCCTTTTATCTTCCCTCCTACCTTTCTATCATCCACTGGCAATGGTGACGTATTAATAATTGGCCCATACAAGTTCCAGGTTCCCGCTTTGCCCATGTGGTATCACTGGAGTCCTAGTCGTAGGTGCAGAATCCTCTTAGATGGATGGAGCAGACTCATCTCAGATGTTGTTCTATGAAGCATCAGGAAACGAGTGAGGGCCGTGAGCGATGAATTCACATCTCTCCACATGACTGTTTTTCGCCATAGTTCTATCATTTCTATGTTCTTAGTGGGAGTTTGGCTTTAAAACTAGCTTCCCTGAACATGCAACAAAAAAAATTGTATTTTATTTTTATACAGTCTGACTCTTCTGTGTGTTTTTTTTTTTTTTTTTCTTCAAGTCTCTTCTTTTTAAGCTACGACTTTTAAATTTTCCATGGCTTTTCTCTCAAAGATTTGGTCATAATTTATGTGTGTCATCTCCAATTTTTGTTGCTTTGCATGTATGCAACATTTACTCATTCATTGCTGTTTTCAAGATGACTCATTATTTCAGGGATTATGCTCTTCATTGGGGGGGGGCTTCTCATTTTTATTTGTACTTGGCATCAAGGAGCTATAATATAGGTTAATGAACATGTTCTGCTGGCAGGTATGTATATTAGTTTTGTGTAAGGGGCTCATTATTATGTCTGAATGAACTGATTTTAGAAGTAATAAAGCACCAGCGCAAGGTTTTAAAGAAGTCTGTATTGCCACTCATTATTCATGCAATCATTAACTTTCTCGATTTTGATTCGACATTGACATGTGGTATGCACCTTCAGTGAGAAGGTCCAGCCTATAGCATTAGCCCCTGAGTAGCAACCCATCTGAAGGTTAGGAGATAACTTGCCGATCGGTGTGTCCCACCGCTATGACCTGCACCGATCCTCAGAACAAGCAACTAATATCCAAGTTGCAAATTGTCATTACAGGTAGGACGCTCACCCCCCCCCCCCCCCCACAATCTCCATCAATTGTTTATGGGGCTGCCGGGATAAGTCTGGCTTGGTGTTAGGCAGCCCCATAGGGAATTAATAGAGCTCATGTTGCACATAGGCACTGCTGATCTATCCTAACAGGGATAAAGGTTCCCTGTTCTACCAGTCTGTGCGGGTCCCAGCGGTCCGCACCTCAGTGATCAACAAGGAGTTAACAGAAGGAAGAGGCGTAGTCAGAAAACATGCCAAGGTCAAAGTACCAGGAGTATAGCAGATCAGACAGATGGTCGGAATGAGGTCCATGGTCAGACAGCGAAAGATCTGCAAACAGAACGCAAGACACATCGCGTCAAACCACACAGTAGTTGAATGTACGTCTGTCAGATGTCTGGGAGTAACAGCCCAGTTAAGTAGCCTGGCAATCACCTGGGATAATGAACACCTGGAGACAGCCAGCGCCTCCCAGTGTCAGATTAGACGGCTGAGCTGTCAATCAACATGCTGACAGCTCAGCATGCCCCTGCACCAGACCGGACCACTGAGCTGTCATTAACTGCATCCCAGAACACACTGAGGGGTGGAACCCTGGCGCATATTAATAGATGAAAAGGAAATAACGTAGTTTACGAGCTTGGAAGAAGTTTAATGCTGTTGAACGGTTTTTTTTTTTTTTTGATACCCAGGTACACATACATACAGTGCCTTGCGAAAGTATTCGGCTCCCTGGAACTTTTCAACCTTCTCCCACATATCATGCTTCAGACATAAAGATACCAAATGTAAATTTTTGGTGAAGAATCAGCAACAAGTGGAACACAATTGTGAAGTTGAACGAAATTTATTGGTTATTTTAAATTTTACCCTTCGCCACGACAGCACCCACTTGGAGAGAGGGATCCGCCCATAGGAACAGGAAACCTACAGAGATAAAAGAGGGCGGTCCACCTCTCCCCCTCAGTTGGTTTCCTGTTCCGATGGGGAACCGCAGGATACGCTACAGCTTACCTGGGCCAAGGAACCGCCTGTGCAGTGTCTGCGAGAACGGCAGGGGTTCCGGTCCAGAGGCAGCGGCGGGGGAGTGCTGGAATCCGGCTCCCTCCTCGGCTGGTATGGAGTGCAGAGACACCGGTACCGGGTGGCGCCGACCGGGGTCTTTCTGGGATAACATGACACCGGGCAGGAGGATCCATTCCGGTCCATGTGGGGGCGCAGGAACCGGAGGAAACGGCAACCTCCGGCGTTCCTAGAAGGCTTCAGCGTCCAGGAGGACGCACATGCAGAGCGGCAGGATGTGGTAAGGAGGAACTTCCGGGTTACCGGAGGTTCCTCGGCTCAGAGCGCACGCGCGGATGGGCGGCACCGCAGGCATAGAGGCGCTCCCCGCCCCCTCCAGCAGGAAAGAAAAAAAAAAAAAAAAAAGAGCGATTCAATCTGCGCAAGCGGCTAGTGTCAGCGCTGAAGCGCATACTAATGAGCCGCAAATAGGCGCACCTGGAGGGGGAGGTACCAGGTATGAAGGGGCTTACAAAAGGCCTGGGGCACAGAGATATGGCGTGCAATCATGTCTTCACCGAGACAGGACACGCATCCCCAGGCAGGCGACGCAGCAGCAACCAAGGACCATGCAAGACGATGGTCCTCGGATTGTAGCCACAGAAGCCACGCCAACAAGCCTCCTTCGCAGCCTGAGCCGGTACCAACAGCTTCCCTGGGTGAGTGGACGTCGCTCTGCCTATCAAGCTGATAAAATGTGTCTGTCTCTCTCTCTCTCTCTCTCTCTCCTCTCTCCTCTCTCCTCTCTCCTCTCTCCTCTCTCCTCTCTCCCCTGCCGTCATCATATCTCAGGCAAAAAGGAAGGAAAAATCAAAAAATAAAGAGTGCGCCCTGTGTGCACGTCCGTTACCAGAATCTTACACAAAAAGGCTATGCAAAAAATGCATTAATGAGACTGCAAAACAGGCATCAGCCGTAGACATAAGGGCCATAATTAGGGAAGAGCTACAGGCCCTAAACCAGAGCAGGCCCTCCAATATTAAGAGAGGTCACCAATTATAAAAGCCACCCCACTATAGTGAACCCCAGCAGAAGTCTGGCAGCAGAGTTAAATGAATTCTACTGCAGATTTGAGGCAAGCTCTACACACAGTGGCTATTCATCTCTAAGCTCCTCAGTCTGTTCATATAAAGATCATTCATTGTGCAATACCCAAGTAGTGATCTCCGAGGCAGAGGTGATACGCATCCTGAAGGGACTTAAGGTCAAAAAGGCACCTGGCCCTGATGGTGTATCTCCAATGTGTCTGAAAGTATGTGCTACCCAGCTTGCCCCTATACTGACAAATATATACAATGTGTCACTGAAAGAGTGCGTTGTACCTCAGTGTTGGAAAAATTCCACAATTATCCCTGTCCCCAAGAAAGTGGGATCCTCTGAGTTGAACGACTATAGACCAGTAGCACTCACATCTGTAGCTATGAAAGTCTTCGAAAGAATTATGATGTCCCACCTGATAAAATTCACGCAGAAGCTATGGGACCCGCTTCAGTTTGCCTATAAGGAGAATCGTTCGGCAAACGACACTGTCAATCTGGCACTGAAGTACATTTTGGATCATACAGATGAACGGCACTCATATGTCCAGATTCTTTTCATGGACTTTAGCTCAGCGTTCAATACCATTGATCCGAATTTACTTCATAAGAAAATGGTAGCTCTTGGAGTCCCTCTCAACTTATGCTTGTGGATTTATAACTTCCTGACAGCCAGGATACAGAGTGTAAAAGTTGGACCATTCACTTCGGACACCTTGGTCACAAACATCGGGGCACCTCAGGGGTGTGTTTTGTCCCCGTTACTGTTTTCTCTCTATACGAATGATTGCATCTCTTCAGCAGACTCAGTAAAAATCTTGAAATTTGCCGATGATATGACACTGATTGGTCTCATCAGGGGAAATGCTGAAGACTTGTATCGGAGTGAGGTGGAAAGAATATGTGACTGGTGTAAAGCCAATAATCTTGTACTCAACACTAAAAAAACTGCTGAGATGGTTGTGGATTTTAGGAAAGATCAACATGAGAAACTTCCAATCTACATCCATGACGAAGTGGTTCTTAGGGTCACAGAGACCAAATTCCTTGGTGTTATCATCTCTCATGATCTTAAATGGGGGAAAAACGTGGATGCTGTTATAAGAAAAGCACAACAGAGGATGTTCTTCCTGCGTCAGCTGAAAAGATATGGTTTGTCTAAGAATCTGCTGATCTTATTCTTTAATGCTGTCATCAGATCTGTGATTTGTTCCTCTCTGATAGTCTGGTATGGGGGAGCCACTGCGCATGACAAACTCCGCTTACAAAGGACTTTCAGAACAGCAGAGAGAATTATAGGCTCCCCCCTGCCTAAAATCCAGGATCTTTATGATAAGAGTATTCGATCCCACGCATTGAAAACTTCATCCGATCCCTCTCACCCGGGACACTCCTCATTCCAACTACTCCCTTCAGGACGTCGCTTCAGAGTCCCCAAATGCAGCACCAACCGCCATATGAACAGCTTCTATCCACTCTCTGTTCAACAATTAAATCGTCATGTGTAGACTATATACTGTATCTGTCTTGTTAGATGTTACTTGTTGTATCTGTTGTTATATTTTATGTTGCCTCTTTGCCACAAAGAATTCCTTGTATATACAGTATGTAATATGTACTTGGCGATAATAAATTTGATTTGATTGATTTGATTTGATTGGTTTGATTGATAATATCGAAACTACCAAATCAGCGGTTGTAGACACCGATGAAGGCGAAGTAGTCTCAGATAGTTCCAACGCATACACATCAGCATCCTCCTCAGAGATGGAGGGCCGCTGCTGTTTTCCTTTAGATCATATGGATAATCTAGTTAAATCCGTGAGGAATACAATGGGATGCACGGACACAAAGGAGCCGCAGACGACTCAAGAAATCATGTTTGCAGGTCTGACGGACAAAAAGAGGAGAGTTTTTTCCAGTTATTCCAGCAATAAAAGCGCTGGTTAAGAAAGAATGGGAGAGACAGGACCAGAGAGGGTATCTTCCCTCAACCTTAAAAAGAAGGTACCCCTTCGACGACGAAGAGTTGTCGACATGGGGTAAGGTCCCAAAGGTAGATGCGGCAGTGGCCTCCGCCTCAAAGCAAACGGTCTTACCAGTGGAGGACACGGGCATTTTAAAAGACCCGCTTGACCGCAAAGCTGACGCCTCTTTGAAGAGGGCATGGGAAGCAGCTACCGGCACATTTAAACCGGCAATAGCTAGTACCTGCACAGCTCGTTCTATGCTGGTCTGGATCGATCAACTAGACCAGCAAATAGACCAGAAGATCCCTAGAGACAAACTACGAGCCGCCATACCACTAATCCGCGGTGTAGCAGCATATATAGCGGATGCTTCGGCTGATTCCTTACGTATGGCAGCCAGAACAGCGGGGTTGGCTAATAACGCCAGGCGTAGCCTGTGGCTTAAAAGCTGGAGAGGTGACACTCAGTCCAAAGCAAAACTGTGTACCATTCCTTGCGAGGGTGAGTTCTTATATGGAAGAGCCTTAGATGAAATCCTTACGAAGGCAAAAGAAAGGAAAAAAGGATTCCCTAACCCTCCTCTCCCATTTTATAGGAGGGCGTTTAGGAGAAGACCCTTCGGCCGGGGAAGATCAGCGGAGAATCAAAACCGCTGGGCCACAAAGGAAGGAAAAGGCAAAGGTACCACGTTTGGGGGATCCTCCTTCCGCAGGGACAGGAACTGAGGAGCCAGTCCCTCCAGTAGGAGGGAGACTAAAATTTTTTTTCCGAGAATGGGAGAAAATTACGGCTAGCCCTTGGGTCCTAGGCATTATCAGAGACGGGTTAAAAATAGGATTCCATCATATACCCCGTAACTCTTTTGATTATAACATCCTTCAGCTCACCAATCCAACAGCAGGCCCTGGAAGCTGAGATTCGGAATTTACTGGACAAAAAAGTTTTGGTCCATGTGCCTAAGGGGCAAGAAGGGAGAGGATTTTATTCCCCTCTCTTTCTGATATCTAAGCCAGGCGGATCATTCCGGACAATAATCAACCTGAAAAAATTAAATTCATTCATAATAAATCATAAATTTAAGATGGAATCCATAAGATCCACGATTAAGCTCCTCTTCCCCAATTGTATGATGGCAGGCTTGGATCTGAAGGATGCTTATTATCCTATTCCCATCCATTACAGATATCAGAAATACCTCAGAGTGGCGGTCCTCCTCGATGGCAAGATACAGCATCTCCAGTTCACAGCCATGCCATTCGGCATTTCCATCGCACCACGAGTATTTACAAAGTTGATGCTGGAAGTGATGGCTTTTTTACGCCAGAAGGACACGCTAATAGTACCCTATCTGGATGATTTTCTGATAGTGGGAAATTCATCTCGACAATGTAGTGATCGAGTTGCTGATACAATCTTGTCCTTACAGGCCCTAGGGTGGATAATAAACTTCAAAAAGTCCAGAATCGAGCCGCAGTCTGTTCAGTCTTTCCTGGGTCTCGAGCTAGATTCCATAAGCCAAAGGTGTCTGCTGTCGCAGGTAAAAATCTCAGCAATCAAAAAGAAGGTTAAGATGGCGATATGTCGGCCACACATGTCTTTAAGGGAAGCAATGTCCCTTCTGGGATCCCTTACTGCCTGCATCCCGGCAGTTCAGTGGGCCCAGTTCCACACGAGGACGCTACAATACCAAATTCTTTTAGAGGAGTCCCGTGACCGAGGGAATCTGACAAAGAAAATCACGCTGTCCCAGGAGGTCCTAACCTCCCTTGCGTGGTGGCTAAAGGACGATAACCTAACGGCGGAAGTACCTTGGGTTATAACACCCTCCCGTATAATTATCACGGACGCTAGCCCCACAGGATGGGGAGCCCATGTGGGGAATAACTTTGCCCAAGGCCTATGGGATATAGGCAAAGATAAGGATTCGTCAAATTTAAAAGAGCTAAAGGCAGTTTATCATGCATTATTTCATTTTCTTCCACAGTTACAAGGGGAGGACGTGAGAATCCTTTCGGACAACACCACCGTAGTCGCTTATCTGAACAGACAAGGCGGAACTCGATCGGTCACCTTAATGTCTTCCGCAAGAAGAATTTTATCCCTAGCAGAAGAACATTTGTTGTCTCTCTCAGCCCTCCACATAAGGGGAAGAGACAACGTGGAGGCAGATTTCCTGAGCCGCCATACACTGCTGCAAGGGGAGTGGTGTCTAAGCCGGGGAATATTCACACACATCGTGTCGCTTTGGGGTCTTCCCCAAATAGACCTCTTCGCCACCAGAAAAAACAGGCAAGTGCGGAGGTTCGCCTCTCTAAATGTGTCACAGTCCGGAAATTCTGGATGCCCTCCAGGCCCCGTGGCAATTCAAACTGGCATATGCGTTCCCACCAATCATACTACTACCGCAGGTGATCAGGAAAATCAGAGCAGAGGAAGCACGAATAATCTTAATGGCACCATTCTGGCCCAGGAGGCCGTGGTTTTCATGCCTACAAGCGATGTCAGTAACAGATCCGTGGGTGCTTCCCTCAACCCCCAGGCTCCTCTCACAGGGACCTTTTTTCCATCCTCAAGTGGACAGTCTCCACTTGACTGCCTGGAACTTGAAAGGGAAATGTTGAGATCAAGAGGGTTCTCGGAGGGACTAGTCAATACACTCCTACAAAGTCGGAAAATAACGACAAGAATTTATACCAGAGTATGGAGAAAATTCCTAGAGTCCCACACAAGGCCTGAGTCTGGAGAAATCCCGATTACGGCGATCCTAGAATTCCTACAGAAAGGAAAGGAATTAGGGCTAGCTGTCAACACACTAAAAGTTCAGGTGTCAGCTCTAGGGGCCCTCTATAGCTATAATGTGGCAGGCAATAAATGGATAAGCAGATTCATCGCGGCATGTGAGCGGAGCGAGCCAGTACACATACCTAGAGTCCCTCCTTGGGATCTAAACCTGGTTCTGGAGGCCTTAACACGTCCGCCTTTTGAACCCTTAGATACAATTTCCCTTAAACACCTATCCTTCAAAACAGCACTGCTAGTTGCACTAACCTCAGCCAGTAGAGTTAGTGACATACAGGCACTTTCAATAGATCCCCCTTTTTTAGTGACGTTACAGGATCAGCTAATACTAAAACCAGATCCCTCATACTTACCAAAAGTAGCAGGGAGGTTTCATCGGTCACAAGAAATCCATCTCCCTTCATTTTTTAGTAACCCTTCTACTCCAGAGGAAGAAAGATTCCATACACTAGACGTTAGAAGAGCAGTATTACAATACATTGAGAGGTCTGGCAGCTGGAGGAAGAGTAGGGCTCTATTTGTCTCTTTTCAGGGCCAAAAGAAGGGATGTGAAGTCACAAGGGGTACCCTGTCTCGATGGATCAGAGACGCGATTGGGCTGGCATACTCAGAGAGCAATGAGAATCCTCCGGAGGGTATCAGAGCACATTCAGCCAGAGCTATGGCTTCCTCTTGGGCAGAGAGGGGAGACGTCGCAATCGAATCTATATGTAAGGCGGCAACCTGGTCTACACCCTCTACTTTTTATAATCACTATAGGCTTGATTTATCATGCTCATCTGACCTAGCCTTTGGTAGAGCGGTCCTCGGCACGGTGGTCCCTCCCATGTGAAGGTCTCTGAAAGTCTCTCCAAGTGGGTGCTGTCGTGGCGAAGGGTAAAAAGCCGGATTACTTACCGGTAATGCTCTTTTAATGAGTCCACGACAGCACCCGTTCACTAACCCTCCCTAGAAGTTAACATAATGTACATACACCTTCTTAGTTGTGAAGTTAATAACTTAGAATAATTGGATAATATAATGGCCTAATATTTGGCGGTCCTCCTGGTACTCTGAAATCCAACTGAGGGGGAGAGGTGGACCGCCCTCTTTTATCTCTGTAGGTTTCCTGTTCCTATGGGCGGATCCCTCTCTCCAAGTGGGTGCTGTCGTGGACTCATTAAAGAGCATTACCGGTAAGTAATCCGGCATTTTTGTGGAAATTCAAAAGCTAAAAAAATTGGGGAGTGCAATATTATTCGACCCCTTTAACTTAATACTTTGTTGCGCCAACTTTTGCTGCGATTACAGCTGCAAGTCACTTGGGGTATGTCGCGATCAGTTTTGTACATCAAGAGACTGAAATTCTTGCCCATTCTTCCTTGGCAAACAGCTCGAGCTCAGTGAGGTTGGATGGAGATCGTTTGTGAATAGCAGTTTTTAGCTCTTTCCACAGATTCTCGATTGGATTCAGGTCTGGACTTTGACTTGGCCATTCTAACACCTGGATACGTTTATTTGTGAACCATTCCGTTGTAGATTTTGCTTTATGTTTGGGATCATTGTCTTGTTGGAAGACAAATCTCCGTCCCAGTCTCGGGTCTTTTGCAGACTCCAGCAGGTTTTCTTCAAGAATGTTCCTGTATTTGGCTCCATCCATCTTCCCATCAATTTTAACTATCTTCCCTGTCCCTGCTGAAGAAAAGCAGGCCCAAACCATGATGCTGCCACCACCATGTTTGACAGTGGGGATGGTGTGTTCAGGGTGATGAGCTGTGTTGCCTTTAAGCCAAACATATCGTTTGGCATTGTTGCCAAAAAGTTCGATTTTGGTTTCATCTAACCAGAGCACCTTCTACCACATGTTTGGTGGGTCTCCCAGGTGGCTTGTGCAAACTTTAAACAACACTTTTTATGGATATCTTTGAAAAATGGCTTTTTTCTTGCCACACTTCCATAAAGGCCAGATTTGTGCAGTGCATGACTGATTGTTGTCCTATGGACAGACTGTCCCACCTCAGCTGTAGATCTCTGCAGTTCATCCAGAGTGATCATGGGCCTCTTGGCTGCATCTCTGATCAGTCTTCTCCTTGTTTGAGATGAAAGTTTAGAGGGACGGCCGGATCTTGGTAGATTTGCAGTGGTATGATACTCCTTCCATTTCAATATGATCGCTTGCACAGTGCTCCTTGGGATGTTTAAAATTTTGGAAATCATTTAGTATCCCAATCCGCCTTTAAACTTCTCCACAACAATATTACAGACCTGCCTGTTGTGTTCCTTGGTCTTCATGATGCTCTCTGTGCATCAAACAGAACCCTGAGACTATCACAGAGCAGGTGCATTTATACAGAGACTTGATTACACAGGTGGATTATATTTATCATCATTAGTCATTTAGGACAACATTGGATCTTTCAGAGATCCACAATGAACTTCTGGAGTGAGTTTGCTGCACTGAAAGTAAAGGGGCCGAATAATATTGCACGCCCCACGTTTCAGTTTTTGAATTTCCACAAAAATTTAAAATAACCAATACATTTCGTTCAACTTCATAATTGTGTCCCACTTGTTGATTCTTCACCAAAAATTTACATTTGGTATCTTTATGTTTGAAGCATGATATGTGGGAAAAGGTTGAAAAGTTCCAGGGAGCCGAATTCTTTCGCAAGGCACTGTAAGTATGCTTTACCATTCATCTGCATATTTCAGCTTGCATTGGTGTTTTTTTTTTCAGTCAAGTTGGGGTGCAGAGTATACATTAATGAGAAAAAAATCTTTTTTGAATTTGCCAAATGACTGCAATGAAACAGAGTGAAAAATTTGAAGGGGTTTGAATACTTCCGTACACACACTTTTTATACATACATTTTCATGTAGGGTGTAGGCTTCAGACCGTACCTTAAGAAGTCAGTGCATGAATACAGCAGGCCTTGGGTTAGACGGCGGGTCGGGACTTGCAATTGTCATGCAGCTCCCTTGATTTCAGTGGATGTCCATGCCCCATCAAATCCATATCTTGGAACTGAATGGTGCTAATCGACGTAAAGTTTGACAACACGTTGAAATGTAAATCGGAGGTAAAAATCCAACTGTGTATAGATTTTCAAGAAATAATTCCATAGTGGTTTTTCAGAATAAAAAAAAAAATAAAAAATCTGCCGTGTGAAAATGTATTCATGTTATGTGCAATACCGTCAGAAAGTAATTGTAATATATGGTACTTCTCCTTGAATATGTCTCCTTGAAATTTTTATGTCTCTACCAAAAAACTAACATTTGGCTACAGAACTAGTAGTATATCCTTTTACTGCAAACAATAGGCTCAGCAACGGCTGCGGTTTTCATCTTTAGTTATTCACTTCAGTAATCTGATGCGGGACCGGATAGATATTGAGATAAGTGCTCAATACATAACAGGGTGCATCCACTTTCTCTAAAATCACTTGCCATTATTGATATGGTTCTGCGGCATTCTTTGAATTTTTACCTACCGGCTGCAATCTTTTAAGCTTGGATTGACCTGGTGAATCGTAATGACGCTATGAGAACAGAATGAGCGAGACCGAGCAGTCTGTTTCTGGAATGGAGTATTATATTGAGCAGCTATTAGCATCGCTGTTTAGAGAAGCAATCTCCAAATTGCTTTTGAATGCAATAGGAGCAGGTTTCATGCATAGCGCCTCGAAGCGTAAAGACAGTTTAAAACTTTTTTTTTTTCCCCCCTCATATTATGAAGAAAGTAGACAACATAGACCGCTCATACCAATTTAGTGTATTATTGCCACATCTGCAGTGAACAGGGAGGTTTTTCCATTGCTGATATCCCCTGACCATTGGGCTCATTATTCTAAAGACTCATTTACTGGATTAGAATATTCGTTATTGCCTGAAATGGTGAATGAATGCCAGAATTTGAGATTTTTTATAAAACTCCAAATGTTTATTACACTCATTTTGAATAACGGCAGACGCACACACACACATTTGTTCTGGCAGAAATAAAAAAAAAAATAAACAAAAAAAAAAACACTTTTATATAATAGAATACTGCAGAAATGTAAGTGACTTATTTTACAGGCGCTATAGGCTGAAAATGTAAAAAAAAAAAAAGACAGAAGGGAGAAACCTAGTGGATAAATTGTTTTTGTTTTTTTTGTTGTTGCGGCAAGACAACATATTTATGAAATAATGTCAATTTCAGCTATCATAATTCAGAATCATTGAGACGATTACATAATTAGTTTTAAAGTATGCTTTTTAAATGGGCGGTTCAATTTGATAACGATAAGAAAAGCTCAGAATGGCATAAAATTGTGAAGGAAGTGATAGTCTGTTACCTCGCCAACCCTCTCCATTTAGAAGATTCCCAGGTCGCCGATTGGCCTTAATCTTTTGGTCTGACTTGACACATGGCTGCAGCTGTGAACCACCCCCTTGTGTTGGACATCATCCATTTAGCAGGAAATGGAGACTATCCAGAGATTGGTGTGATGTGTGCTGCTTATTTTTATTATCTTACACAATTTTTTGCAAAACCATTAAGTGGAAACTTCCTTTTAAAGAGGTTGTCCAGTTCTAGTTCTGAATGTTTGCCCTCTTTAAAATAAAAACTATTGTACTCTCCTCTCGTGCCGGCGCCGTTCCAGCATGAGGTTGTTGCATCACATGACCCCTGTGCCCAAACGGTACTGGCATCGCTGCCCCAGCCTTCAGACGTATAAGTAATCGAGGTAGTCAGTGTTGTGGCTGGCCGCTCATTTCCTTTGGATTATTTGAATGTCTGAAGGCAGGGATCGTGATGCTAGCACTGATTGTAAGCAGGGCTCAACTTGACCTAACAATGTCACGTGAGCCCCGAGATTGCAGGTGCCAACACCTCTGGAATGGCGCCGGCACGGGAGGTGAGTATCAATGTTTGCCCCTGTTAAAATAAAGAGTGAGGCTGGGTTGTCCTATTAGTGGATAACTCCTTCTAAAGAATCATTTTCTTTTCTTTTTTTGTATTGTAGTACTGGAGTGGTTATACTAATGTAAGACCCTTGCACCTAGCATCATCATACCAGCCGCTGTCTTAATTTTGTATATGTGCCTTGCCTGTCTGTCTTCATTTTATGACCTGCCTGATCGCTCCAGTCTTTACTGAAGTCTTGATCTTGGCTCTCATAGATTTACATTTAAAGCTTGTGGCTATTACTTCTGACTTCTGGTCAGTCAGAAATTATGGTCACAAGATGGCAGATCGGGACCGAAGTGGCACGGATAATGGGTGAAGGCAGTGGCTGCTAAATATGATACTAGGGTCAGGGAAATAACATTAATGGCACCACTGCAGTGGTGAAATAAAAAAGAAAAATGCTGGAGTGATGCTTCAAGGCATATTCTTTGCTCCTGTCTTTCCAAAGATCGTATAAAACGGTTCTCTTGGTTTAGTATCATACAGTAAATCAGTAGTCTTAGTATAAAGTGGATATAAGAAGTTCTTCTCAGAACTTTTTCCACCCTTTCATGTAATTTATAATCTGCACAAATCTATTGAAAAATAAACAAATATTTTCGGGTGAAAGAAAAATAATGAACTCTAAGATTGGGTTTGCATAGACTTCCACACTAATACTTTGTTGAAGAGCCCTTTGAATTTTTGGAAGGATTCAATCTTTTTGGGTAGGAGTTTATCAGCATGACACATCTAAAATTGTCAAATCTGTGAGATTGCGGAGGCATCTGAAGTATACAGCCCTCTACAGATTCTGAATTGGATTCAGTTGTTGGCTCTCGCTGTGCCTTTCCAAAATGCTGGTTGTTTTGTGGTGAAGCTATTTTTTTGTTTTGTAGGTATGCTTGGAGTTGTCATGCTGAAAGGTGAAATTCATCCTCAGCTTTTTAGCAGAGGCCTGACTAAAGCTCGCTCTCCTTTTTCCAAAATTCAGCTCCAAAGAATAATGCTGCCTCCACCATGCTTCACTACGGGTATGGTATTCTTTTTGTGATGTGCAGTGTTGGCCAAAAAAAACACTTTTTTTTCCCCACATTGTTTTGGCACACTTGGCGTAAGTTTTGGCAAAACGTAGCCGGGCTTGGATGTTTTTCTTTGTAAGAAAAGGCTACTGTCTTGCCACCCTTCCACACAGTCCCGACATACAAATATTACCGGAGATTATCACATGCAGTACAGAATCAGTACTTGCCAGAAATTCCTGCAGCTCCTTAAATGTTGCTGTAGACCTTTTTGGCAGTTTTCCGGACTAAATTTTTTTTTTTTTTTTTTGAGGGACATTCAATTTTAAGTTGGATTACAGTTACACGTAGACTTGGTCGTAGTGTTCACTTGCAGCATTTCATCTAATGATTGTCAGTGTGATCACATTGTGTAATGAAACATAATGGAAAAACGCTGACACCAAAAATTTCAATCACAAAAACTTGATTCCAGCTAACCCATTTGCTCTATGCTCATCCACCTTGGGCTCAGACATCAGTCTCGCGCTGACCTCACATCAAGGATAATAGAAAAAAATTGGAGTCTGGCCAACAGGACTGACTTTTTCTTTTCTTTTTCTTTTTCAAAAGTGCAGTCGAAACGTGTCGACTGGGTCATGTCGACCATAAAAATTTTCTCTTGTACGCACTATATTTTCTTTTGAAAAAGAAAAAGAAAAGAAGAATCCAGTCCTGTTGAGCTGGACTCCAATTTTTTCTATTACAAAAAATTTCAGCCTATTGACTTTTTGGTTGCAAGTTGCATACCTCTCTGCGATCATGGGCCCCCCTGTATAAGATGTGCATGCAGCAGGTGAATTGCACAATTTTTGGTGGTACAATATTATGATGGGTAGGCATATTCTTAAGTTAATAATGTTGTGGTAATACATACATTTTTGGCTAAAAATACATTTTGTACTTAGGTTTTAATAAAGATTTTGCACCATTTTGCTTCTGCAGCCTCTATCACTGTTACATATCTGTCTGCATAATGTGTTAAAGGGGTTGTCAAGGCTTGGGGTACAAGTCTGCAATCACACTGTGTGAATTCATACTTGTGAATCGTCACAAGATTTTCCTTTGTCATTTCCGGGACTGGGCGATCATCTGACCGTAAGTACATTCTGGCTAGACTTGTCCGGTCTTGCTCAGTACACTTGTATTGAGCCAGGCATTGCATGTCCTGGTTGACGCGTGACCGTATGTATTTAAATAGAATACTTGCAGTCACACACGCCTGTTATGGATGAGTCACCGAAGGAGGAAAAAACAAAAATAGCTAAGTCCAGAAAACCAGAGAAGTTGGCAGCTATCGGCTTGCAGACCCCTGAACCTATCCACAACAACTAGCAGTAGCCATGGGGGGTTCCTACGGTGCCCTAGACCCCTCGATCACAGCCGGAGAACTAAATTAGCCTAAAGACAGAAAGGGGAAATCTAAACTGCCCCAGAGCAGACCCCAAAGCAATAGGCAAAAATGGAATTCAGCTCACCCTCGGCCGGGGATGGCTGAACTCCAAAAAACAAGGCAAACAAAACCAGAACTAAAGTGTACAAAAAGCAGAGCAAAACTTAGCTTTGAGAAGCAGAAATCAGACTGGTCTCCAAGAATCCAGCAGGAAAATCACCAGCAAGGCAGCAGGGCGTCGGCTGCCTTATATCCAGTCATCAGTTCCTGTGACCCAGTCATCATCTACCTGCTCAGCTGTTTGGTAATCAGCCTCACTACCTTCCTTCACCAGAAGAGGGAGTTCATCAGACCTCACTGGTGAAGGGAAAAATGAACTCACAACACACGCCCTTCTGCCCTCTCTGCGTGCTGTAAGGATTCACAAGTCTGCAGTCACATACAGTGACTGCAGACTTCTACCCCAAGTTTGGACAACTTTTAACTGTGAATCTACCACTGATCTTGTTCTAATGTTTGTTACTCTTTGGGGATGTTCGGACACTAATTTTGGTCACCGTTTCATAGGATTTTCAAGACAAAATCAGGAATGGAAGCTAACAAGAGAACTATTTTTGGAGCCCTGATTAGTTTGGGCTTATGAATACTGATCAAACCATGACCAAAAAACTGATGTCTGTAAAATGCTCTTTTTTGAAGTGTCTTTTAGGCTAACCAAAGCTCCCCTTTGATCAGGTCAGAAATCCGCTTTTAGGAAAGTTCAAACAAAGCGAAATTAGTATATGTCAGCTCCGAGGTCTTTGACATGGATTCTTCTAGCTGAAATATTCACATCTAAAAACTACTAATAAAAAAAGTTTTTTTTGTTTTTTTTTTAAATGGTTTTATAAAACCTGCAGAACTGAGCATTTTGCCACAATTTATGATGGAAAACATGTCAGAGTTGACATCAATACTGGGGCTGTGGAGTCGGAGCTCATTTTGGTGGTGTTGGAGTCGGTATAAAATGGACCGACTCCGACTCCTAAAATATATAATAAATTGGGTACAGTAGTTCAATGTAGAATGTGCTGAATATTTTTTCATAGGAATTTGGGAAAGTTAGGAAATGTCCTATAAATGGCTGTTCTATTCCTGATCTAAGGCTACATTCACACACAGCGCTTTTGCTGCGTTTTTTGTGGATACGTTTTTCAGTTGCAAAAGCAGATCAGCTTTTTAAAAAAACCGCATCACCTGAAAGGTTTTTGAGCTCATAGATAATGTTTTCAATAGCAAAAGCAGATTAAAAAAATGCTGAGCTAAGTGACATGCTCATTCTTTGTGAGGATCCGTATTTGAGCCCAAAAACGGATCCTCACAAAACGTTGTGTCTGAATGTGATATCTTGAAACCCATTGACTTTGCTGGGATGCCCAGAGTCGCTGCATTTTACTGCAAAAAAACAGATCCGCAAAAACGCTGTGTGTGAATCATGGCCGTAGCCACCGAGGGGCAGCACTTACTTAATGATTGAGCGATTACTTGAACTAAAACCGTTTCTTATAGATATGGTGAACCCTCAGGTATCCCTAAATGAAGGTCAATGGACACAGGTGGCAGAATTGAAGGACTTGCTTAATCACCCATTTACCGTGACTAAAAAATTACAAGCTGAGGATTTAACTCCTGGCATTTTCATAAGGGAGTGGAAGAACTTGCTATTTTGCCGGTCCCAAAGAGGAGGTTTAATCGCAGATGGCATTTCTGCTTCAATGAAACCGAGGGAGACACAGCTATTGGAAAATAAAATTTTTCTGGCAGCTGTTTGTGGCCCCAAGTCATCGTATACTGCTTGATGATCAACAGCTTACTAAAGGAAAAGAAGCTCTGACTGAGGTAGCAGTTAGGATGAGTGGCCTACAGGAGGACTGCCAGGCGCAAGAGGACTTGGGTCCCCACAGTGCTACTGCTGCCATTTCTTCTTCCTCATCAGATGAGGAGTTTGACTTTGACAAGTATTTGGATGGCATAGAGCAGACAATGCGTTGCCGCAAGGAAAAAGTTTTCACTACGTCGCCTATAGCAAGTAGATTGACCATATTTCAGCAAAATGTTTCACTTGCTCTCAAAGAAAAAGAAAAATTCAACCATTCATCAAAACTGACTGTGCATGAGGCAATTCCTTTATACTTGGAAATTGTTAGATGTTGCCCATGTGGTTACGGCTTTGCCTCCAACCCAAGTTAGTGTAGAGAGGTTGTCCTCTGGCCTTAAAATTATTAGGTCAGATTTGAGGTCATCTATGAAGGAGGCAATTGATATTTCTTAGAACAAATTCATAGACTGCACAAATGTTTAGTATGTTTTCGTTGAAAACTGTCTTTTGCCACTTACGTAGTGGCAAAATATATATATATATATATATATATATATATATATATATATATATTTACAATTTATTACAGTTTTTTGTGTTCTAAAGTTGTATTCCAATAAATATATATTGTGTTCTATCTAAATATTTTGATTATTGTATCATAAAAATGATTAAATGTCTAATGTTCACATTGTACTACAATAAATTTTTCACTTAAATATAAGCAATATATGTGGGAGTTGGAGTCATGGAGTCGGAGTTGGAGTCGGTGTAAAGGAAATTGATTAGTCGGAGTTGCAGGTTGACTGACTCCACAGCCCTGATCAATACATGTTATCACGCATTAAAAAACCCCCCAAAAAACGCATGGAAAAGCAGCTCAGCACCCACTATAGTTGATTTTTCTCATTTAATGAATAGGAAGCTTCTTGGAAGCAGATGGGAAACGATTTTAGATGTCCATTTTTGGACTGAATCTGTGATAAAAACTAGACATACCCTAAGGCACTGTTCACATGATGCATTCCTAAGGTGGTTTTTGTCTCAATTTTCTGAAATTGCATTAAAATCAGTGTTTTACTGCATGTTTAGAAAATCGTGGCAAATAAAAGCATTGTGAACGTATTGTTTAACAAGCTCAGCCATCAAAGTGACTTCGCTGCCGGTTTTTGCAATAATGACCAAATACCTTAGCCAACTCTTTGTGAGCGGTCTTCTATAACCTAAAACGCCTGCATGAGTATAAGGGACCAAAATTCACCGATAAATTCAAGTATACCCATATAGAAATGTGATGGGTTCAAAATCAATACAAATATATATTTGTTGGAAGCAAAATAATTAAAGCATAAAAATAGACATACAAAAGTCAAGACGTATCGAAATAATAAAGGAAGGTAAGTGATAATAACAAGCTTATGGAAATACTACAAATCAATAGAGTTATAGTGTGGGCAATCACAGTATTGAGGACGGATATTCAAAAGGTACAAGCCGAAATAGCCGTTGCTGTATAAGTTAAGCCCGTTTTAAGGTACGCACAGATGGGCAGGGAGAAATTGATATCACATAAAAGCGTAATGACAGTAAGGCACAGTGACATGAACACTTTACCGGTCAACGAAAACGAACCCGAGGCGTGTTTCGCATCAAGCTTTGTCCGGGGTCCCTTTGCCTAAAAATAGAAAATACCCTTTTTTAGTATTTCAGGCTTGACTCAGTGTTAACATAATAAATATGCAACTTTCCAATTGTGTTATATGGATAGTGCCTTAAAGGGAACCTGTCAGAAGGATTTTGCTCAGTAATCTACAGTGTCAGGTCGGTGCCGTTTTATACTGATTAAAATGGTACCTGGGTGATGAAAACCGTCTTGTGGTTGTTGTTTAATCCTTATTTTCAGGTTTTTCAAGTGTTGCTCTGCTTACATATACATATGTATGGGCTTATGATAGGTCACTGATCCTTCACTGACAAACTCCCAAGTTTTTATAATGTTTGCAAAATTGTGTTGTTAGAAAAAAAAATAACATTCAGCAACCTGATGGCAGTGCCTTTGCAGTAGCACGTATCACAAAGTGCACATATATAATGCTTTCCGAAAGATGCTACTCCGCAAGCTCCACCGTCATTTTGCTGAAGCCACAATTTTTCTTTCTCCAGCAAAATGGCGGTGATAGATTCGACTGCACATGCGCAGCCGCCATTTTGGTGGAGAAAAAAAAATGTGGCTGCAGTAAAGTGGCGCCGACGGCGCTTGCACAGTAGCATTTATCAGAATGTGATAGTTGCTACTGCGCAGGCGTCAATACCATTTTGCTGATTTTGTAATTAACACCTCAATATTCTTTGCAGTGTGTAAAATAGGGGGCAGGTCGCTGAAGGATCAGTGACTTGTCATAAGCCCATATAGATGAATATGTAAGCAGAGCACCACATGAAGACCCTCCCACAGGCCGCTCCATAGCACGAGCATATCATTAAGTCAAAACTGAAAATAAAGGTTAAGCAACGACTACAGTACAAGACGGATTGCATCAACCAGATATCATTGTAATCAGAAGAACAGCATCGACCTGACACTGTTTGTAGGTTACTGTGCACAATCCTGCTGACAGGTTCCCTTTAAGTATTACTGCATTTCTTTTTAATGTTTGTTTTTATGTTTTGGAAAAAGGTAATTACCGTATATACTCGTGTATAAGCTGACCCCCCTAATTTTGCCACAAAAAATGGGAAAACTTATTGACTGAAGTATAAGCCGAGGGTGGGAAATGCAGCATGCTCCATATTAATATATGCCCCATATAATGCTGCATAAAGGTTAATGGTGGCCCATAACATGTTCCATATTAATATATATGCCCCATATAATGCTGCACAAAGGTTAATGGTGGCCTATAACATGCTCCATATTAATATATGCCTCATATAATGCTGCACAAAGGTTATTGGTGGCCCATAACATGCTCCATATAAATATATATGCCCCATATAATGCTACACAAAGGTTATTGGTGGCCCATAACATGCTCCATATATGCCCCATATAATAATGCTACTGCTGCGATGTAAAAAAAAAAAAAAAAAAAAAAGACATACTCACCTCTCCTTATAGCATGGCTGGCTCCCCCTCCCCCAGTGCTACATGCCCTTCTGGCGTCTGCATATCAGGCTCTGCGACATCTCAGTCCCGGCGTCTGTATCTCCCTTCCTGTCTTCTTCCTTTGTGGTCACATGGTACCACTCATTAGAGTCATTAATATGCGGCTCCACCCCTATGAGAGTGGAGACACGTCCATATTCGTGACTTTAATGAGCGGTACCATGTGACCCCACAGGAAGAAGACAGGAAGGGAGATACAGACGCTGGGACTGAGATGTAGCAGAGCCGGATATGCAGACACTAGGAGGGTGACTATCATGTCTCCTGCTCCCCCTCCCTCACTGTCTTTCAGGTGTATGACTCGTGTATAAGCCGAGAGGGGCTTTTTCAGCCCCCAAAAGGTGCTGTAAAACTCGGCTAATGCACAAGTATATATGGTAAGTGTTTTTTCAATAAAAAAAATCTGAATTAAAAAAAGAAAATTGTAAGGACGAGGATGTAGATCCATCTTCAGAGACTTTAGTTTTAATCTTTTTAAAATCCTTCTGTATATCGAAATGATATCCATGTAAGGGGTACACCAACACGTTTCTGGTGCAGGAAGCACCTTTGTCCATATATAATCATCCATGAATTAAGTTTCAAAGTGCACTAGAAATGCCTTGGTGTAAACTTATGGTTTTCCCTGAAGCTAGATCCATCTACTCGTTTTCCGCTTTCTTCAGTGACACTGCTCAATGCCTTGGAGGGACTGCAGGGTATCTGGAGAATTTAATAATCTTAATGTAATGTATGTTACTGATCTCACTTTAGTTTATCTAGATGAGGTGTTCAACCTTTTTTTTTTTTGTGGGGAAGAAGATTGTTTTCTTGTACAATAATAAAGCTAAATAATAGAATGAAAGAAAAATTATAGGAGATTGTTCAACTTTGGCCATCTATAAATCCCCAGCCTAATGAATAACAACTAATTGATGTGCAATTTAGCAAATTACTGGCTTTGCATACAAAGTTTTTAGATTTTAGAATATCCCTCAGTGTGACTCACTGAGTTTGGTGAGATGTAAATTTCTGCATAAATATTCCTAATGAGGAGACCTCATTGATCCAGACCTCCATCTTTGTCATGAAATGCTCAGAGCTAATTTAAATATCAATTAGGTATAATATGCAACATATTCTGTACTCCTATCAATAGGTGGTTTCTTTTCTTTCTTTTTTTGTGGGGGTGGAGGGTTTTAATTTAAACACATACTGTAGACCTTTTTTTATTGGTAGGCTATGGAATAGATCTAAAAACACAAAGTTGAAAGGGAATCTGATGCCAGGTTTTTGCCACCTAATCTGAGAGCAGCATGATATAGAAACAGAGACCCTGATTCTAGTGATGTTACTTATCGGGCTGCTTGCTGTAGTTTTGATAAAATCACTGTTTTATCAGTACGAGATTATCGCTAAAGGGTTAGTAAACCTGCTGCCAGGTGGTCCATACTCTGTACTTCCGAGAGTGTTATAAGTAGGGATGAGCGGATCCGTGGAAGTTTGGGTTTGTCTGGTTCGACCGAACTTTAGTCCAAAGTTCAATTCGGGTTCCAAAACTGTACCCGAACTTGAAAAAAAGTTCCTGCTCGTTCCATCGCTAGTTGTAAGAATTCTTTGGGAATCATTGGGATGAATAATAGTTTGCCAAGAGAAGAGCTGTAGACCATGTCTAATCTTATAGAATCTGTCACCAGATTTTCGCTACCCCATCCAAGAATAACATGAGGGGCAGAGGCCCTGATTCTAGTAATGTATCGCTCTGTATTTGCTTGCTGCAGACCAATATCTAATGCTTGCTGGTCTGCAGCAATGGAAGGAAATGTTGGGTTTTCAGACTTGCTTCAATTTGTATTTTAGCTGCCAGGCAAATAATTAAAAGAAAAAAAACATTTTCCCAAAGTCACTTTGGAAGCCTTTTTGCCTTTCCTTCATCGTGAGTGGGGATTTTTCGGAATCCTGTCATATTTATCCAGAAAGGCTTTGACGAATTTTATCATTTGACTATTTAAAATTCTGATAGGGGCTTACCTGGTCGTAGAAACTAATGACGTAGTGATCTGTTGGATCACAGCAAGACATCCTATGATGTTGATGTTCTCTGTTTTAGCCTGAAGCAGCATGCCAGTCAGAACGATGTGCTTGATGTAAAAAGGAAAAGCTGACTATTTTTGTATGACCATGCTGCTACTGTATCAATGCCAGAAACTTTTTCAGAACTCGAGAGAATTGATCGGTAATCTGCAAAAAAAAAAGTAAATCTCTTGGAAGTATTGATGGACGTTTAGAGTCTGAACATGTTAGGTTTTCTTTAAAGGCAAAAATTTGGCAAGAAAAACTGTTACTTCAGTGAAAGTATTAAATCTGTTTTTATTTTCTGGTGACATAGCAAAGTATTGGCAGAGACAGTGCACCTTTCCTCTACCTCTCTGTACAGTTACCTCTGCACATGCCCACATCACTGCTATAATGAATAGGTCAGCTTAGATTTGTATGTCCATGTGTCTGCTGTAAAGTTCATCTTTGTAGTTTCTGATATGGCTCAGAAAAGGCTACCCAATTTATAGTGCTGGCAGAATGATCTTGGTCTAATTCTAGAATCCAGATATTGTTTTGTGGAGAACGTCAGGAGATTCATGATTGACAGGTACTATATACTATATATACTATACTATATACACAGTGTGGATGAGACATGTCGGTAGGACACTGAGGTTCCCGCTAAGCTTTTCTTCCCGCTTTATGCTGCCTGTGGTTTGTTCTCTGTGATAGTCTTTAAAGGGTCTCTGAAAAATAAAATCTTGGTCTGGGGAAATGCAGCAAATTTAATGGTAACACGCTCTTCGTAGCAGCAGGTCGCACTTTGTGGATTCTACTGCGCACCATTATAAAAGTCAATGGATGCGTTTCTTCAAGATCGGCAATTCGCTTGTTGATCTTGATGGGGGTGATGGGGCGTTTTAGAGCTGCCACTGCTGACTCTTAATGAATCGGGTGAGAGGCATGTAGTTGCAAGCACCGCTATGTGCGCCTTGCCACAAAACTTTCTCCAGCATTTGTGACGTAGTGAACGCCACCGCTCGTCAGGAATTTGGAGATCACCATGCCCCATCTCGCCTCCATTCTGTCCCAGCTCCACCAACTTTGTTGGAACTGGGGCAAGAATGGAGGGAAAACAGTATTTGGTCAGTATTTTACATCAGTATTTGTAAACTAGAACCAGGAGTGGGTGATAAATACAGAAGTGGTGACGTGTTTCTATTACACTTTTCCACTACTGGTTTTGGCTTACAAATACAGAGGTAAAATACTGACCAAATACTGAATGTTAAAGCTTAAGGCTACACCACAGGTTTGGCTGCGACAGTCATTGTGCGACCGAAGGTCATTTCGTCACGTTGTTACATCACGGTGCGATAGAAATGAATGGGGTCGAATTGTGATATGACCGCGAATCGTAAAAAATCTAACCGTGTCACAGTGCAACCCCATTCCTTTCCATAGTTGCATGATCTAACAACAGGACCAAACAAACTTTGGATGTGCAATGTCTGTCATGGCCAAAGTCATTGTGTAGCCCCAGCTTTATGCAGGAGCTCCCAGTTGTGATCCCTATTGGTGACGCCTGTGTCCCACCTCCTGGAGCAGGCTTCCTTGGTGTGACCTGCAGTTGTGATGTACGTCAGTGTGAAAATAAATTCCATGTTGTCGGTAATGAACAAGCCCTTAGCTGTGTACATGAGGGGAGTGCTTTCCTAAAATGACTGTGCGTCTCTACAGCAGATGCTTTTACTGTCGTCTGTTTTGGCTTTTGAAAGCTGTTTTGACAAGCTTAACGTGGCTGCTATAGAAAAGGATATTTGCATTTGTGTCAAATGTCAGCACTTTACACAAGCGGCATATTGATAGTTGCCTGCTAAAGTGGAGCACTGTTTAATACATATTGCTTTAGTTGATGGTTTGTGCTTCATGGTCCTCAAAACAACAATCAATCCTCCCAGAATACAGCACGTGGCTCAAGTTGGAAGTAAGTTGAGTTTCTGTCCTCTTTGCACTATTTTTTATGTAATGTCTACAGTCTTACTTTCATTGAAGGAGTGGTCTCATCTTATTGCATGAATACAATTTAAAATTTGCCTAGTTTTTAGAAGCAAGTTTGCAATTTGCCTCTTAGCAGTACTTACACACCACAATCTGCATATGTACTGCGGTGTCGATACGACTTGTGCGGGTGTTCAGTTTTTTTGAGCTTCTAAATCATGAAGCGACTAAAAGAAGTAACCGTTTCCTTTTCCAGACGGCGTCCGTTTGGAAGCCACTCACTAGTTTATGCAGTTTTTAAAAAAGAAAAAAAAATACACTTGTAACAAAGGTGCCACAAAAATGACCAAAAAGAGAACACGCTGTGTGCATACATCCATATTAAAAATCCTCTTTGCATAACACTGACGGGTCCAATCAAATCAATTGAGGTTTTATTATCTACTTTGGATTTCTTTTCATCAATTTCGTACTTCAAGATCAATTGTCAGAAATCCAAAGGTTTATACTTCTTCATTAATAACCAAACCATCACTCATCTTACCAAGACTACAAATTTTGAATGGGTGGATAGAGAAGGTCACCTATCTTGGGATAACTCTTTCCAAGAATTTTGATCTAATTATATCTTCCAATTTGGAATCTATTTTAAAATTCATTGGTAATCTAAAAATGTTTGGAAAATCTGGTCTCTCTTGGTTGTAAAAGATATTGGTTATAAAAACTTTCATCCTTCTGAAAATCATATCTTTAGGACCTTACCCCTAGCTATTCCTACACATTTTTTAGACTGAATTCAAGCGACTGTTAATTCATTTGTTTGGAACGGGAAGAAAGCTAGGGTGGCGTCAGACATTTTATATAAATCCAAAAATAATGGTGGCATTTCTCTTCCCAATATTAAAGCCTATTATTTTTCTAGTTTTGGTTAAACATAGCGCTTACTGGTTTAACAAAAATAACTCTCCTGCATGGACCCATATAGAAGGTTTGATTAATAACCATTGCCCTCTACAGAACATAATTATTAATCACCTTTTTAGACCACACTTACCTAACCCTAAGGGTATGTGCACACGCTGCGGATTGGGGTGCGGATTTGGCCATGCGGATTTTGTAAAATCCGCAGGTAAATCTGCAGGGCAAAAGACCAGCGGTTTTACCTGCGGATTAGCCTGCGGTTTTTCCCTGCGGTTTTTCATCTCTACAATGGAGGAGATGGCAAACCGCAGCGGACTCCGCAGAAAGAATTGACATGTCAATTCTTTCTGCGGTTTAGAAACCGCAGGAAAACCGCCCGGAAAAATCCGCATCATCAGCACTGCGGTTTTTAATATCCGTAGGATATTATGGTACTGTACACTGCAGCAAAAACTGCTGCGGATGCGCAGCGGCCAAATCCGCTGCGGAACCGCAGCAGAATCCGCAGCGTGTGCGCACACCCTAAATCTCCCATCTTCCAGGCGTTGTCTAGCGCTTGGACTATACTAGCTAAACCTAAAAAGAGGAGAAACAAACTAGAATTATCAACAAACGTCTCAATTTCCTTGCTAACTACACTCTATAAAATCGATCTTCCAGATAATTGGATGCAGTGGGGAATCAAAAAAGTAAGAGACTTGCACAATGGGCTGAATTTTATACCCTTTAAAGAAGTCAAAGAAAAATTTAATCTAACCTCCCAAGACTTCATGTTCTTTTCAATTTTAAAAGATGGCATTCGTAAATTTATAAGCAACAAAAATCTAAAGGCAGACATTATTGCTGCTATATTAGAAAATCCTAGTTTTTATGGAGCACCAAACATCTTTATAGTTATTTGAATAAAGATAAAACTTTCCATAAAAACTCGTATATGGTAAAGTGGGAATCGGAACTAAATACTTCTATTAACCACGAACAATGGTAAAGCGCTATCAGAAACTCATATTCGTTCAACATTTCTATGATCCTTCACGAGGCTTACTATGAAACCCTTGTTAGATGGTATTATACCCCTTCTCGCCTAGCTCATATTGACCAAAAGAACTCACCCTTATGTTGGAGGAATTGCGCACTACACGGTAATCATCACCATATTTTTTGGAGTTGCCCTAAAGTTAAAAGCCTGTGGAAACAGGTATCGATATACAGTATGTTGACTGCCTTCTCAAGAGGCATTACCCGTTAACTCCACAGGCCACTCTTCTCTCTATTGACCTTGAAGAGCTTGACACATCCTGCTGGTTAGGAATTCCCTGGCATTGTACTGGAAAAGAGTGGATGTGCCAAAGTTTTCAGACCTTTTGGAGAAAATCTCTTCGCACTACTCTTTGGAACTATGCTTTGCTATTATCAATAATAACTTAAAGAAACCCGCAAAGAAATGGGACAAATGGAAATCAGTTTCTATTACGGCTTAAACCAATATTATACGTTATTGCTCAAATAATAAATGACATCTGGGCTATAGTACGTCTGATGGAATACTCATAGATCTGGTCAACACATGACTTTGTTCTTTTTTTTACTGGTTATTAAGTGCCTACAATTTTTTTATGATCTAAACTTAAGTTGGATACAGTTTACATCTGCATTAATTTCATATGCAAAACTGTGGAAATGTATCTTTGGAGTTTTCTAGTTTATATTGTCACCCCATTTCCCTTCCCTTTCCTTCCCTTCTAATTGTACCCCCCTTTTTCCTAAAATCTTACCTTTCCCTCCTCACTCTTCCCCTTATTAAAACTTCAAAATCAATAAACAGTTAAATAATAAATACTGAAACACAAAAAAAATCCTCTTTGTTCTCAAGAATAGAGGGATTTTTATTCCTATAGTGCACAGCTTGTTGCCATGGTTACCATCCATTTTGGAGGTGACTGGTCTCCTAGGGAGGGAGTCCTTGCTTGCAAGCGGTGTGCTCTACAGCTTGCAAGTGGTGATCTGAAGTTGATTGGATGCCACCAGTTTCCATATTTGCAGTCCTGTGGAAGAGGCAAAGATACAATGACCTTTTTATGTCACGAAAGGGTGCTTCTAACTTAAAGTAATCAACAACAAAAAACACTAAAATATTTTTGGATGCTTCATTTTGTTCAATAAGCAAATTTGGAGTGTTTGTGTTTTTTTTTTTATACCATATCTGCCCCAAGAATTGACTTTTTTTTTTATATAAAACAAGCAAAAGAAGAAAAATGTGCTGACAAACACATGAATTGTTTGCCACGTGTTTTTATTAGTATGAGGTGTTTTTTTAACTTTGAAAATAAAACAATTTGCCTATTGCATCAATTGGAAGCAAAGGAAAATTAAAAAAAAAAAAATTAACAAGAACCATTTTTTGTCATGTTATGGCAGAAAATCTAATTAAAGGGAATCTGTCAGCAGGTTTTTGCTATAAAATATGAAGACGGCAAATGGTAGGGGTTAAAACACAGATTTTAGCGATGCCTGTCTTATCATGCTCCATTCTGTTTACGTGCAATGATTGATTTAACACCAGGCGTTTAGCATTAATGGATACAGCAGAATGTGACTACTGGATCAACTCTGCCCCTTTCCTGTGATAAGCAGCTCACTGTCAATAGACTATGTACACAGAGTCTGGTATGGGTGGGGTTAGCTTTCGCAGCTCTGCTTCGTGCTAAATATGAAAACTCTGATTGTATCACAACTGCTATACCTAGTAATCTAAGTGATACATCGTTGAAATCAGGGTCTCTTTGCCTACATCGTGCTGCTTTCAGATGAGGTAGCAAAAACCTGCTTACAGATTCCCTTTAACCTCCCCTCTTTGTAAACGCTTTAACCTAAAGGCATGATCTTGGATAATCTAGCCCCAAATGCATTAAACGACCATCTCCGCTCTGCTACATCTGTCATTGGCACAGCTGTTCCTGCATACTTTTGCCTGTTTATCTTTTGTGTATGATTTACTACCCACCTGGTTCGCAGTGACTGTGCATCAGAGAATATTGTGAGCTTGATTTCCGAGTCTCAGGCTTCCATGTAAATTCTTCATCACGAGCCAAGGGATTCAGACACTCACTGAATCAGAGAGGCAGAATAAAAACTTTTTTTTTTTATTTTTTGCACATACAGATGTGAAACAGATGTGAAAGCGCAGAGCTCTCATTGTTGACTTGCACATTCCCGGCTTACCCGTCCAGCAATGCTATGGGCCTTTATTCTCAGCATAAAAGCCATTCTGAATATACAAAAGCCGTTGCCAACTTCTTCATGGAAAGCAAAGCCCGAGTTATAAAATTGGACTCCTCAATCGGAGGAATGCAGACAAGTAAATGAAGGAGCGGCGCAGTCATTAACAGAGTGCTCTTATGGGGAGACCTGAGGGATGTTTCCAGGTCATAATCAGGATTCCTTTGGCTCTTGGTGGTGGTTTATTATTTCCTTGTTGGTGAATATCAGCATTGTCAGGCGTGTTGCGAGCTCGCAGAACGCAGGGGTGTGAAGGAGGGAGGATTTTCCATTATAAACATAGATTACCGCACAGTCAGTTTCAGTTTGGTCACAATAATAAAGTACAAGGCAGTCTCCATTTCACAAAGCTGTTTCCAGTTTGTGGCAATCCATGAACCCAATTTCTGGGAGATAATAAAAAAAAGTATCTGCGCAGTCTTCTCCGGTGGGATGCTGAAATGACTTCGCTGTCACTTTATCACCAACCAATTTCCCTAATCCTAGCTTGTTAGCTCTGATGAAAAGCCTTAAATTAGTCGAGCAGCCTCACGTTTTGTTGAATGGTTTGTGTTGGATTATTAAGCTTTGTGTCATACTGTACAGCCGACATTTCTCCCGTCTCCGCAACTAATCCCAATATACTTTATCCACGCAGCTACGGACAAAATCCCTGCTTGCCACAATTTAAAAATGCAAATAAAAAAGTTAGCTCTCTGGATTTTTTTTTTTTTTAAGCGTCCCTCTGATCTTAAAGGAGAACTGTACTCAAAATTAGGCAAGAGCTAGTGTTTGTATGGCAGAATCTTCTCATGGTATAAGCTTTGGGTTCCTTCTGTTCAGTCATATACTCACTAGAGCCTAGTGCACAGTAACCTTATGGCTTCCTAGCTAGTACTGAGCCATGTGGTCTCCGTGCGCTGCCATTCAGACATTATGGAGTACATATAGGATCATGTATGGCCATGATACCTCCCTCCTCTATGGCATGGCTTCTCAAACTCATTTTTAGGTGCCACCTGGGCGTCACCAGACAGACAAAGATGATGCCCTGGCCTCTCCATCTGTTGTGGAAGTCAGTGAAAAAATGGTGCCCAATTTACTTTCATTGGTTAACTAGAATCTGTGCAACACTAAAATTAGGAGAAAATGAGATTATTTTGCTAACCCAGAGATTGCTGCAGGCACTTCTGTTAAAAGAGCCTCACCAGTTCTATCCCTAAAATCATGGCACACTTGAGAGCTTCCCTGGAAAAAAGCAGGGAGCTCCCGGATTCCTTGAAGGCTTGGCAAATCCGTGATGATTAAACCTTCCAAGAAGCAGTGTTTCCAGTAGGTTTCTCTTGCATTAATTTGGACTATTTTAACACATAAGAAGTGAATGTGAAAGTGACATGTGGGTGGTGGATTTGAAAATGTGCATGGCTATTGGAGGGTGTGGGGGTGAATTTGGCCGCTCCACTGTGTAAAAAAAAAAAAAAAAAGTGGAACCTCCCAGATTCTTGAAAAAATCTCCCAGTTGCCGGTGAAACCTGGAGAGCATTCGTATCCTGAGGGTTTCTTGTTCATTAGAGTATGTGCACACAGTGTCTTAGACACCGGCACACCTTCCAGCTTTTCAAGATGTGGCGGCTCCCCCACTGACTCCTGGTGGGGGCTCCACCACTGACTTTTTACTGTATACACTAAAGTATTTTAATCAGGCATTTTCCTTGCTGAAGCTGCCTGAAGGATGGACAGGTCATGTCTTTCAACTGCTTCAGGGTTCCAAAACCCTTAGGCCATTAATCGGCATGGCATGAGACAGAACATGTACTGCAGTGTCAGTTTGACATTACTTTCTATTTTATGGGATGCTTTTGCAGCGCTTTATCAGGCGCATTCCAGGTTGAATTTGTCTTTTTTATTTTTATATAAAAAGAAAGCTGTTAGTTTTAGATGCCCAGTTTTCTTTTGTTTTTGTTTTTTCAGATTTCAGCAGGCATTCATTTGATGTGTAGGTGAATGGCTTGGAGGTGAGAGGAAATGGGGGGGCTATATTTTGGCGGTTGACACTGTTCTCATAGATCAATTGTGCGCTCTAGCATCTGAGGAAGCATTCCTCAATTCTGACAAAAAAAAGTATCCCACCACATGCCTACCTTCAAAATTGGAGACATATAGAGGTAGACTGGAAGACCTTTTGCTTCGGCACTCCACTGTTGAGTTCATTTTCCCCTTCACTGTCGATGTCTGATGAACTCCCTCTTCTGGTGAAGGAAGGTAGTGAGGCTGATTACCAAACACCTGATCTGGTAGATGATGACTGGGTAACAGGAAATTCTGACTGGATATAAGGCAGCCGACGCCCTTCTGAGTCGCTGGTGATTTCTCTGCTGGATTCTTGGAGACCAGTCTGATTCCTGCTTCCCAAAGATAAGTTTTTGCTCTGCTATTCAACTTATTAGTTTTGTTTTGTTTACTTTGCTTTTTGGAGTTCAGCCATCCCCGGTCGGGGGTGTGCTGAGTTCCATTTTTGTCTCTGATCAGTTTGTCTCTTTGCTCTGTCTTCAGAATTTACCTGAGTGCTGATAGTCTTTTTGAAGTCCTAGCGACTTCAGGGCCTGTTTTTTCTATCAGACGGTTGGGACATTTTTTGGTAGGGTTTTTTACGGATTGCAGACAGCAGCTTTTCTATTCTGTCCTTTTTTAGTTAGCTTGGGCCCCATCGTTTGCTCAACCTATCTATCTGTGTTAGTGTTTTCATCTTGCTTCACCGTCATATGTTGGGGGCTGCCTATTGCTTTGGGGTCTGCTCTGGGGCAGTTTAGATTTCCCCTTTCTTTCTTTAGGCCTATTTAGTTCTCCGGCTGTGATCGAGGGGTCTAGGGCATCGTAGGAACCCCCCACGGATCAGGGGTCTGCAATCCGATAGCTAGCAACCTCTCCGGTTTTCTGGACTTAGCTTGTATTTTTGTTTTTTCCTCCTTCGGTGACTCATTCATAACACTCCACATTAGGTCAGTGCATGACGACCACTTACAGTGGGTACGGAAATTATTCAAACCCCTCTAAATTTTTCACTTTGTTTCTTTGCAGCCATTTGGTAAATTCAAAAAAGTTCATTTTTTTCTCATTAATGTACACTCTGCACCCCATCTTGACTGAACAAAAACAAATGTAGAAAGTTTTGCAAATTTATTAAAAAAGGAAACCTGAAATTTCACATGGTCATAAGTATTCAGACCCTTTGCTCAGACGCTCATATTTAAGTCACATGCTGTCCATTTCTGTTATGATTGGGTCACCGAGGAGGAAAGCAAAACCAAGCTAAGCCACAGAAAACCAGAGAGGTTGGTAACTAAGCGGATTGCGGACCCCTGATCCTATCCACACAACCAGCAATAGCCGTGGAGCATACCTACGATGATTCTAGACACCTCGACACAGCCGGAGAACTAAATAAGCCTAAAGCAAGAAAGGGGAAATCTAAACTGCCCCAGAGCAGACCCCAAAGGAATAGATAGCCCCCAAACATATATTGTTGGTGAGACAAGATGAAAACACAAACAAAGGCAGGAAAATAGACTGAGCAAACGATGGGGCCCACACTAACTAGACAGGAAAGGAAAGACACTGTCTGCAATCGCAAAAAACCCTGCAAAAAATGTTCAACACGTCTGATAGAAAAAAACACTGAAGTCACTAGACTTCGCCCACTATATCAGCACTCTGGTATATTCTGAAAACAGAGCAAAGAGAGGCCAATCTAATAAGGGACAAAAACAAACTGGCACAAACAGTAACATAAGGATGGAAATTCAGCACAGCCCTAGCCAGAGCTGGCCAGGCTGACCACACAAAACTGAAATGGACAAAACCAAATCAAATGTGAACAATAGCAAAAGAACACTTAGCTTGAGCATGCAGGGACTGAGCTGGAAACTAAGACCTCAGGAGGCAGGAAAAAATCAACAGCAGGGATAGAGGGAGTCGGCTGTCTTAAATCCAATCAGAAACTCCAGATGTCCAATCGTCCTCCTCATTATCAGGTGGCAGACCTCTGTTAATTAGATCAGCTCCATTACCTTTTGTAACCACCAGAGGGAGCCCGGAAAGAGAACTCGCGACCCCTCTGTCAATATAACCAGGTCCACTACCTTCACTAGTAACTAGAGGTAGGCCAGAAAGTGAATTCACAACACATTTCCTTGTGAGCCTCCTTGAGATGGTTCTACTCCTTCATTGTAGTCCAGCTGTGTTTAATTAAACTGATAGGACTTGATTTGTAAAGGCACACACCTGTCTATATAAGACATCACAGCTCACAATGCATGTCAGACCAAATAAGAATCATGAGGTCAAAGGAACTGGCCAAGGAGCTCAGAGACAGAATTGTGGCAAGGCACACAATCTGGCCAAGGTTACAAAAGAATTTCTGCAGTACTCAAGGTTCCTAAGAGCACAGTGGCCTCCATAATCCTTAAATGGAAGAAGTTTGGGACCACTAGAAATCTTCCTGGACCTGGCCATCCAGCCAAACTGAGCAGTCGTAGGAGAAGAGCCTTGGTGAGAGCGGTAAAGAAGAACCCCAAGATCACTCTGGCTGAGCTCCACAGATGCAGTCAACTATCACTGCAGCCCTCCACCAGTCAGTCGGTCCTTTATGGCAGAGTGGTCCGATGGAAGCCTCTCCTCAGTGCAAGACATTTGAAAGCCCGCATAGAGTTTGCTAAAAAACACATCAAGGACTCCAAGACTATGAGAAATATGACTCTCTGGTCTGATGAGACGAAGATAGAACATTTTGGTGATAATTCTAAGCGGTATGTGTGATGAGAACCAGGCACTGCTCATCACCTGGCCAATACAATCCCAACAGTGAAACATGGTGGTGGCAGCATCATGCTATAGGGGTGTTTTTTCAGCTGCAGGGACAGGATCACTGGTTGCAATTAAAGGAAACATGAATACGGCCAAATACAGAGATATCTTGCATGAAAACCTCTTCCAGAGTGCTCTAGACCTTGGACTTGGCCGAAGGTTCACCTTCCAAGAAGACAATGACCCTTGGCACACAGCTAAAATAACAAAGGAGTGGCTGCAGAACAACTCTGTGACTATTCTTGACTGGCCCAGCCAGAGCCCTGACCTAAACCCAATTGAGCATCTCTGGAGAGATCTGAAAATGGCTGTCCACCAACGTTCACCATCCAAGCTGATGGAACTGCAGAGGATCTGCAAGGAAGAATGGCAGAGAATCCCCAAATCCAGGTGTGAAAAACTTGTTGCATCATTCCCAATAAGACTCATGGCTGTACTAGCTCAATAGGGTGCTTCTACTCAATACTGAGCAAAGGGACTGAATACTTATGATAATGTGATATTTCAGTTTTGTCTTTAATAAATTTGCAAAAATTTCTACATTTGTTTTTTTTTGTCAAGATGGGGTGCAGAGTGTACAATAATGAGAAAAAGAATGAACTTTTTTGAATTTACCAAATGGCTGCAATGAAAGAGTAAAAAATGTAAAGGGGTCTGAATACTTTCCGTACCCACTGTACATCACATGAGTTTTTTTTTTTTTTTTTTTTTTTTTAAATAAAGATCACATTAGGAAGTCTTGACAAGGCAAACACATGCAGCTTTCACTGTCTTCAACTGTGACTTTCAGTATGTGTCACTGTCACAGATTAAGTGTTCTAATTGTCTGTTCGATGCTCCTCAGTCTAACATAGAATTGGCAAGAAGGGAATAGTAAGTTGGTTGTGTATCCGTAAAAAGCACTTACTGGTTTAGGCTCTGTTCACATTTTTTTTTTTTTTTTTTTAAAGAAAAACTGATCTCTGCTGGATCCATTTTTTTGTTTTAACGCTGGATCCATTTCTTTAACATTGAAGTCTGTGGAAAACGGATCTGTTAGCCATCCATTTTTCTAACATTTGTAAAGGATCTGTGTTTTGCATACTGTATCTATTACTAATGGAAGAAAACTGATGGCTAATTAATGGATCAATTTTTCATAGACTTTATTTTGCTAATGGATTGCTGCTGGATCTGTTCTAATGGATGATTACTGGACATGTGAACATAGCCAAAGATCTGCAGCTCTGTAGATGGCCCCGTTGATCATCTGTCCCGGATATACAGTCATATGTTATAGTTTGGGCACCCCTATTAATGTTAACCTTTTTTCTTTATAACAATTTTGGTTTTTGCAACAGCTATTTCAGTTTCATATATCTAATAACTGATGGACTCAGTTATATTTCTGGATTCAAATGAGGTTTATTGTACTAATAGAAAATGTGCAATCTGCATTTAAACAAAATTTGACCGGTGCAAAAGTATGGGCACCCTTATCATTTTCTTGATTTGAACACTCCTAACTACTTTTTACTTCCTGAAGCACTAAATTGGTTTTGTAACCTCATTGAGCTTTGAACTTCATAGCCAGGTGTATCAAATCATGAGAAAAGGTATTTAAGGTGGCCACTTGCAAGTAGTTCTCCTATTTGATTCTCCTATGAAGAGTGGCATCATGGGCTCCTCAAAACAACTCTCAAATGATCTGAAAACAAAGATTATTCCACATAGCTTTTCAGGGGAAGGATACAAAAAGTTGTCTCAGAGATTTAACCTGTCAGTTTCCACTGTGAGTAACATAGTAAGGAAATGGAAGAACACAGGTACAGTTCTTGTTAAGCCCAGAAGTGGCAGGCCAAGAAAAATATCAGAAAGGCAGAGAAGAAGAATGGTGAGAACAGTCAAGGACAATCCACAGACCACCTCCAAAGACCTGCAGCATCATCTTGCTGCAGATGGTGTCACTGTGCATCGGTCAACAATACAGCGCACTTTGCACAAGGAGAAGCTGTATGGGAGAGTGATGTGAAAGAAGCCGTTTCTGGAAGCACGCCACAGAGTCGCCTGAGGTATGCAAAAGCACATTTGGACAAGCCAGTTACATTTTGGAAGAAGGTCCTGTGGACTGATGAAACAAAGATTGAGTTGTTTGGTCATACAAAAAGGCGTTATACATGGAGGCTAAAAAACACAACATTCCAAGAAAAACACTTGCTACCCACAGTAAAATTTGGTGGAGGTTCCATCATGCTTTGGGGCTGTGTGGCCAATGCCGGCATCGGGAATCTTGTTAAAGTTGAGGGTCGCATGGATTCAACTCAGTATCAGCAGATTCTTGACAATAATGTGCAAGAATCAGTGACGAAGTTGAAGTTACGCAGGGGATGGATATTTCAGCAAGACAATGATCCAAAACACCGCTCAGGCATTCATGCAGAGGAACAATTACAATGTTCTGGAATGGCCATCCCAGTCCCCAGACCTGAATATCATTGAACATCTGTGGGATGATTTGAAGCGGGCTGTCCATGCTCGGCGACCATCAAACTTAACTGAACTGGAATTGTTTTGTAAACAGGAATGGTCACAAATACCTTCATCCAGGATCCAGGAACTCATTAATAGCTACAGGAAGCGACTAGAGGCTGTTATTTTTGCAAAAGGAGGATCTACAAAATATTAATGTCACTATTATGTTGAGGTGCCCATACTTTTGCACCGGTCAAATTTTGTTTAAATGCAGATTGCACATGTTCTGTTAGTATAATAAACCTCATTTGAATCCAGAAATATAACTGAGTCCATCAGTTATTAGATATATGAAACTGAAATAGCTGTTGCAAAAACCAAAATTGTTATAAAGAAAAAAGGTTAACATTAATAGGGGTGCCCAAACTTTAACATATGACTGTAAGGTACTGATCATCCATAGTTTTTATTTAATTCGCTCAATACTTTAGTGCTGGCGTCCGCGGCGTGTTTTTCCAATTTCACCACTAGATGTCACCAGTGGACTGCACATGTTCTCTGCTCGCTGTCCATTAAAGCTCCCTGCCATATCAGAATATATGATGTTTAATATCATTGTGGAATTGATCACATGATCTATACATTCATAAACCGTGCATCGCGTGACATTTAAGGTGAGCAACTTCATCTCGGTGGAAAAGCCAGCAGACATGTTTGCATATCTGATCCTGTTATAGGAAACACAGGATATTACATTTATACGAGACAACAAGGGGAATGTAAAAATGGTGCAAATTGAAAAGCGCTGTTAATGCTGCAATATTCCACTTTTTAAAGGCTTAGCTTTAATTTCCCCTCGCCAGTGTGGATATACTACAGGAAAATAGATTACAAGTAACCTATGCATAATGTTGGCTTTATAAGCTACATAAGAAGCAAGTTGCAGGCATGTTTTGGAGTGTTTGCGTTCGAAAAACAACAGGTTTTATTTTTTATTTTATTTTTTTTTACATTTTAAACGCAGTGTAAAAATAATTTGACCAGTGATGACTCCTTTCTGTTGCCTTTCTTGATCCTGCAGTTTTGCGAGAGCTCAGCTGCGTTTTACAATACCAGCATTGTGCAAGATTGGCCGTAAATTACGCAGTGGTGCAAGTGTGTATTCTGCGGCATATCTGTTTACGCTGCGGAAATATCCGCATGTATTGCACTCTTTGCATGTGTAAAAATACTCCAAAAGACGCAGCTTAATTTTTGACCTCAGGACGAGGATTTTTTTCTTTATTTTTTCCTTGCGTTAGCTTATTTTTCTGTAGCCATATGAGGTCCTTTTTGTTAGAAAAGCTTTTGGGGTACATATAATTTACGTTAATATATTATTTTCTAGTGGGTTTTTCATTTTTCTAATAAAACCATGGTTTTAAAGGGTTTGTCTGATGACGTTATTACCTATGGTGTGACAACTGATACTGTAAATCAGTGGGCATCCGAGCACTGGGACCCCTGCAGAACTAGGCACTTTTGCTCGACCTCCACCCCTTTCAGTCTTTAGAGGACTGCTGACTAGAGCGCTCAGTTTCTTCCGACAGCCCCATGGAGAATGAATGGAGCAGCAATCGAGCGTGAGCACTGCCGCTTTATGCTAAGGGGCAATCAAAGTGCCCTTTTCTGTCAATCTTTTTGCACCGCCCAGATCCCCAATTATTGGTTATTACTCATCAGTCAGTTCTTATTTTTTTCCATGCCAAGTAATGGAAGCCAAACAGATGCGCTTTATGGTTGATACGGTCTTTCCGTTTCCATACGCTTCCGTTATGTAACAGATCCGTGCTCCACAGAAATGCCGTTTCTGCGTTCCAAACGGTTAAAAGAAAACACAGCTGTGAAGAGATCGCTCTACTGTGTTACTCCTGTTAGTATCCTATGATTTATTAAAGGGAATCTGTCACCCCTTTTTCGAATATTAGCTACTGGCACCGCCAACAAGGGCTTATCTACAGCATTCTGTAATGCTGTAGATAAGTCCCCGATGTAACCTGAAAGATGAGAAAAAAGTTATATTATACTCACCGGGGGGGCAGTCTGGTCCGATGGGTGTCGCCGTCCGGTCCGGCGCCTCCCATCTTCTAGCAGTGATGTCCTCTTCTTTCCTTCCTGTCGTGGCTTCTGCCCAGGCAACTGCTCTGCCCTGTTGAGGGCAGAGCAGAGTCCTGCAGTGCGCAGGCGCCGAGAGAGGTCCGCTGGCTTTCGTTGGATGACTCGTGTATAAGCCGAGAGGGGCTTTTTCCGCCCAGGCGGGGTTAGACAGATTATCTGGGCTACCTGGTACGTGACACTTAGTCCTGCAGTGAGTTTCTCCTGCTGATAAAACACTGATTATGTTAAATTTACAGAAAACTACTGAGCAAGTGACACGTCGCTGGAATCCGGGTCTCTTCCCCTAGATTATGCAGCTTTCAGATTAGATTGCAAAAACTTGCAAGATTCCCTTTTAATTGAAATACTACAGTTCAAATAATCCTCTTATAATATCATTTAGAGAGCGTTTCAGCATTGTACAAGGGCCTTTAAGAAATGTCAAGCCTGCACTGTGAACAATGTCCTCAGAGTAAATAAAATTATGAAATCTGCAGCGCATCAATTGATGCTGGGGATGTCTCTGCATACGTCATGTGCAGTGCAGGGCTCGTTGCCTGAACAGTTTTCGCAATGGTGTCCGCAAGTGTATGGACGGTAGCATTGGAACGTTCCGTACAAGTGCTAAATGTTATATTGCGGAGCTAGTAATTCTCAGATCTAGTATTGATAATCAGAGTTGCTGACATGGTGATAATCCTGCTGTCTCTCCTGTCTTCTGCTCGTCCTGCAGGCTTAGTCCGCACAATCCAAACCTGTGTCCTGTCTTTACAGTGCAGAGGGCAACGTTAGGAATTTAGGACTTGTTGGGGCGGTGTTTTGCGGCCCTTGGGGAGGTGTTGGTCTCCTTGAAATCTAGGGCATAGCATGGACCTTGCCTAACCTGGCCTACTTCCACTGATTACAGCACAGTATACCGGTCTGTCAAGGGGTATTCACTTCTTTGCTTGGGGGTCTAGAAAGCAGAACGTTAGATCTACTATTACTTTCCACTCTTTGTTTTTAGATTCGGGTAGTGTTTTGTTAACTTAAAGTTGAAAATACCGCTGTGATCAGCCATAACCAGTCCCTGGACCCCAAAGCTTAATGGAATCAATAGAAAATGTCAGCAGGATATTATAGGCTACAATTGACTGACAATATGGAATTACCTTCCTTCTGGGGAACGCCACGATCTCATAGGTTTTTTTCTTCTTTATTTAGCTCAGCATTTAAAATAATCTTTAAAATCCTTTGTTACAAGAACTGTGTTGTGCATCATTACTTCCATCGCAGCTCTGACACTGGCCTGATACAGAACCATTGTAGACGGTGTCGGGGGTGCAGACGGTGTCGGGGGTGCAGACGGTGTCGGGGGTGCAGACGGTGTCGGGGGTGCAGACGATTGCACATGGGCTCATAGGAAGCTGCTATTTGTATTCACATCGCAATGAAAATAAGCAATGCCTGTCCTAGAGGAAAGGTTTACTTTAAGGGAACCGTCACTTACATAGTGATGAATTGCATAGTATTGTGTATATAGATTGGCAGGTAGGAATCTAGTCATTTGGTGCCGACCATCTATTGGTATTATGAGCTGTTCATGATGGGAGAATTGCCACAGAATTCATTTGTAGCTTTAAAGAGATGCTGTCACCATGAAAATGCCGCCCAGTCTGCAGGCACCAAGTTATAGAGCAGGGAGAGCGGAGCGCCATGATGTATAGTAGAGCGAGAAAGTGAAATATAATATATATATTATAACTTTTGCATCTGACCATTTTCCCTTTTGTAATTTTTAAAATGTAAAAAATATAATTTTTTGTTGCCTAAAATGCAAAGGAAATGTGTCATCCTTAACTTCTTTAGGCCTTTTAGAGATCATTTCATCTTCAACTTAACTTTTCACAATAACTTTAATTTTGCTGGAACCCAAAGGGGCAGCAGAAGGAACAAGAGCCAATGGCCCAAACTTTTACATGCCACTGTAGGATCCCATGCCGGATGTCTATATAGTGAAAAATGTATTTGACTAAAGGTTCGTTTGCACTACACGATTACTGTGGATGTGTTCCTAGGGACACTCGTTGCATAATAATTGGGCACAGCGACGTAACTTGACGCTCATGGGCCCCGAATACAAAAGCTCCAACGGGCCCCCCCAATTATTGCAAGTTCTTAATAATATTGGTCTTTTCATATAGGCGGAAGGGACTAATTGGGCTCCTTAGAATCCAGGGTCCAGGTGCAATTGCAACCCCTTCACCTATTATAGTTGCGCCCCTGATTATGCCCAGTCTAAATAGGCTGCTGATCACGCAATCATCCTCTAATCTGTTCTCTGCCGCACAGATACAATCTATTACAGATGGAGATGAGAAGATCATTTTGTGGAGGATCGAGTTGGTGTTGAATTTCCTGAAAATGATTGGTTCCCAGCAGAGCATAGTTTGTACAGTAGTTTTCCATTTCGAGGGTCACTGGACATGTCTCTCTCGCCTGAATGTAAGCTCTTATTAATTTGAGTAGGAGGCGGATGTGCAGTATCCGGCTGCACCACCATACAGTAGACAAAGCTGCATTTTGCAGCTCCGCAACTGAGCAGTTTCTGCTGAACCTGAGAACAGCTGATGAGTGGGAGTGCCTGGTCTCGCACCCCCACCAATCGGATATTGATGACCTATCCTAGAGTTAGGTCATCAGTGGTAAAGTAGTGGACAACCTTCTAAGCTTTTCTGTGCAACTGGGAAAAAAAGTTTTTTGCTTGGGCTACAAGGGAAGGCTTTTGGCCCATCTTAAATACTGTATAAGTATTTTTACTTGCCAAATCTCCCTACTTGTCCAACAGACTCCAGAAAAAGAAGAAACCGCATGATATCATGGCTAAATTAAAAATCCCCCAGTTGTCCCAAAACCAGCCAGAAGCTCGCACTTCAAGACAGTTTCTTGTGCGATGTGAAGGTAAATGGAAAGAACTATGAAGGAGGAGTAAGATCTCAAAGGAGGCCAAACATTTCCAAGACTCCTTCTACCGCTGTAGCAACTATATTATTGGCAAATGTGAATAAATGGGACTTTGCGGATGTGTTACCAGAACATACTCCTCATGCAAACCAAAATCGCTGTGAGAGCTGCTCTTCATAAGCATGAATGATTGTAACGTCAAAATACACGTTACCTTCGTTAAAGTAGAAGCTTACAGTATTAGCGGCTTGTTTTCCCCAATAGTAGTCATTAGAGGACTATTTGGCTGCTTCACTTGTGACCACTTTGCTTTGATAGACCTTTCAGTGAAGTTTCCCAGCTCGGATTCTCCACAAGCTCAGTGAGCACATGGCGGACACTGCTCGCATTCGGTCTCCTGTCTGGCACCTACATTAGCATTCCAGTCACATAACTTGCGGAGGAGGGAAGGAGGCTGATTCATGGCGCTCCTGTAATATAGAAAGATGCCACTTGCTAGAGACGTGAATGCTTCGCCCAGAATGCCGGTGTCACGGGGATCATTGCTGCATGTGAATTACTGACTCGTGCTGCAGCCGCAGTAATTACTTTATACAGATGTGAATATTTTGTCATTAATCTTGGATGTTGTGCCGCTGTAACACGGTGACATATGTACTATTATGTATTGTTTTCCAGTAATAAGACGGTTTTATAATTCCCGGCTTGGTATGAAGACGTGGCCTGTAGAATGAGGTACACAAATCATCTTGTTAAAAAACCAGAAGCTTTAGTAGTTTGGAGGCACTGAGGAGTTTTGTCCACCTTTCTCCTGGTGATAATATATTGTCCTCCTGACATTCTGGGATTTTCTCCAGGTCCATGACTGAGGTTCAGCCGCCACTTCTGTATCCTGAGTGCTTTGTGAATTGTGTGGTGGGTTCTTGCCTCTCAGCCTAAGGCTATGTGCACACAGAGTTTTTTTGCTGAGTTTTTAGAGCGGAAACTGAGTAGAACCATTAAGTTTTGGTTTTTTTTGGCATTTTTTTAAGAGAATTTTGAGGATTTCACAGTCAGTTTCTGCTCCAAAACGTCCTAAATAACTGTGTGCACATTCCCTTAGCAAGGTTTTATGTCATATGATGTAAACTAGTTTTCAATTATCAATCATGTCCTGCAAGCCATTGCAGTTTGTAAATGTGTGACTTAAGTGTTGTGCCACATGCGATTACCAGGGCATTGGGTCTTACTGGGAGGCAAAGTGAGACTCACTACAATTGGTGCTGATGACCATAATCCAATCCACTGGTACCAGCATCGCCTAATGGTCATGGCGGTACAGTGATAGAGAGACTCTGAGGCTGCCTCTTTTCTGTGGACACTGTGGTAAGGAGTCTACAGTAGCTGACAACAAAGTGGCACCAATGTCGGGCATTTCAGCACATTTACCAGAGTCACTGCCCCTGTGGGACGACGATCTTGACCTCTGCCTTTTTTTATTATAGTTAAAATGAAATAAAAAGACTAAATGAAAATTAATAACCATCTTGAATTACCACTTCCACCTCATAGGGCTTTTCCCATGAACCGAGTTCATCAACATTTTAATCAGTAGATCTTTGAATAATGATAATTTGCACAATTAGATGGGTTAAACAAAAAATGTTTCTGTGCTGAGAATCTTATTAATGGAAGCAAAGGAGAAAACAGGACATCGCGGGATCCTAGCTGATTCTTTCTTTATGGTAAAACATTGCTTTAAAAACAGGCAGGGAAATATTTTGGCTTACAAAAAGAATCAGCTGTGATCCTGTGCTGTCCTGTCTGTATACTCTTTTGCCTTCTCCCCTGCCCAGGAGCTGTAGTATGACCAGACCATGTTCCTGTACAGTCAGACACAGACATTACACAGTACATAGCAACGGCACATTATAAGAGTATCTCAGCACAGGAACATTTTTTTTTTTTTTAACATATCCAATTGTGAAACTTGTTATTGTAAGATCTGTTAATTAAAATGTACTTTGTTCATGGAAAAACCATTTAAAAGGAACTGGTCAGGTCCCCTAGGCCCTCCAGTCCAGCAGCATTGAGCTATGTGTGATTAAACTCCTTCCCTAGCCATCCCTGTATAACATAATTAAGTTAAATAAATCATGCAGCTGCGGCGACGCAAACTAAATCTCCGAGCACGCCAAAATACTCCGAGCCCACCCGAGCATGCTCGGGGAAACCTGAGTAACGAGTATACTCGCTCATCACTAGTCTTGGGAACTAACGCCCCATCAACTAGTTAGAGCCCGCATTATCATAGGAAAATGTGAGGTTATAAATGCTTTTGAAAGCATATATTTAACAGTGGTTATATTATACAGGGCTGATTAGGGAGGGAGTTTAATCGCTCATAGCTGAATTGAAGGACATGGGGGACCTGACAAGTTCCCTTTAAGCTTAAAGTCACTTTAAAGAGGATCTGTTACCAAATTTCATAATATAAACTGCTCACATTTATAAATTGTTCTCTTATGTACTTTATTTAATAATCCATGTCAGAATGACTGTTGAAACTTGAAATTTATTTTCCTCTTACCAAGTCTGATTGACATCTCCTCAGTGTCCCTCCTCTGTGCTGAAATCTCACACTGCTCAGTACAAGCTGCAGTTGTCAGTCGGCTTGGGAGGACAGAGGTTGAATACACTCATGAACTCTCTTACTTTTTAGGTGAACTTGTAAAATGGTCAATTTTAAAAGGGTTGTCTCATCTTTGGAATAAGAGTTCTTTCTGCGTGCTGCGGGGTGGAGCAGTAAACAATGATTTTAAGAATTACTCCTTTCTTGAGAGCTAAGGATTTTTAATAAGTCAATTGCAAAATTGCTTGTTTTTACAAGCACTTTGTAGTTTTAAGGAATATGGGAAAATAATCCTTTAAAGGGACTCTGTCAGCACAGAATGACTGTTTAAACCATGCACAGGCGCTCGGTGCATCATGGCGTGGCCAAATATTTAAGTGCACCTTCCCACCTGCTTGTTTTCCATTTATCTCTGACCTTCTCTGGCTCTATGAAGCCAGAGCTGTCAATCAAAAAAGGGAGGAAGTGAAGATGGAAGGACAACAAGCAGGTGAGAAGGGGCATTTACAATTTTTTGCCTTGCACTGAGCGCCTGTGCATGGTTGGAACATTTCATTATGCTGTCAGACTTGCTTTAATAGCTTTATAAAACATCCATTCTGACATGGATTTTCAGTGTAAGCAAACCAGCCTCATCAGGTCTAAGATCTATGTAATCTTTACAGTTTGTATTGTGAAATCTGATGAAACCTCAAAACATGAATATACATCATATCAGAGAGCAGGTGGAGTGTTCTTTTTATTTTTGTTCACGGGCCAGATAAGTCTCTTCGCAGAAGAAAAGTCTGTGGTCAGGGTGTATGGCTGCAGACTTACGAGTCGTGACATTGTGCCATACTCAGTCACTATTCTTCTGTATTTCCCTTGCGGGTGGGTCATATTAGTTTAGACATGTTGGTAGATCACCTGCTGATTGCTCCTTTTTACGGTCCCCTTTACACTGAAGGATTGTTTAGGATTTGAAATTCAGCGTCCCCCAGTCGACAGGCTGTGTGTGGTGTTGCATTCAGTCACATTCACTGAGCATCAACATCGGACACAATCCGTGGGCGAGTGTTGTGCTGTTTTTATAAGAAAGCAACTATGTTTTTCTAACTGTGGATATGCCCTTCACTGCAGATTCCACACATAACATACAACAATGTCTGAGCTGATAGTAAGCGTCTTCGACTCGGGGCAATAGTGAGCAATGTTGATGGATGAGCTTTGCTAAACTGTTGTATATTTGACTTCTTATATATTGGCTTCAACTTCTTTTTGTAGGATTTTCTATATTTACCGTATTTTTCGAACTATAGGACGCGCACATGTTTTAGAGGAGGAAATTAGAAATTAAAAATTGAAGCAAAACTGTGGTCAATTCTGGACTAATATCCCCTATCCTGGTAAATATGGCCCTCTCATCCCCATCCTGGTAAATATGGCTCCCTCATCCCTATCCTTAAATGCATGGCCTCCTCATCCCCCCCCATCCTGGGACGGATGGCCTCCTCATCCCCCCCCCATCCTGGGATGGATGGCCTCCTCATCCCCCCCCATCCTGGGATGGATGGCCTCCTCATCCCCCCCCCATCCTGGGACGGATGGCCTCCTCATCCCCCCCCCATCCTGGGACGGATGGCCTCCTCATCCCCCCCCCATCCTGGGACGGATGGCCTCCTCATCCCCCCCCATCCTGGGATGGATGGCCTCCTCATCCCCCCCCCATCCTGGGATGGATGGCCTCCTCATCCCCCCCCCATCCTGGGATGGATGGCCTCCTCATCCCCCCCCCATCCTGGGACGGATGGCCTTCTCATCCCCCCCCATCCTGGGACGGATGGCCTCCTCATCCCCCCCCCCATCCTGGGACGGATGGCCTCCTCATCCCCCCCCCCCCCATCCTGGGACGGATGGCCTCCTCATCCCCCCCCCATCCTGGGACGGATGGCCTCCTCATCCCCCCCCCATCCTGGGACGGATGGCCTCCTCATCCCCCCCCCATCCTGGGACGGATGGCCTCCTCATCCCCCCCCCATCCTGGGACGGATGGCCTCCTCATCCCCCCCCCATCCTGGGACGGATGGCCTCCTCATCCCCCCCCCCCATCCTGGGACGGATGGCCTCCTCATCCCCCCCCCATCCTGGGACGGATGGCCTCCTCATCCCCCCCCCCCCATCCTGGGACGGATGGTCCCCCTCATCCCCCCCCCCATCCTGGGACGGATGGTCCCCCTCATCCCCCCCCATCCTGGGACGGATGGTCCCCCTCATCCCCCCCCCCCATCCTGGGACGGATGGTCCCCCCCATTCTGGGACAGATGGTCCCCCTCATCCCCCCCCATCCTGGGACGGATGGTCCCCCTCATCCCCATCCCCTTCCTGGTAGGCATGGCCCCCATCAGAAAAACATTTAAAAAACATAAGTCATTATACTTGCTTTCCTGTGCTCTCTTGCAGTGTCTTGTTCTGATGCCAGCAGCTGATTTATGCATGTGTATATTCATTGCCCTTTAGCAGGGGGCACAGGAGTTAGCCGCAGCCGCTGGCACCTGCCTCCTGTGACTCGCTGCTGCCACTCTCCCACCTCTCCACCACAGCCAGAGCAGGTACGTCCGGAATAGAATACGCACCCTCCATTTTCATCCACATTTTTTCGTCTTATAGCTCGAAATATACAGTAATTACATGTCTTTCATGATTTTTGCCATTATGTACATTGTGGAATTTAAGCAAAATGAAGCATCATGTGAAAAATATAAATGAAACGCCACAGAGGAAAATGTAGGACAGGGGTTGGTTTAAACACCACAAACTAAAGTTCATATACCAAAAATGTGTGAACAAACCAAAAGTACAAAGAGAGATATTTTAAAGAATATTTTTTATTGAAAAGCAATTAAAAATAGTACCCCAAAATATGTAAAAATGTCAATATATCAGTCAGCCACAAGATGGTGCCATCAGTAATATCCCAAAAGGGGTTATATACAACAAGGTAAGATTAACGTACAACCCTCTCATAGAATGTGACAGAATCAATAGTAAAAGATCATGATTCAAAGTAAAGTAAGTCAGAAAACCCAGAATGGGTGAGCAAAAGGTCAACTAAAGTATTTACCAATAGGGTACTACGGCACCAGGAGTCCCTATGTACGTTTTGGCTATATAAGCCTTCTTTCGGGGGAGTCAGTTGATGAAGTTACCTTTTTTTTTTTTTTATCTTGATTGCTAAAGTACTTCCAACTACTGTTGTTTTTTTTTTTTTTTTTTATTTTATTTTTTTTTCCTGCTCACTGACCATATCATTTTTAGGTTATTTTAATACGTGATTTAGGTTTTATTTTCTTGCTCCTTCATTTTCTTTCTGTATTTTAGATACCATCATTCTATAGCCAAACAACCTTGGCTTCATTATCATGATATCTAAGTAACCTACCTCAAATGGTACCTGAATTTCCAGCAGCGCAGCCAGAAAATATTTGGATGGATCGCGGAGTCGTTGGTTTCCTTACAAATGTCAGACATTTAAAACTTGGTTTTTCAGGGACCTTCAAAAAGAGTTAAGAAAAAGTACAAACCTGTTTGATGAGCGAGTCTGCTTGACAAAATCCCGCAGTCCCTTTGATTTACTGGATCAGGCGGAAGAATCCTGCATGTTCTATCTTCTGTCTATGGTGCTGGCTCCAGAGATGTGCAAGCACCTGCTTTATGATTATAGAATCTGAAGGAGCAAGGTATTATATGTGTAGTAATGAAATGTATGCGGCGTAAGGCTCCTAAGAGGTGTATTTCTGCAGATGATCCGTAAGGAGATGCAAATGTTAATTCTTTGGCATCTGTTTGTTGTACTTGCATTCATCAATATTTTAACAAGGTATTTTTAATCTGATGAGACACGGTGAGACCGCAAGGAAGACATCGCAAGACGCTCGTGTGCTAAACGTCCCCTTTTCTATCTTTTACTGCAGTTTTTTAAAGAAGCCCTCCAATAATCCTTTTTTAATTCTCTAAATATGTGTATGTGTGCATGTTATGTAGTTTCAGTGTATTAAAATACTCACCTACCTCTGCTTTCTCCGGGATCTAGCACCGTTCTGTATCTCTTCTCAGCGATGTCACTGCTCGTCACTCTCCGGGTCACACTGCATTCTGCATGACCCGTAAGTGGCTTTTACAATGTAAGCCAAGGAGGGTCAGAACGTGGCACTGTAAGAACCCATACTAATTTGCAAGAAAAATGGAATAGTGCAATCTGATAAAAAATCGGATTGCGCTCTGACCAATGTTATTCAATGGGTTACATCTCTTCGATTTTTTTTTTTTTTTTTCCCTCACATGATATCGTACTGAGAAAAAAAAAATCACAGCATGCTGCTCTTTGCCGTGTATCTCGAACGAGACTCGCCAAGTCAATGGGGGCGAGCAAAAAAATCGCACAGCACTCACACCATACGAGTGCTGTATGATTTTTACACACCGATCTCCTTTGAAAAGCTGGCAATTCATCTGCCGCGTACAGTAAAATCATGTCGGGACCTGACAGGAAAGAATAGATAGATTACATACAGTGTATACACATAGAATAGATATATGATGTCAGTGACATATACAATTAGTACAGTGAGTATGCAGCTTACTGTACATGTGTTTAATTAAAATTATTTTTCTGAAAGAAATATGACGTGGGCTCCCTCGTAATATTCTTGATCAGCAGAGGGAAAGCTGACGGCTGGGGTCAGATGTTTATAGCCTGGGAAGAGGGTAATATACCTGGAGCTTCCCTGGCTATTAAGATCAGCTCACAGCTGTATATTTAGCCTTTACTGGTTATTAAATTGTGGGACCCCCAAAAAAATGATGTAGGGTCTCGCTATAATTACTTACCTTCGAAGGCTACGCAGACAGCTGCGGGCTGATGGTAATAGCCTAGGAAGGGGCCATGGATAATAAAAACATCATCTCTCAGCTGCCCCAGGTAAGGTGCAATTCTGGCACGTAGCCTCATTGTTCCCAATTGCTCTGATGCCATGGCAAGTGGGGTAATAGTTGGGGGGGTGTTGATATCACCTTTTATAATGTCTGGTGACATCAAGCCCAGAGGTTAGTAATGGAGAGGAGTCAATAAGACGCCCCTATTACTAACCCCATAGTCATATTGTATTTAACACACACACACACACACACACACACACACACACACACACACACACACACACACACACTGAGATTAAAGTCCATTAATTGAAAAAATGATAGACTTATTTAATAAATCTTAATTAAACCATACTTGCTGCATCACCCATTCCAGTGAGGCCAATGTCCCCTGCAAGAGAATTAACATAACAAACAACAATATTCCTCACCTGTCCGCTGAGAAGATGATACTCCATTTGTCCCACGATGTGTCTAGCTCTGCTACATCTAGATGACAGGCTGCATTGTTGTATAATGAGACCATACAGCCTGACATCCAGCAGAGACACTGAGCAGAGTCTGCTATTGCTTCTCAGTATCTAGCCGTGAACTCCTATAGCCTGTCTGATGTCATTGTGAGCGTGAGAAAGTTCTCACACTGGCGGTACCATCAGAAAGGTCCTGGGAGTTTGCAGCCACTGAACTCACTTCACCTAACTGATGTCGCCAAAATACCGTAGTTATTTAAGAAAACGTTTGATTTAAGAGTGGCTGTAATGAGACAATTTTTTCTGCATTTAGAAATGAGCGTTGAAACAAATACAACTGCAATCAGGACGATAGAAGTCTTTTTGTTCTTCGTAAGGTATCAGTTTCATTACCCCTTACTGATCCTGTAAGTGAAAAGCGCCCAAAGAATCTCCTGATTGTACAATATACAGTACATTTTGTAGGATGAGCAATGAAATATTAAAATTCATAAGAACTGATGTTTTCTGGCCTTGCTTGCTAAAGAGTCGAAGAGATTCAATGCAAAAATTTTAAGAAAATCGAAATTTCATTCTCTGTTCACAAATGCAAAAGTAATAAATTGAAGATATTATCATTATCATGTCAATAAGACCCTCTGGGTGGTTCCCCCACTGGTGAGCTCTTTGCAACCCTCACAATGGTCAGATGTACAGAGGATAGATTCATACACTGTGTATGTGCCATTATCTATCTTGCATCTCAGCTCTTATTGAAGTAAATATGACCCATTAACTCAGATGTGAGAGGGTTCGACATCTAGTGCCCCCACAGAGACCAGATTTGTAAAGTGTGCATACCCCCAACAGCCCTACGCCTTGTATGGAGCTGTGCACGCTTTACAAATCTGGTCTCTGTGGGGGCACTAGATGTCGAACCCTCTCACATCTAAGGCTGTGTGCACACGCTGCGGATTCCGCTGCGTTTCCGCAGCGGTTTTGGCCGCTGCGGACACGCAGCAGTTTTAGCTGCGGTGTACAGTACCATTCATTTGAATGGGAAAAAAAAAACGCTGTGCCGGCGCTGCGGAAAAAAAACGCGCGGATTTGCTGCGGTTTTGAATCCGCAGAAAGAATTGCATGTCAATTCTTTCTGCGGAAACCGCTGCGGGTTCCTATCTCCACCATTGTGGAGATAGTGAATCCGCAGGACCAAACTGCAGGCAAAACCGCAGATAATCCGCAGGTCTTTGGACCTGCGGATTATCTGCGGTTTTTGCAAAATCCGTGCGGATTAATCCGCAGCGGATTCCGCAGCGTGTGCACGTACCCTAATATTATTGGCTAAAATCCTGGAAAACCCTTTCAACCAATCCTGCAGTTTGCTATGTACATGGATACATAGAGGCTGTAGATCAGTCTAAATATTATTGTATATGTTTTGGATTAAAAATTTTTATTTTTTTTTACATTTCATTTTATACCCAATTCTGTCCATTTCTTTTAACTTCTACACATTTTTTCTTCATTTTTAGTTTGCATGATATTTTCTTTGCATTAATGTTCACTTTTCAATTTACCGTATGTTGAAAAATTATGAACTTAGCCTAAAACTTTAAAAGGAAAGTGACAGCTGATGCTTGATACCCGATCCATGAGCAGCATGTATCCTACAATGGCTGTATGATTTTAGCCAGGTATGTTTGACTCAGAAAAGCTGTGGTGTTTCAACGGAAAACATAGAATCATAGAATGTTGGAGATGGGAAGGGACCTCCCGTGTCATCGTGTCCAACCCTCTGCTCTCAATGTAGGATTCACTAAAAACGTTAGTGTTTTTTAGTTAAACATATGACTGAAATCATATAGCCAGTGCCTGATACGTGTTGCCTGTGGATCGGGCAGGATCGACTGTGAGGTTCCCGTCAAAGAGCTATTATCTTTGTATTCCGCTTGTATAATTCTGGCCCCATTAAGCCACATTCACACATCCATGTTTTATGGCCCGCCATCCATGGACTGGACTTCTTTCCCAAGTCGGACTCAACAGCCTCAAAGGCAAAAATGTTGCCATCAAATTTGGGTCAGGGGACCTTCGGCCAGTCCATGCACCGCGGTCTGTACTCGTGACGTGTGAATTTAGACCTTACTTAGAATATAAAGCAGATTAAAATGACTTAAAAATGTTCCTCGGTGTTAGACCATAATGCTAATTCCCTTTTGCAGAATTTTGGGAATCATTTAGAGCAGACTGGCCTTTCTGAAACATCCCAAAAAGTAACTGTGTGTAGGAGACATATTGGAAAAAAAACTTTACTTCGTTTTATGTTTATTTTGCAGCTTGCAATTGTTTCATTGCGGTCGATATTACCTTATCTAGCTGGAAAGTCAATTTGCTAAAAAGTGTTGTTGTTCCTTGGTTCCTGACACAACATTAAACATGCCTTGCCCAATGCTTTAACAAAGTAATGAAGTTAAAGTAGTTTTTCAAAGTGACAGCCAGAAGATTCCCTGGGATAGTGGAGAGAATAGCGCTATTGTTTCTCCTAAAAATCAGCAATTTTGGCTTATTACAGCTTATCTGCCTCTGTGACACAATGGGGCACGTCTATCAATGTATCGTAATTAGAAAACTGGCACTGGTAGATAGCGGCATACTTGTATAACAGCTGTGCTTATATCACCAAAAACACGTCTCAATTTTTATTTTTGTGTGCATACGTTGAACAGACAATTGCAGACATCATTCAGATCAAGGCAGGCGCTGCACAACGAAAATTGGCAAATTACTACACTGTAAGGTAACCTTGATGTTTCCATACGTAAAAGATTAGACTCTGTTGCATTGCTGGAATCTTATGAATTCTGTAAATTTGGAAATGTCCCCCGCGTTGTTGTGGTAGTTGTGGCAGCACACTAGATTTTGACTGCAGATGGAGCTTGTCACATGCCATACAATATCCTATTAGAGAGATACGTACATAAGACATAATGTAAAGCAGGGTTCCCCAACCTGTAGATCTCAAGCCCGAGATGTGTGGCTCGCCAGATTGGTGCATTAACAACCAGCAATGAAGACTGGGTCTTCAGATGTTGACTTTTATGAGTAGACCAATACAGAAGAGAAGATCTGGATGTGCGTATTCATGTGAGGTGGTTGAGGGGAAAGACCTACATATAGGATGATGGCGTGTCTTAGAGGCAAGCTTGAAGAATACCAAATGAGGTTAAAGTGGGAACCCTTCAACATGGGGAAGGTTTGTCTGTCGTCATAGCACTAATAGTGGGCTCTGAGTGGCACTACTGTGGGTTTGCTGGCCTGAATGTGGCTTGCCGTGAAGTCTTGTGTAGCTTCTCATGTGCCACTTTCCACCACATTTAGCTGGCATCTGGTGGTTGCTGAACTCACACCAAGTTTACTGATTATATTGATTCTAATCATATACTTTCCTCAACATTTAGTTTGGAAAACCAACAAAAAAAAGTTGTGGAATTATTGAAATGACAAGCTTGTTAGAAAATTATAATTATATGAAAATCATGAAATTTAAACAAAATATTCAAAACCTCTCGATTTATTCAGTGTAGTGTTTTCACCATGCAAAGAAATCACCACAATTACATGCCTTGCAGCTATCAATTAGGTTATTACTGGTGTTTGAGACGTTTTCTGCCACATTGCATGAAAATCATCAAGATCCACTGTTGGCAGCTCCCTTTACAGTTACTGATTAATGTCCCAGATGTGCAAACGACATCTGATAGTTTGTGTAGATACTGTTTAATGTCCTCGGCTTGGTATGTGAAGTTTAATTTCACTTGCACTACAGAACGGATCACTATGTGCCATTTTCCATATCTGATAAGTGGCACTCCTACTTGATGAATATTTTGAGTTGTCTTGACAATTTTTTCAGAGTTTGCATGTCATTAACTTGTCTATCCATCTTGTGATTTCCATAAATACATGACTTTTTCATCTTGGTGTTGCAATTTCACTGTTCCTCCACCTTTGTATCAGCTACATTGGTGTAGGAAGGCATGTAATCAGGTCATAACGTGCACAGTTGTAGTTTTAAATATTTTTGGAATAATAGCTTGCTAAAAGATGTCTTTTGCATTTTTTTTTGCATTTCCATCGGCACTTGGAATTTTTTTCCCTTATGTTTTACAGCATTGTATGTCAAATTTGAATGTTGTCCTTCGAAATTACAACTTGTCTTGCAAAAAATAATCTCTTAAATGGCTATTTCAATGGAAGAATAAAAGTTATAGCTCGTGGAACAAATAGGGGGAAGACAAATGCATAAAGAAAAATCAAAACATTCCTGGGTCCTTAATGGGGTTGTCAACTACTCAGACAAACTCTTCTGAATCCTTATGTTTCCCCCAGTAATATAATAACACCATTGCTCACATCAGGTGCCGGCGTCGCTAGTGGTGTTGGCATTCCTGGGGCTGGCTTCACTCTCCTCTCCCATGGTCGTGGGAGCTGCAGCAGCTGTCACTTCCTCTGGATGTCTTCATTTGCCCGAAGAAGGGGAGAGTGAAGTCATCACTGACTGGCCGTAGGGATCGTGTGAAATCACAATGTCACGCGAGCTCTTGGAAAGCCAGTGGCGACACCGCTGGAATGACTACGACACCAGAGGTGAATGTAGGTGTTAGTATTTTACTGGGGGGGGGGAGGAATTAAGGGGTTTTCCGTGTAGTGGAGAAACCCTTTAAGAGGTTAAAGTGATTATCTGCTCTGGTTTACTAAACTTGTTTCCTTTCTATTATATATTTTTTTTTTTTTTTAACTAGATGGCTAGTCTTTTCCATTGGATCATTCAGTAGGACACTGCCTATAGAATTCCAGCATCACAGATTTGAGACTATTCACAGTAGTACTGCAGTCAGGTTTCTTCTTGTGTTTTTTTTTTTTTTTCTTTAAGTCTGTATCTGTAATTTGTACATGAGGTACATTTGATCTATACATTATACTGTACAAAGTTTTCCTTTTTACTGTCCATCTCCATAGCTTTGTATTTATCATTCTGCCTGAAGTTCCCGACATTCTCCACTCTAATTAGAAAATCTCCTCCGCTCCTGTAAAACAATATCAGGTACATACCGGTTTGCAGTTCTACACTTGATTTTCCAGGGCTCATCATTTTGGTGTTTTTCTTTAAAAATATCTCTACACAGGAGGGAAGAGGATTCGGCAACGGTTATAATTATTTTTTCCTGCTGTAATTTCAGATGTCAGTTCTCATTGAACAAAAGGAATGTGTTCAAGCTCTAGCTGACAGTGTGCTGGGGATTACTTTGGGTTTTATTATAATATCTCAATTAGGCAATTATTGTAATGGTTCTGTTTCAAAACAGGTATTTCGAGTACTTAAAATGTTGCACCGATGTAGCAGAACTGAGTTTCCCCTATGAGGTAGAGTTGAACTCCTCTTGTTTTGATGGTCTACATCAGTGTTCCCCCAACTCCAGTCCTCAAGAGCCACCAACAGGTCATGAAAACATGAATTGAGGATGGCTCTTGAGGACAGGATTTGGGGAACACTGGTCTACATATTATCTTAAAGGGATTGGCCATGTCTTTTTATTGATCGGCGGGGTGCTTCTACTTGCACCCCCACCAATCAGCTGTTACCAACGCCATTTGCTGCCTGAAGTTCTTGGATGTTGCCGTAATACAGCAGCTCTATCATTTCTGTAGTGGTTGCTCCCTTTACTGCAGATCCACATCTGAAAACGATTAGGGGTCGATCTGTAATACCCATGGAGGCTACTGTGCTCTTAGGAACCTTGAGTACTGCAGGAATTCTTTTGCAACCTTGACCAGATCTGTGCCTTGCCACAATTCTGTCTCTGAGCTCCTTGGCCAGTTCCTTTGACCTCATGATTCTCATTTGGTCTGACATGCATTGTGATCTGTGAGGTCTTATATAGACAGGTGTATGCCTTTACAAATCAAGTCCTATCAGTTTAATTAAACACAGCTGGACTCCAATGAAGGAGTAGAACCATCTCAAGGAGGATCACAAGGAAATGGACAGCATGTAACTTAAATACGAGTGTATGAGCAAAGGTCTGAATACTTATGACCATGTGATATTTCAGTATTTCCCTTTTAATACATTTGCAAGAATTTCTACGTTTGTTTTTTTTTTTTTTTTGTTCAGTCAAGATGGGGTGCAGAGTGTACATTAATGAGAAATTACCAAATGGCTGCAATGAAACAGTGAAAAACTTAAAGAGGTCTGAATACTTTCCATAATTACTGTAGCCGTTCTCAAAAAGATGGTCTGGCTAATCATTTGGGTGGCAGCTATCACTCCCGACTCCTCTGTACACAAGTTTGCTCACTCTGCCGGGCATTCCTGTGTGCTCTTCGAGAGCGCCGCAGCTACACTTCTCTGACAGCGGCATATCTTGCTGGCAAACAGATTGACAGTCTGAAATCAGACATTCTGGATCCTTATCTTCACTGACATCGTTTACTGCTAGAGAGTCGGGAGGCCCCCATACACTTCAGACTATTACCTACAATACACTATCGTGTATGGGTGCTAAGGACTTCAACGTTTTTTGCCTAAATTCACAGATTTTTCTGTTGATCATAAAATTACTTTTCAGTATTAAGTCTTAACTCTACTTCTGTGACCTGTGAGCCAGGGAAGTGTTTTCCCACAGGTCATCCAGCTTTTTGGTTAGCGAATAAAAGAGATCAGTCTCAGGATACTTTTGTCTTTTTTTTTTTTTCATAAAATACTTTACATAAGTTGTTCTGATAGACACGGTACCATAATATAATTTTTTTACTGCACGTGACAGATAAATTTGACAGCAACAAATCCCATATATTAATATGCAGTTTTGTCTAATATTTACCCCTTAAAGTTAAGTGACTGCGAGCCATGAAAAGCCAAAACCAGGACTGGGTGAAAAATGCAGAAGCGGTGACGTGTTTCTGTTTGGGTATGTGAACGCCGATCCCGAGTTGCTGCGGGTTTGACACTGCGCATTTATGCAGCATCAAACCCGCAATCTCCAGCTGTGGCAGCCCAGTGGATGCGTCCAAAGTCGCCTGCTGATCACCAGCATTGACAGGTGGTGCGTCTTTCAAGACTGCTGCATGTCAATTTCCCTTGCAGAGACACTAGAAATTAAATCAGTAGAAATGTATTGAATGCGGTAAATCCGCACAGTTCAGTGATCACACGCGGATTTACCTGCGATCAATAGAAGGCAGCTCTTTCTATGCAGTGACCATACGCTGCATCCAAAGCGCTGCTAGTTCTTGATCGTGAGCGCCCATCCTTCTACTTTTCTGCTGATTTTTCGTTACAAATACTGATGTAAAATACTGACCAAATACTGAACGTGTGAGTGTGGCCTAATACAGGTAATAACGATGTATTTACAGAGCCAAGTGGATGTCCCACCACACCTTAAGTCCCTAAGACCATTTTTTCTATGGACATACTTCAAGACTCATTCAGACAAGGGTATTAAAAGGGTACATGTGCATGAGAAGAATAAAAGCGAGAAAAATATTGCAGCATACACAATTCTGGTCACTTATGAACGAAAATAATGCATGCAAAAGAAGGTAGCTTCAACCCCTGGAGCCGATGGAGCTACACATGAAGCCAATCATGGCTGAACATACCAGCAATGCAATAGTGGCCCAAGAGGTAAGGGGTCACTTCTGTAGCACACATATAAAAGGGTGAATGTTGGACTGCACAGATCCTATATGCTATTCTTACACAGGGGCCCTTTTCTGTCTCTCTACACCCCTGGGGGCCAGTAAAGTCTGTCTAGAATTTTCCTAATGCTTATGATAGCCATCTGGATTCAATCTTAAAGGGTTTGGCTACTACTTTTTTTTATTGATAGCCTATCCTAATGATAAACCATTAACATCTGATTAATGGGTATGCAACTAATGGCACTTGCGTCGATCAGTTGTTACGAGTGCAGGCAAGAAGTACCGAGTAAAAAGGCCGTAGATGTTTTGGATTGTCATGATTTAACCCCTTAACAACCGCCGATACGCCTTTTAACGGCGGTGGTTAAGGGTACTTAAACCACTGTGCTGTTAATTTACGGCGCTGTGGAAAAAGTGTATAGCGCCCCCCAGAGTCAGATTTTCTCCGGGGTCTCGGCTTGCGGGTGGTAGCCGAGACCACAGAGAACATGATTCGGGTCCGTTTTTACCGACCCCGGTTTTGCAATCGTATAATGGCGACCGCAAAAAAAGTAAATAACCCCCCCTTTATCACCCCCCACTTAGTTAGGGAAAAATTAATGAAATAAAGAAAATATATTTATTTTAATTTTCCCATTAGAGTTGTGCTAAAGTTTGAGTTGGAATTAGGGTTGGGATTAGGGATTAGGGATAGGGGTGTGTTGGGGTTAGGTTTGTGGTTAAGGTTATGGTTGGGGTTGGGGTTGGGATTAGGGTTATTGGTGTGTTGGGTTAGGGTTGGGGTTATGGTTATTGGTGTGTTGGGGTTAGGGTTGGAGTTAGAATTGAGGGGTTTCCACTGTTTAGGCACATTCAGGGGCTCTCCAAACGCGACATGGCGCCACCATTGATCCCAGCCAATTTTGCGTTCAAAAAGTCAAGCGGTGCTCCCTCCTGAGCCCTGATATATGCCCAAACAGTGGTTTACCCCAACATAAGGGGCATCAGCGTACTCAGAACAAATTGCACAACTTTTGGGGTCTGATTTCTCCTGTTAACCTTGGGAAAATAAAAGATTAGGGGCTAAAAAAATCATTTTTGTGGGGGGGAAAAGATTTTTTTTTTTTTAATTTTCACGGGTCTGCGTTATAAATTTCTGTGAAGCAGTTAGGGGTTCAAAGTTCTCACAACACATCTAGAGAAGTTCTTTGGGGGGGTCTAGTTTCCAAAATGGGGTCACTTGTGGGGGTGTCGACTGTTTAGGTACATCAGGGGCTCTGCAAATGCAACTTGACGCCCGCAGACCATTCCATCAAAGTCTGCATTCCAAAACGGCGCTCCTTCCCTTCCAAGCTCTGCCATGCGCCCAAACAGTGGTTCCCCCCCACATAAGGGGTATCCATGTACTCATGACAAATTGCACAACTTTTGGGGTCCAATTTCTCCTGTTACCCTTGGGGAAAATAAAAAATTGGGGGCGAAAAGATCATTTTTGTGAAAAAAATAAGATTTTTTTATTTTTACGGCTCTACATTATAAACTTCTGTGAAGCACTTGGGGGTTCAAAGTGCTCACCACACATCTAGATAAGTTCCTTAGGGTGTCAACTTTTCAAAATGGTGTCACTTGTGGGGGGTTTGCTCTATTTAGGCACATCAGGGGCTCTCCAAATGTGACATGGCGTCCGATATCAATTCCAGCCAATTTTTTCATTGAAAAGTAAAACGACGCTCCTTCCCTTCCGAGCTATGCTATGCACCCAAAACATTGTCAAAATTACCGCGATCCATGGAAGTGTTCCAGAGTTATTACTTCATAAAGGGACAATTACTTCATAAAGGGACAGTGGTCAGAATTGTAAAAATTGGCCTGGTCATTAACATGCAAACCACCTTTGGCGGTAAAGTGGTTAAGTTGCAAATTGGCTCCGTCACTAAGGGGTTAAAAAGAGAAAACGCAGCAGTTTTACAGTAAATGGCTTCACCCAACTACTAACCATGAGTGGAGAAAAAGTTTTGGCGTTATCATTGATATTCTCTGAAAAAAGCAAAAATTCTGCCAGGGGATGTAAACTTATGAAAACAACTGTATGATCCTAAAAATTATTCTCCCTCCCCCCACCAAAGTAAAATGTGCTGTGTCCAATTTTACCACCTGTAACTTTTCTGCATATTTATCAGCTGCCGAGTATTGGAGCGAATTGCCCAACAAACCAATCTTTAAGCAAGATAGTTTTTCACAAAGGCCAACATCCTATTCTAGGTTGTAGATCCCCACAAGTGTTTTTTTTTCAGTTTTTTTTTTTTCAAGCGCTAACTCAAACATTTTTGTGGAAAGAAGAGTAATTTTTATGTTTTTTTGTTCAATGGTATGAAACTCTGAGGCACCTGTGGGTTCAAAATGCAAACCACACACCTAGATCAAGTCTTTGACGGGTATAGTTTTCAACATTCGGTCTCTTTTTGAGGGGGGTGGTGGTGTTTAGCTGTTTTGACCATGCTCTGCAAATGCAAAAGGACTCTGTCTATTCCAATCAAATTTGCTCTCCAAAAGTCAAATAGCGCTCCTTTCCTCCCGATCTCTACTGTTTTGTTCAGCCAGTGATTTACAACCACATTGTAACTAATCTTGGGGTTCATTTTCTTGTGTTCTACATTGTGGAAATTACACATTTGGGGCGAACGCAAAATTGTAGCTGGGAAAAAAATTGTAATTTTATTATTTTGTATTAATTCCTGTTGTGAAATATCTGAAGGGTAACAAAATTTGTGACAACTGGAGTGCAATTGAATAACTTTTGGATGTTTTCCAATATACGGCCAGCTCAAAGTCACTGCAAAACTGAATAGGTCCCTTAATAAAAAAAAAAAAAACCCTCCTTACACCCTTATAAGGTAAGAAAGCGTTTGAAAGGTAATGCTGAAATGAAGTAAATGAAATGTTAAGTTTTTCATGTTGTATCTTAGCTTAAAGGTATAAAAATGTAAAGTTTTGAACTTTGCTAATTTGTTTTAAAATTGTCACCAAATGTCCAATATTTTTATGAAAAAGGTAAAGGTAAAACAGAACGATTGAAAAAATGATGAAAAAAAAATTCTCAAACAATTGGATTTGTAAAATCATTGCAGTTTTCACCATGTAAAGTAATACATTAGATTTAAAAAATGGGGCTAGGGCCAAAAATTGACCCCATTACTGAGGTGTTATAATGTAGATATTGTACTGAGGGGTTAAAATTCAGATATTGTAAATCCTATCCAAATAAAAATGCGAACTTCAATCATGGCGATCTGTAAAGAATAAAATTATTTTATATATACAGCTCTGGCAAAAATTAAGAGACCACTTTCAAATGTTCAGTTTGTCTGATTTTTCCCTTTATAGGTATATTTTTGAGTAAAATGTAAAAAAATTCAATATTTTGTGGAATAACCATGATTTTTAAAAACCGCTTTCATGTGTCTTGGCATGCTTGCCACCAGTCTTTCACACTGCTTCTGGCGCAAAAATTTAAGCAGTTTTTCTTTGTTTGATGGCTTGTGACAATCCGTCATCCTCTTGATTATGTAGCGCCCCCAGGAGCACGGTCGCCACGGTGGCATTACCTCCCAGTCCCTCCTAGGGAGTGTGATGTCATGCTTGGAAGCAATGAAAGGGTCTCTCTATCAGGTAGTTTCAGCACACAGCACAGTTCCTACTCCGGGTCAGCAGAAGGAGCTCTGAACCAAACTGCTGAGGAGCTGCTCTCTGTGGTCAGGAATAGGAGGTTAGTTAGTTGGTGCAGGGAGAGGGAAGAGTGTGGACGTGTTGAGACAAGCTGGGGACTGGAGCTGGAGTTTAGCTCACCCCTAAGCTGAAGCGCATTGGCCCGGATGCCGGAGTCCGAGGCTGTGTGGATACTAAAGGTCCCACAGCAGAAGCCGGAGGAATAGAGGCTGTAAATGCTCTTTTCCCAACTGAGAATCGACGACACAGCAGCAATGTGTGTGAGCCAGAGAGCGAGAGAGGGCTACAGGTGCCTGTCATGCAAGTGGAGTTCTACGTAACAGACAGAGGAACTTGTGTGGAGTTCAAAACCGCAAGTACTTCAGAATAGCGCTAGAAAGGAGACCTCACAACCCATCTGCATAGGGAGATTCCCAAGTTGCTTCCAGGCTGACTAACTCCTGTACCATCTGAAATCTGAATCCTGGACTGTACCTACAAAGCACAGTAAAAGGTAAAAGAAACTGCATTCTGTTGTGACCTTTGAATTCTTCCTGCAACCCCTTAGGCAAGGAGATGTAGCAGTGCTGAAACACTACATCATCTACCTCGACATCTATTACAACTGCCCTGGGACTACAGCTCTGCCAGTGGAGAGCTATTAAACCTCTGCTGCATCACACCATCTGTCCCAGAGGATCTGCACTGCAGCGCTGGTCCCCTTCTGACGAGATACCACAGGTGGTGTCACGAATACTCTTTACCGAAACTCTTATCGTCATCATCCCCTGTAAATAGTCCCCATCCATTGGATGCCCAGGGCCATGGACTGGGTCACCACCGCTGTGACACTGTCCCTTTTAAGACACTGGCCCGGTACCGAGTACCCCACTTGCCCTGGCGGGCGCTCCGATTACTTTCCAGAGGTTTTCAATGGGGTTCAGGTCTGGAGAATGGGCTGCCCATGACAGGGTTTTGATGTGGTGGTCTCTTAATTTTTGCCAGAGCTGTATGTACAGCTCTTGATTGGTGCACAGTATATTGATCTTTTTTCCAGGACAAAAACTGTGGTTAGTTTTTACTTTCTTTTCTTCTGAAGACACTGAGAAAGCTTTTAAAACCTGATGTGACAATGCTGCCCTGAAAAATCTATCATGCCCAATCATGTGGATAATGCAATATCTCCTGTGCTTGGCAGGGTGAATCATGGAGGTGTTAACTATTCAACATCCTCCTGCCGCCACTTCAATAGAACGGAGCCGCCTGTGTATTTTTTTCTTTTGTTCTTTTTTTGTTATAGCGTTCAGAAATATTCACAGGAAAGAAAGCTCTTCAGTACGCTGTGCCTCATCGTAATCTGCAGTGGGATACTTTACAAGTGAACATTGCATTGTTTGGATATATGAGTTTCTTCAGGAACAAAATGACAAATTTCATTGCTTCGTGGCGCACAGATACAGTGGAAATAATCGATCCAGAGGGGCTACTGAGAAGCTCCGTGTGACAGGCCAAACAGTGATTAATAGACGGCTTTCAGGGGTTTCTCTATTCCCAATATCCTTTCCTTCTCCCGGCTGGATGTTCTAAATTCTTATTTGGCAAAGTTACATTCCGCAGACACCATCTAGGTAGTGCGGATATTACTTATCAGCTTAAATCCTTGGTAGTATGTAGCAAAGAAAATAAATGAAACTACAACATTATAGTTACGATATATTATGCAACATGATAGTTGTAATAACACGCCACAAATGACTATAAAATACTTTCCGTCTTTGTATAGTTCTGGATTAATGTTATATTATTTCCTTAAGAAAATTGAATAATATACAGTATATCTTTTTCCATAATTGTTTTCAGTCTTTCGTTTATATATGTGGGTGTCTGGGGAAAGCGTATTATGGCGACTTTTAGGGTTCCTTATAGAATTGGCACCTTGCATTCGAGAATCGATCGGTAATCTAGTTAGGAAGTGAGAGTATTCAGGAGTCTTGGAACCCCTGAAGAAGCAATAATGGCAGCTGAGGTGGAACTAGGAAGTGGCCCACTAATTTCAGCTAGTTATGTTAGGACTTTTTTTTGGACGAGAAAATGAGCAGAAACTAAAACATTTTGCGGAGTTTTGTTTTTTTTTTTGCGGATTTTGAGAACTTCTGCTCAATTTCAACTCTAAAAACTCCTCAATTCACTGTGTGAAAATGACTTGGGGGGGCCCCCCTTCATATGTCTGTATGAAATCGGTACCAGAGTGTTCTTCCAGTATGGGTAAAGAGAGAATACAATTACAAAGCTTCTTCTATACTCCTCAATGTTAAACACTGACAGCAGACAGATGTCATCCGTGTGCTGTACGTGCTGAACATTGCAAAGTATAGACTTGTTTTGGACGGTCCTCAGTGTTGCCGGAAAAAATGGACATGGCATCTTCCCAGTTCCACTGTCTAAGGCATGTCCAGGCCTTTGAAATTCTCATGGGCCTCCAGCCTATCTAAACAGGTTATAGCCTTTATGAAAAGATACTTGACTGAGTTTTCCAGTTTCAGAAACCTCATACTCTGCTGCCATTGACAAAAACAAACTGTGTTTTACTTCTCCCTCCCCGGGTTCTGCGCAGTCTGTACCGCAGCTCCCGGTGTCTATTATTGACTTCAATGCGAACGTCTCATTAACAGCACTGCAGCCCATAACTGAGCTCAGTGGTTTTGCCCAAGTTGACTTCATGAGTTGACGCTGCTGAACTCAGTGACCGCCTGAAGCGCTGTCAGCAATCGACATCGGGAGCGGCGAGTCAGTGCTAGACCCAGAAGGATGAGTTAAGCACAGTTTGCTTGTTTTTACCCAAGATAAACTGCAGCCGATGTGACTTGAACAAGGTTAGGAAAGTATGATGTTTTTCCACGTACAATGCCACCCTGCAAATTGGCGGTGTGCAGTGCTGCAGCTTAGTCCTGGCGGAACTCACTTGATATAAACTGTGGACACTTCTATTCCAGGACCACTGCTTAGTGGTTCTGCCAGCCATGCAGTATTAGGACTGGAGAAATGGGGAGTCGGGGAGGTGAGTATTGCTGCTTTCATGTTGTTTTTTTTTTTTTAAACTCATTCTGAAACATTGGTAAAAAAAATTACCAACTGGATTGTTCAATAAATGTGCAGAAATCAATGACATGCAGAAGTAAGAAACTTTGTAATATAGAGGCAGAGAAATCTGCTTCTTTATCTACTTATGAGCTACTTCTTCCGCTGCTGGAGTATGTAGTATAATGCGAAAACAGAGTGCAACACCGTAAGCTCATGCTGAGCATTTAAGCAAGTGTTTAGCTTCAATCTGGAGCTTGACTCACATCCACACAGCTTAGTACTGCTGCATAATTTTATCCAAGATAATGCTGTCTCTTTCTGTGCTAAAAAGGAATGAAGACCAGAAATAGCTATTTGTCCTGTGATGCGTATGTGAGAATTCCAGGCGTATAGTTTCCTCCCATCAGCTTAGCATCAATTGCAAATTATTGCAAAAAAGTCTGCAGAGGAGGAAAGCGGTGAATATGCAGGATGCACGTCATGTAATGACCTGAAGTAGTGTTAAGTTTAGTGATGAGTGAGTATACTCATTGCTCGGGTTTTCCCGAGCATGCTTGGTTGACCACCTAGTATTTTGGCGTGCTCGGAGATTGTTTTTGTCGCCTCAGCTGCATGATCTGCGGCTGCTGGACAGCCTGAATACATGTGAGGAATGCCTTTTGTTATGGAATCTCCACATGGATTCAGGCTGTCTAGCAGCCGCAAATCATGCAGCTGAGGCGACAAAAACTAAATCTCCTAGCACGCCAAAATACTCGGTCACACGAGCGTGCTCGAAAAAACCCGAGCAAAGAGTATACTCGCTCATCACTAGCTATGTTCACAGAATACTTTATTCTGAAAAGTTACTTAAAAGTACAGTCACCCTTTAAGGCTGCGTGCTTTGAAATATAAAAATGGACCCTTAAATGAAGACTAGTGACAATTGCCGCTTTGCACAGATATTGATGCCATTAAGGATGCATATAGCCGTCCAGGAGACACGTTAGTGGGTTAAACTTCCCATCTGTTTCATTTGAAGCTGACTGACCTGTGTTCTTTTTCTCCATCATTCCATTTTGTAAAGAGTCACAGGAGTAGACCAGATATGTCTGTCAAGCTGACAATAGAGAACAGCTCGTTCTGCGTTGATGTTTTATTAGTTTCCCTGCCCTCGTCAGATGGCAAGGCTACATCTACATTATGTGCAGGCACCGTCTATTATTATTATGGGATAAACATCATCCATTTACAAACTCTGAAAACCTCGGCTCCGGTTTGCCAGTAAACAAATATTATTTTTAAAATCGAATAAAAGGTATTACCTGCTACTTTGGCCCAAATGTAATTCTCAGTTTTGGTCACCCATTGTCCTCTCCCGTGAGATTAACCTGACGTTTTCATTTCAACACAGGAGCAAACTCTCGCTCTTCGCAAAGAAGGGATTGGAGTCGTTTTGGATTCCGAGCTGCCTCATCTCATTGGCATTGATGATGATCTTCTGAGCACCGGTATTATATTGTATCACTTGAAGGTAAGAATTGCTGCTCTCTTTTCTTTCTAAGCTGTCGTCTTTTTAATCTTTTTGCATTGCACACAGCTGATCTCACTTTAATCTAAATGCCATGCACAATAAATGTCAAGAAATGGAATTTTTCTTCATTTTGACTCCACAGATGCAAATGGTTCCTCACAGATGCAAAGTCAATTTTTTTTATACTACTTTTAACATGTTATTAGCTGAAGAATCTTTTATTCAGACGATTTGTAGGCTTTCTGATTCTTGGAGATTTCAGAAGGCTACTATTGATTCCGGGAAATAGGCAAACTCTTCCGGGACATTATCCCTTTTTTCCTGAGACTCCTGGATGTGCTTTACTTATTTACTTCACAGTTTCATATCGAAAAGTGTGTTGGGAGCCTGGGAGGGGTATGCGTACAGATTCACATTGATGTAGGAGACCCAAACCAAATAAATGGCCTGCTACATAACTACGAGTGAAAAAGAGGCAGCCTATGTAGTTGATAATAGTAGTTGTAGTTGATACATAAGTCAAGCAAATATAGTAATCTTTGTAATAAATCTTATCAAGAAATTGTCCTTTTTTCCCCTCCACTTATGAGCCGCTACTTATCCCTCACTGCCTCCTGAACTTAACATCCACTTTGAAAATTTGAAAAAACAGTTAAAAATAAGTCTTGCTCGGAAGCAAGATGGAGCCAGATGGAGCGCCACTTCACTGAGGTTTTAGACCATATCTTCTATTAAAGTTTATTGCTAGAGGGAGAAAAAGGGAGAAGCAAACAGCACAGCAAGAGACTAGGCCAGTGATGGCGACCCTTTCTGAGACCGAGTGCCCAAACTGCAAGCTAAAACCCAATTATTTATAATGAAGTGCCAACAGCGCAGTTTAAATTATCAATGTACAAGAGTATAGAGAGATAATAGATTTTGGCATGTAATGCAAGCAGATTACATGCTGAAACCGTCTTCTACATTTCACAGTGTGAATATCTCTAATCTCTAGCCACAGTCACACAAATGTGATAACACTTACTGTATCTGGCTTTTGCTGACTTGGAGATGGCTGGCTTGTGGATAGCAGCTGGCAAGAATGGCAGGCTAGGCGGCTTCACCGTGAACTGAAAAAGTATAAATATTTGCTGCGGCTCTACATTTTACAAAAATATGTAAAACTTAAATGGGACATGTCAAAAGTTTAGATTGCTGACTGTCCAGGTGCTGAGATTGCTAATCGCCGACAAACTAGTAACAGGTACACACTTTTAATTACTGTGCTCACCTCCTGCCCAATTAGAATGGTCCCACAGCCAGTAGTGATGATCCCATCCTGCTCCCCTTCTTGTAGTAATGTCCCATCATGATCCACTTCTTTTAGTAATATGCCCCATAATGATCCCCTTCTTTTAGCAATGTGCGCCATCATGATCCCCTTTTTTAGTAATGTGCCCCATCATGATCCCCTTCTCTTAGTAATGTCCCCATCATTATCTCCTCATGTAGAAATGTGCTCCATCATTTTTGGCCCCTGTATGGTTAAAAATGAGAAAAAAAAAAAAAAAATCATCCTCGCCTTCCTGCTCTCGCTCCACCGCTACTGTCTTCTGGAAGTTCCCGCGTGGCTGCGGCACAAGGCGTCATTTAATGGTGCCGAGCATAATGACGCTCTCCGTCTCTCCTGGGCCCACAGGCCTGCGGCCCAGGAGAGTCCGTGTCGGAGCGAGGAGCAATGTCTTCGCCGAACCGACAAACTTTGAACTGCTAGTGCGATCGCGCTAGCAGTTCAAAGCAGAGATACACTTGGGCTTAGGAGACGCCGCATGCCAACAGAGGGCTCTGCATGCCTTCTCTGGCACGCGTGCCATAGGTTCGCCATCACTGGACTAGGCAGGCACGGGCAAGTTATACTGCACCTTGGAAAAAACATTTCTCAAGTTATTCTGAACACTGCTACACAGCCTCACTCTTCCTTGTTTCTTGGGGGGGGGGGTAGGTAGGGATGGCACTTCTTTTTGAGTGACAGTTGTGCTTCAGTAGCTTTGTCTTGCTGAGCTTTCAATAAGTAACTGGGACACAAGAACAGTCTGTTATTGCTTATTCTATACCTTGCTATTACTATCATTACATATAGCGATAACTGAGCCTTTAAACAAGCCCATGGCTTGGGAAAGTGAGAGCACTGATTAGAAGAACTGCTCTGGAAAGTTCTGATTGTTGAGGCTTAGGGCCTTTGATTTTGCAGGACAGCTAACAGGTCTGGAGCTGCTAACTGTATACCAGTTTTCCCCAACTCCAGTCCTCAAGCCACACACAGGTTTTTTTAATAATGTCTATTTGATAATGCCATCACCTATGCAATACTAAGGAAATCCTGAAAATACGATTGCTTTGTGGCTCTTGAGGACTGGAGTTGGGGAACAATGCTCTATAGACTTAAGTGAGTTGGAGAGAGGTAGCTAGTATCTCAGGAGTTAACTTCTCTTCTGGTATGTAGCTTCCTTACACTGTGTTCCAAATTATTATGCAAAAAATATTTCCTCATATTTTCTCTAAATTACCTGTATGAATTGCAGTCATTGTTATTTTCCAGTCCTCTAATATTCTAGTATAATTGCAATGTTTTTGAACAAACTGCCTATGAAAACAGTATATTTTTAAAAATAAGAAACACTCAAAGTGCATGTTCCAAATTATTATGCACAGCAGAGTTTTCAACCTTTTTTATTTTGAACAAAAAAATGGTCAATTGTGAAATTATAAGCATTATCAGCTTATTACAAAATGAAATCAAACAGTTTTCAAGTCAAAACTTTATTCTATGTGATGTTACATTTGCACATAGGACCCCTTGTTCGAAAGAAGCTTCTGAATGCTCTCGTCCATTAAATTTGTCACTTTTTGGATGGTTTGTGCTTCAATTGTTTTGCATGTGGACAGAATACCCTCCCAGAGCTGTTGCTTAGATGTGAACTGCCTCCCGCCATCATAGACACTCCTTTTGATGATGCTCCAGAGGTTCTCAATGGGATTGAGGTCAGGGGAAGATGGTGGCCACACCTTAAGTTTGTCCTCTTTTATGCCCATAGCAGCCAGAGATGCAGATGTGTTATTTGCAGCATAGAATCATAGAATCGTAGAGTTGGAAGGGACCTCCTGGGCCATCTGGTCCAACCCCCTGCGGCGGAAAGCACGGTTCTTCCTCTTGAACCATGGCAGGAAGTGCTGTTTTAGAAACTCCACATAGATTATGGAGTTCATCTTTACCCCTTCAGGGATCCTAAAGGGGCCGACAATCTCTCTCCCCATGATTCCAGCCCAAAACATTACTCCACCTCCTCCTTGTTGGCGCCTTAGCCGTGTTTTCATGGGGTCTCCATCAACCAGCCATCCTCTACTCCATCCATCTGGACCATCGAGCGTTGCACGGCACTCGGTGAACAAAACAGTTTGGAAGTCAGTCTTCATGTATCGTTTGGCCACTGGAGCCGTTTCTGCTTGTGTGCAGTGGATAGAGGTGGTCGACAGGATGGCTTACGCACAGCTGCAAACCTCTGAAGGACCCTGCATCTTGTTGTTCAGGGGACGTTGGAGGCACCAGCAGCTTCAAAAACTTGTCTGCTGCTATGACAAGGCATTTTTGCAGCTGCTCTTTTAACCTGACGCAATTGCCTGTTGGAAAGAGTCCTCAATTTTTCCTTATCAGCACGCACACGTGTGTGCTGGGAATCAGCTACATACTTCTTGATTGTGCGATGATCACGATGAAGTGTCTTGGCAATGTTGATTGTAGTCATGTCTTGACCTAAATACTCCACAATTTGTTGCTTCTCAGCAGCCGACACATCCTTTTTCTTTACCATTTTGGCAAAAAATGTAGGCTGCTTAAAAATGTGGAACAGCCTTCTTAAGTAGTCTTGCCTTTATTTGGACACACCTGCCAAACTAATTTGCACAGGTATCTGCAATTGCTTTCAGTGATATAAAGAGCCCTGACACACATCACAATCAATAAGTTTAAATGACAAACAAAAAAATTCTAACCTTATCACTCCTAAACTCTTTTTGCATAATAATTTGGAAAACAGTTTACATACCCAGGCTCTGGAGGCCACATTCCTTGGCAGCAAGTTGTACTGTAAGATAAAAGCTCTAACAGCAGGAAAATGACAGCAGAAAGAAAAAGTAAGTTAATTGCAAACTTGCTTATTTTCATTCTGTCTGTCTATACTATTTTCATAACATGACAATACCACTTTAAGTGCTGAATTCGCAGCCACACAGCTCAGTACTGCAGTTTCACATTATCTGTTCTACTGTTTTTTGTGTCGTACACACAATGAAGAGCTGGAATCCCTTCCTCTGTTTAGAGTACAACCACACACAAAGGAGTAAAATAGCCAGCAGACGCAATTCTAAATACATAAAGGAACCAAGTGGTATTTATTGCTAGCTGACTAAATGGACACATAAGTGTTAAACACTAAGACAGTCGAAAATATACAAAAAGCACAACACCGAGAAAGACACATATTGACCGACCATGAATCCCAGAATTAAAATATAAATTTTATTAGTATAACAGGAATATAAATAATTAAGGAAACCATCACTGTATGAATTAAAATTTTGTATATGCTAAAAAGGGGCAATACTATCCAGATATAGGGGCATACAATACGACAAATGGTGCTAAAAATATGCAAATTAGTAAAAAACAATAAAAAACATACTACTGTGCAGTGAATTAAGGACAAAAGAAAAACAGCAATGTGAATCCTATATAAATAATGTGCATCATGAAAAAATTCTTTTATGTAAAAAAAAGTGCACCAAGAAACATTTATAAATAAAGTGCAGTGCATGAAAGACCAGTAGGTGTCAGTACTCAGGTATGCCGCATAGGAAATCAGAATGATACTGAGAGACACCAGAGGGTATCAATATGTGAATTACTTGTATACAGACCAGGACTGATAAAAGTAATTACATGAATTGAAAATGTGAGGTAAGGGTTAATTATTAACTTACAGTGTATACAGCTCCTGGTCTCCTGGATAGGCCCCCTCCCCAACGCGCGTTTTGGCACATGCCTTCGTCAAGAGAAATAAAAATTAGAAACAGAGCCTGAAAAACAGAAAATTGTAGCTTATTTTGAAAAGTTACCTGAAAAGACAGCTACACTTAAATTTTTTGGTGGGACTCTGGGTAAAACATGCCAGTGTTTATGTGACCAATTCATATGAATTTAGGATTTCACTTTACCAAAGACTCTTTGGCACAAAGCATGCTTAGGAGTTCATATGGACCCCATATGGATAGAGGTATTCCCCATTAGATGCAGTATTTCTGCGGAGACTATGACTACACATACGAAGTCCATTGGAGCATGTCAAAAAATGTATTTGTCTTTTTTATAGAATACGTCAATTGTTTTTTATGCACCTCCATATAAAATCTGCCTACAGAGGTGCAAGCAATTCTTTTCCATGCGAATGAGCCCCAGAGAAGTTATTAAAAACTGCCTATTTTATGACGAGATTACTTTCTATAACATTGTAAGACCTTCTTGGGCTTTGGGCGTTCAGGTCGTTAAGTCTGCGTTTGACTTTAACTGATTTTTACCTATTCTCTTATATTTAGGGCAGAGAGTAAACTTAATAATTTGCGGAGTGCAAACATCTGGAAACTCCCAGCAGCCAAGCATTTTCTAGTAGTGCCCACATCGCCAAAACTTTGCCCAGAAAGTTTCTTTATTCCCTGCGCTGATAAGGGAGAGCAGCTAAAATGGTTGCGTATAAATAGAATATTTCTCAGCAGGCAGAAATTCAGATCAATAAATCAGTAGCCATCTATAAATTAAGAATCGCAAATTTATTTGCCCTTCCATGCAATGCTTTAATATATTTTGCTATTAAAAAATACATTTTGTCCTAATACCTGAAATGTGTAATGAATAAGGAGTAAGAAAATGGAATGTATTAATATAGATGAGATTTTTTTTCTTTTCCCTCAGCATTATACATAACAATGTGCATCCTTATCTGAGGCTTCTTACGTGCCGGCCTATTTTGCTTGAGGTGCGATCTTAATGATCAGAACTCTCCCAGCTCTTTGTTAGTGAAGGGAGAATCTGGAAGATGCAGCAGCTCGGCTATAGCAATGTATTGCTGCAGGGGAATCAAGGCAAAAAAACCTTATTTTGCAAATGTATGCCGAATGAAGCTCCCTTTCCAGCAGTACTGTACATAGCTTAAGGTTGTCTATTTCAATATCACTGGTTTATTTTTACTGACAGATTTCTTTTAAACTTGATCTCCTATGTATTAAATGACTTCCTCATTTCTCCAAGACTTTTGTAGGAACTCTGCAGCTCGGTTATTTAATATTTTACATTTAAATTATTTTCCATTTAGCTTCCTCTTTCTTTCCCCCTCGACTCAAACGTAGCAGCACTCTACATATTTAAGCTGGTTGAAAAAAAAAATAAATAAAATTTTAAATTTCAGATTGAAGCATTGTATAACACTCACCTACTTAAAGGGGGTGGGGCCACTTTTATCTTTAAATAAATGTATTCATTTTATAATTTTGTGGCATGTGCGCTAGCATATATGCAATTTAGTAAGGAAACGCTGACATTGCTATCTCCGTTCTCAATGATGTATCACTCGCCGTGAGACGCAGATTTTCTGCAGACAAGGGAAAGAAACCCTTATTCCAAAAAGTTATTTCCAATATGTGATATATTAGGCTTTTTCTGTGTGCCCTATAAGTGTTAATCTAATGTAATAAAAACCAGACAAATGTATACATACACAGTAAAAATAAAATGTGAAAGCAAATAGTAAATACAAGGAACAATGAAAGCAAGGGGAGGCCGATGAGAGACACAAAATAAGGCCACTATGATGACCGTCTATTATTGTTACTGTACACGATATAGAAAGCGATCCTCACCACTGGCAAATTCAATATTTATTCTTCATGCATGGTCATAAGATGGAAAAGAGAGACGCGTGGAAACGGCTGTGTGCAATGTTTCACCCGAACCTCAGCATGTCTTTGTACTTTTGACAATACATGGATGAATTAATATTGGGTTCATCGGCTTTCTACTTTTGCTTTATGAAGAGAACAGATTTATGATTATCACAGGTTCTTCTCCTGCACTTGTTACTGCTGCCTTTTGAAGGAGCTCATGACCAGACCTGTCCATCAGGCTTCTTCAAATGAAAAGCAGCTCTTCAATTGGATGAGACTGATGGACTTATCTGGTCACTTGTTCCTCCACCAGCAGCCGTTTTTATCAACAATAGAACTGGTAAGTCTGTGAGGATGGCACCAGTAACACGTGCAGGAGGAGAACCAGCACTACTTATATAGTGTAAGGACTAATATCCTCAACACATGTGGTCAAATCCCTGGAACTTAATATATTTTAAACACTTTCGTTAGGGTATATTAGCCGATGGTGGTAAAAGCTCCTTTAGGCCTTATACCCACGGGATATCTACAGTTCTGGCCAGTGACGCATTTGACTTTTAATGTACCGGTGTATGGTGCCTCCACAGTTCCAGCAAGTTACTGCCTTTAATGATATAAGCTTTAACGCCTCTTTCTACTCCTCTGAGTCTGTGAGATGAAACTTCCTTGTGTCTCCAGCTAAATCTGAAGCTCAAAGAGTGAATTTGCATTTCATAATGTATATTAGTAGGTGAATAAAGAGTTGCCGCGCTGACAACACTGTGGGTTATGGTGTAAAACCAAATCAGCCAGAGATGGCAAATGGAGGTACTCACTGGTATTAGTACTTTATGCCAGTTTTTCTCCGTTCCTCATAAAGGGGCCAATCCGGCGCGTTTCGGGGGAACCTAAAATAAAAACAAATCCCCCCCTATATATATATATATATATATATATATATATATATATATATATATATATATATATATATATATATATATATATATACACACTGTGTGTGTATATGCGTGTGTGTGTGTATATATATATATATATATATAGATAGAGAGAGATATATATATATATATATATATATATAGATATATAGATATATATATAGATATATATAGATATATATATATAGATATATATATATATATAGATAGATAGAGAGAGAGATATATATATATATATATATATATATATATATATATATATATATATATATCTCATTAGCCATAAAAATTTTTAAAACATTATATATAGTATTGTGTATTGTGTGTGCTACATTTGCATATAGTATGCGGTGAGTTAAAAGGTGATAGCGGTAGTGCAGTGTCCATACCTTGAGGAAGGGGGGAGGGTTCCCCCGAAACGCGTCGGGATTGGCCCCTGCACACGTCCGTCAATTGCGGACCAGTGACGTCACCGCTTCACTACACGCCCCCCGCTCGCCACGCTACTGCACGGCGGTGCCATCGGTCAAGCCTGCCTGCTGCTTACTGTGGCGCGCTCTCCAGGGGTTTTATTTTCCATGCAAACGGGAGGACGCTCCCTGCATCTCATCAGCCTTTTCACCCACTGGCCTTTATGAGGAACGGAGATAAACCGGCATAAAGTACTAATACCAGTGAGTACCTCCATTTGCCATCTCTGGCTGATTTGGTTTTACACCTTAACTCTTTCTGATCACAGTGTTGTCAGCGCGGCAACTCTTTATTCATTTTGTTTTTTCTCTCACCCATGACAGCACCACGGAGAGAGGGGTTCCGCCCATCAAGGACCGGAACCTACAGATAAAAAGGCGGCATCTCTCCTCCGCCCCCCCAGTTGGGTTCCTGTCCCTGACGGGTGACCCATGGAACCAGCAGCAGCGGCAGCAGCTTACCTGTGAAGAGTCCAGGGCCGACTCGTCCGGTACACCGAGAGCAGGAAGGCCCCTGTCGCGGCGGTGTCGGTGCCTGAAGCCGCCACCGCTGTAGCTGAGGGGCTGTACAGGGTGAGCGGGCGGGGAGGACCAAGCCGCTGCTCCGAAAAGGAGAATGGGGCTGGAGGGACGCTGGTACACACGGGGGCAGCGCGCGGTACAGAGGTGTACCAATATGGCGCTGCCCCAGAAATGGACGAGACGACTTCCGGGTCCCCGCGGTTGACGCTTGCGCACTGCGCACTCCCCGGGGCACAGAGCGGTGCAGGCTGGGAGAGGAAGTGACGTCACGGCCGGGAAAATTTAAAAAAAAGAACGCTGCAATTACTCCTTGCTGGAAGCGTCCTGTAAGATGGAGGACAGCGACCAGCAAGAGGAGCAGCCAATACAGCAGCATAAGCAGCAGCAGCAGCCCAGGCAACACCACCATCGCCGGAAAAAAGAAAAGGACGGCGAGGACCGGTCCAGTAGCCACTCCTCCACGCAGCGGAGAAAGTCGACTGCGAGGAGCAAGTCACCTTCCGTGGATCAGCCCCTGAGGGATCCGAAACCACCTCCCGAACCAGGAAAGAAGAAAGAAAAAAACAAAGAACAGGGAATGCCCCACCTGTAGCAGACCGCTACCACCAGCTTGGGATAAAAATCTCTGCGATTCCTGCATTCAGGAAGTTCTTTGTGATGAAACCCCGGATTACGCCTCGGATCTAAGAGCGGTAATCCGTTCGGAGTTTCAAAGTGCCCTTTCATCCCTAAAACACAAAAGAAGGGGAAGGAAAAGGGACACAATAGTAGCCTCCCAGTCAGAGGCCTCGACGTCAGGGGAAGTTACATCACATACCTCAGGCACCGACGCGTCATCCTCAGATGAGGAAACAGAAGGTCGGCATTGCTTTCCTCTGGACGAGGTAGACATGCTAGTAAAGGCGGTAAGGTCTACCATGGGGGTAGCAGACCCTCGGCCAGATAGATCAGTCCAGGACATAATGTTCGGGGGACTAGGCCAAATGAGGCGCAGAGTATTTCCGCTGAACGAAAATGTACAGCGCCTGATAAAAAAAAAAAAATGGGAGAGACCAGATAGGAAGAGCTCCACGGCTCCCTCTTTTAAAAGAAAATACCCATTCGATGAGGAGGTGTCCACGTCTTGGGACAGAGCCCCGAAGTTAGATGTGGCGGTCGCCAAAGCCTCCAAAAAATTTGCACTCCCCTTCGAGGATATGGGTACTTTAAGGGACCCATTAGACAAAAAAGCTGATACTTTCCTCAAGGGCACTTGGGAATCAGCAGGAGGAAATTGTAGGCCAGCAATAGCGGCAACTTGTACCTCCAGAGCCCTCATGGTGTGGGTGGACCGATTAGAGAAACAGCTAAGGGAAGGTACATTTAGGGAGAAGATCCTGGAATCCATTCCAGTGATAAGGGGAGCGGCGGCCTTCTTAGCCGACTCATCGGCTGATTCGGTAAGGTTGTCATCCAAAACGGCAGCCCTATCAAACGCAGCCCGAAGGACGGCTGTGGCTTAAATGTTGGCCTGGGGATTTACAAACCAAGATGAAACTGTGCCATCCCTTTTGAAGGGAAATTCCTTTTTGGAGAGACTTTGGATGACATCCTCGAAAAGGCGGGGGACAAAAAGAAGGGATTCCCAAATTTAGGCCCTACAGGCCCCACAGGCTTTAAAAGGTCCTTTTGGAACAAAAATTTTTCTGAGGACACCCTCAAGAGAACAGAAATGGGACAACAGAAGGAGAGACAGGGGGTTCTTCTTTGGTAACTCATCCCGAGACAAGAAACCCTCCAAGTGAATGTTTGCCCAGGGTGGGAGGGAGGCTAAGCTTTTTTCTCCCAGCCTGGAGGAAAATATCGAACAACCCGTGGTTACTAAATTTGATACGATCAGGGTTAAGAATAGACTTTCTCTCCCTCCCACCTCAAAAATATATAGTGACCCCACTAAGATCATCAGTGTCGGAACAGGAAGCCCTCGAAAAAGAGGTCATAAGCCTATTGAACAAAAGGGTCCTCCAGGAGGTTCCCCCACGGGAGAAAGGCAGAGGGTTCTTCTCGCCTCTCTTTCTAGTAACCAAACCAGACGGTACCTTCCGCACAATTATAAATCTAAAGAGGCTAAACGATTGTCAAAAACGAGAAATTCAAAATGGAGTTGCTCAAGTCGACCATCAAAATTCTCTTTCCACATTGCTTCATGGTAGTATTAGATCTCAGCGACGCATGCTATCACGTCCCCATCCACAAAGACTCCCGAGAATACCTCAGACTGGCGGTCTCCATAGGAGGCAAAGTAAGGGAGTTTCAGTACAGGGCCTTGCCATTTGGGATTTCGATAGCTCCGCGAATCTTCATGAAACTGGTAGCAGAGATGATGGCTCACCTATGAGAACAAGATGTTCTAATAGTTCCATATCTGGACGACTTTTTAATAGCGAGCAACTCGTCCCAAAGATGCAGGGAACAGAGGGACAGAGTGATGGCCACTCTACAAAACCTCGGCTGGCTCCTGAACCTGAAAAAATCAAGGCTGGAGCCCAGAAAAGTCCAGGAATTCCTAGGCCTGACTCTGGACTCAAACACCCAGGAGTGTTACCTACCAGATCACAAAAAAGAGAGGATCGCTCAGATGGTAGCAAGAGCGACACAGAACCCTTCCATGACGCTAAGAAAGGCAATGTCGCTATTAGGGTCCCTCTCCGCCTGCCTGCCAGAGGTCCAGTGGGCGCAGCTACATACGAGAGATCACCAATGGGATGTATTAACCAACTAGTTAGCATTAGGAGGTCACTTGGAAGGTCACGTCACACTAAACGCCAAAACTATTCATTCCCTAGCTTGGTGGGGGAACAGAGACAACCTGTCCAAAGGGATTCCCTGGGTGATAAATATCACACACATAATCACCACGGACGCCAGTCCCAAGGGATGGGGAGCACACATGAGCAACAGGGTGGCTCAGGGGGCATGGGGAGGTCAGGAACTAAAAGCCTCCTCGAACCAAAAGGAACTGTTGGCAGTAGGCTACGCCCTAAAACACTTTCTACCGATATTAAGGGGCCATCATGTCCGCATATTTTCAGACAATCGGGTGACTGCGGCCTACATAAATCATCAGGGGGGAACCAGATCCCGAACACTAATGAACACATCCTCCGAAATATTCACGGTAGCCGAGGAAAACCTACTATCCCTATCTGCACTACACATACGGGGAGTAGAGAACCAGACAGCAGACTTTCTAAGTCGCGCCCAGCTACATCAAGGGGAGTGGGTTCTAAAACAGTCCATTTTTCGGAAGATCGTAAAAATGTGGGGGACCCCGGACATAGATTTGTTTGCCGACCACAAAAACAAAATAGTGGAAGCATTTTGTTCCCTAGACCCCAGGGGGAATCCCCGGACCCTGGATGCGTTTATGCTTGCGTGGACACAGGACCTAATGTATACCTTCCCGGCGCCCATTCTCATCCTGACAGTAATAAGGAAAGTCAGAGAAGACAGGGCACGAATGATATTGATAGCCCCGTTTTGGCCAAAAAAAACCTGGTTTTCCTGGCTGAGAATACTGTCAATAACCGACCCCTGGGTTCTACCAGATCTCCCCGACCTTCTGTCCCAAGGTCCCGTGTTACACCCTCGGGCAGTGAACTTTCATTTAACAGCATGGAATTTGAAAGGACACTGCTGAGGGGGAAGGGGTTCTCAGAAAGCCTGGTTTCCACGCTACAAAAGAGTAGAAAACCGATCACAACCAGGGCCTATGGTAGAACTTGGAGGAAATTTCTTTCCAGCTCCGGGGTAAGGGTTCAGGATGGAGTACAAATCGACAAAATTCTCGAATTCTTGCAAAAAGGGTTATAACAGGGGCTGGTGACTAATACGTTGAAGGTACAGGTAGCGTCTCTAGGCGCCCTTTATAACCAGGATGTGGCGGGCAACCCTTGGGTAGCACGGTTTGAGGGCTGCAGCCAGATCTAGACCAATAACCACCCAGAAATTACCATCATGGGATCTAAACCTAGTGTTATCTGCCCTAACAGGGCCCCCATTCGAGCCCATCCAGTCAGCACCCCTGAAAACCTTGTCATTAAAGACTATACTCTTGGTGGCCCTAACATCCGCTCGCAGAGTGAGCGATATTCAAGCCTTGTCAGCGATACCCCCGTTCACTAAAATCTTGGACGATAGTCATATTAAAACCTGACCCAGCATACCTACCTAAGGTATCAACACACTTCCATAGATCACAAGAAGTAGTCCTTCCTTCTGCCCAAACCCTAAGAATAGGGGAGAGGAAAAATTTCACACCCTAGATGTGAAGAGGTGCCTAGTTCAGTACTTAGAGGCCACCAAGGAATGTAGGAAGGAAGGGTCTCTCTTTGTGTGTTTCCAGGGACCTCGGAAGGGACTCAAGGCATCCAAGAGTACCCTAGCAAGGTGGATAAGGGATGCGATTGCCCTGGCGTATTCATCCAGTGGGAATACCATCCCGGAGGGTCTAAAAGCTCACTCTTCAAGGGCAATGGCGACCTCATGGGCAGAAAGATCAGAGGTATCAATAGAGCAGATCTGTAAGGCGGCCACCTGGTCAACACCACCTACCTTTTTCAGGCACTATCGTTTAGATCTAGTCTCTACGTCTGACCTGACCTTCGGGAGAAGGGTCCTTGAGGCGGTGGTCCCTCCCTAAGCTACCAATCTCTGAAATTCTCTCCGTGGTGCTGTCATGGGTGAGAGAGAATAGCTTAGTTACTCACTGATAACGGTGTTTCTCGGAACCCATGACAGCACCCGCTTATTCCCTCCCCTTTCACGTGTGCAGTGAGCACGAGTTAATGTGTGTAAAGTGTTTTTGTTAGACACGAGGCTTCTCCATAATTTGCAATATTTTAATGTTATGTATATACTTTTATTGTTAACTAACCGGGAGACCCTCCGATGCTCTGTAACCAACTGGGGGCGGAGGAGAGGTGCCGCCTTTTTATCTGTAGGTTCCTGTCCTTGATGGGCGGACCCCCTCTCTCCGTGGTGCTGTCATGGGTTCCGAGAAACACCGTTATCGGTGAGTAACTAAGCTATTCCATTTGGCAGAGAGCACACTGTATCTGCCTGTTTTGTCAGCAGCTTTCAACTCAGCTGTGTGCCCATTTATAGCGCTGGTGTGATATTTTGTATTTTTTAGTATATTAGTAGGTGCTGTATTACTTTTTGTTACCTTCACTGAACCATAATCAGGGGACTACTTCTTGTAACTTAAATATCCAACATTTTAAAGATTCTTTTATCAGATTTCACTATGAATATTGCTCATATTCCATAGATCTTTTGGACCCGATGAGGTTAGTGTCTGCTGTATAAAAATGGACTTTGGCGCTTTCGGCGTAATCCTTTTGGAGTTTTCTTGCATTTTATTAAGACGAGTATTTTATGATTTGATTTCTGCTCTAGATGGATTCATAAAAATCTCATTTTAATATCAGTTAAGAGAGGTTTAAAAAAGGATTATATAGCCATTTTGCCACAGATTTTTTATAGTGAGGGCATGTGCACACGGCCAGGTTACTTCTATAATAATTTTTGTTTTAAGCAGAAGATGCTTCAGGAAAAAGCTGATGTGGGTTTTTTTTTTTTTTTGTTTTTTTTTTATAATGTTCTGGAAGTTTTTTTTTTTTTTTTTTTTTTAAATTCCATATTTAACATAGTGAGAGCTTGTAAGTGGAAATACTCCAGGTCTTAGAGATCTATGTAATAATGTTTAGGCTGTGTGCACACGCTGCGGATTAGGTGCGGATTCATCCGCGCGGATTTTGTAAAATCCGCAGGTGAAACCGCAGGTCAAAAGACCTGCAGTTTTACCTGCGGATTGCTCTGCGGTTTTGCCCTGCGGTTTTTCATCTCCTCAATGGAGGAGATGGCAAACCGCAGGAGAATCCGCAGAAAGAATTGACATGTCAATTCTTTCTGCGGATTGAAAACCGCAGATAATCCGCGCGGAAAATTCAGCACCGTCTGCACTGCGGTTTTTGATTCCCATAGGGAATCATGGTACTGTATACCGCAGCAGGTCCACAGCAAAATCCGCAGCGTGTGCACACAGCCTTACAGTTTGTTTTGTGAATCGTTTACGTACCGTATTTGTAAATGGAAAAATACCAAGTATTTGAAGATGCGGCATTGTGCAAACAGTGTAGCTTGCGAGAATCATCAGTAAGTGTTTATTGTCCATCAGAAATGAATACTTTGTTTCTTTTAGGAGGGGCGCACATATGTTGGACGAGAGGATGCTGAATCGGAGCAAGACATCGGTAATCTGATGTGGTCACGTATTCTACTGTCTACTTTTTAATTAAAAGCATTTGGGACAAAGAGCAATAATATTTAGTGCAGCTACCAAGAGCAGGTCTGAGCAGTCGTAGAGTGCTCCGAGATTTTGTTTTGTCAAGTAGAGTTCATAATTATTTGCCCTGCGGCTGCCACCAGTGCCATAATCATGGATATCCTCTTGCCATAAATGAACAAGAGATAGAAAATAGTAGCAAAATTAACTTAATTTTTACTCTTCGCCACGACAGCACCCACTGGAGGTATCGGATCCGCCCATTTGGAACAGGAAACCCTACAGGAAAGATAAAAGGGGCGGTCCGCCTTTCCTCCTCAGTTTTGGTTTCCTGTTCCAAATGGAGCAGGATCCTGCAGGATCTTACCCGGGCCATGCATCCGCCTGTGCGGTCTCCTCGGGAACGGCAGGGGCTGCGGTCCGGAAGCAGCGTCGGGGGAGATTCCGTTTGACGGCTCCCCCCTCGTCTGGTGGCATAGTGGTAATGACCGGGTCCGGGGAGGGCCGCCCGGTCTTACCAGGGAGCGGGCCGGGCCGGTCCGGCATCCGGGGGATCCCCCCCCCCAATCGGTGTGGATATAGCGTGGAGGTGAGGCCATGAGCGTGTGAGTAGCGGTGGCGCGGAAGCCGGCCGGCACCCGACGCTCCTATACCCCGGAAGTAATGGTTGAACTTCCGGGGTAGGATGGCGATGACGCGGCGCATGCGCCCTGTGACAGGACGACTTCCGGGGGCACGACAAGAAGAAAGATAAAACAGCGCTGCATCGTTGGAACCATGTCGTCCCCCGCAGAGTCGCAAACCCCAGCAGGGGATTCAGCTGGGGACAACTCCACCAGGGACCGCAGCGCCAGGACAGAGACTGCCCGCAGGAGCGAGGCAGCAGAAACCCGATCCAGACCGTCTCAGCCATCCGACCCGGTATTAAGCTTCACTGGGTGAGTGTGCAAAGTATATACTCTACCTATTAAGCTAACCTCCTCCCTCCCCCCCCCTCTCTCTTTACCTTTGACCTCTCACTTCAGTCAAAGAAAAAAGAAAAAACTAAACATAAAGAATGCGCATTATGTTCAGATCCTCTCCCTGACTCCTACCCCAAAAAACTCTGCAAACAATGCATGAAAGAGACCAGGCAGGGGTCGACGATATCTTCCAAAGATATCCGAGCCATAATTAGGGAGGAAATACAAGCCATCAACCGCGCCAGCACTCCCGCAGAGTCCAGTCATAAGAAACAGGTCATTGTTAGTTCAGAGTCAGAGGAAGAACAGGAGTTAAACTCCGCATCGTCATCCTCGGAGATGGAAGGACGCGCATGTTTTCCACTGGACAGCGTAGATAACCTTGTAAAAGCGGTTAGAAATACTATGGGATGTGAAGAAGAAAGGGGAGCCCAAACCGCGCAGGACATTGTTTGCGGGATTGGCAGAGAAAAAGAGGAGATAATTTCCGGTGATACCGGCAATTAAGGACCTCATCAAAAGAGAGTGGGAGAAACACGACCAGAGGGGTTTTCTCCCATCAGCTTCAAAACGGAAATACCCGTTCACTGATGAAGATCTATTAAAGTGGACTAAAGTACCAAAGGTGGATGCCGTCATATCCTCCACTTCCAAACAGACCTCGATCCCGGTCGAGGACGCAGGATTGTTAGCAGACCCATTAGACCGAAAGGCTGAATCTTCGCTCAAAAGGTCCTGGGAATCCACCACCGGGGTATTCAAACCCGCAATAGCCAGCACATGTACTGCTAGATCAATGCTGGTATGGCTAGATCAATTAGACCAGCAGATTGAGCAAAGAGTGTCAAGGGAGAAACTGCGTGCAGCCATCCCGTTGATAAGAGGTGCAGCTGCCTTTATGGCAGACGCTTCAGCGGACACCCTAAGACTGGCAGCGAGGTCGGCAGCCCTGGTGAATAACGCCAGACGCGCGCTGTGGATAAAGAGCTGGAAAGGGGATGCACAATCAAAATCCAAAATTAGTGCAACCCCATGCGAGGGTGAGTTCCTCTTTGGAAAAGCCTTAGACGAAATTCTCGCCAAGGCAAAAGAAAGGAAAAAGGCCTTCAGTGATTCTCCCATTCCGTTTTATAGGAAAACCTTTAAAAGACGGCCATTCGGGAGAAGAAGGCAATCGGACAGAACGAACAGATGGGCCACGAAAGACGAAAAGCAGAAGGGTACCATCTTCAGAGGGCCAACATATAGGAGAGATAAAAATTAAAAGTTTAGACCCACCAGTTGGGGGTAGATTAAAATTTTTTTTTACCAAGTGGGAACAAATTACGTTAAACCCATGGATTTTGAACATAATCAAGGAAGGAATAAAGATTGAATTCCTTCGGATCCCCTATGAGTTCTTTGTTATAACTCGCCTTAATTCCTCACTTCAGCAAAAGGCTCTCGAAGACGAGATTCGAGTCCTACTAGCTAAAAAAGTTTTAGTTGACGTCCCTGAGGAACAACAGGGTAGAGGCTTTTACTCTCCCCTGTTTTTGGTGCCTAAACCAGACGGTACGTTTAGAACCATTATTAATTTAAAGAAGCTAAATTCATTTATAAAAAATTATAATTTCAAAATGGAATCAATTAGATCCACTATAAAGCTTCTTTTCCCAAATTGCGTAATGGCAGGGATTGATTTAAAAGATGCTTATTATCATCTCCCTATACACAACAGATTCCAGAAATACCTAAGAGTTGCAGTGGAAGTCGAGGGAAGGATTCGTCATTTCCAATACGCGGCAATGCCCTTCGGGCTTTCCACGGCACCAAGAATATTTACCAAGGTGATGGCAGAAGTGATGGCCTACCTTCGCCAAAAAGACACACTAATTGTGCCATATCTAGACGACTTCCTAATAATTGGGAATTCAGTCAAACAATGTACTGAACGCGTAACTGACGCAATCTCCTCTTTTCAGAGCCTTGGCTGGATCATCAATATCCAAAAGTCCAGACTCGATCCGCAATCTCTCCAGACATTTCTAGGATTTCAACTAGATTCCTTGACCCAGAGATGTCTACTACCTCAGGTAAAAATCACCCTCACAAAACAAAAAATACAAGCAGCTATAGATAAACCATGTGTATCCTTGAGAGAAGCAATGTCACTATTAGGATCACTAAATTCTTGCACCCCGGCAGTCCGGTGGGCCCAGTACCATGTCCGTACGCTACAACACCAGATCCTCCAAGAGGATAAGCGACATAGTGGTCATTTGCAGAGCAAAATAACTCTGTCACAAGAAGTCTTGACTTCCCTAGAGTGGTGGTTAGACGATAACCATTTATGTTCAGGAGTTCCATGGGTTATAGTTCCATCCTGTATCGTAACCACCGATGCCAGTCCCCAGGGCTGGGGAGCCCACATGGAGAATTGGTTTCGTCAGGGAAGGTGGAATAAAGAGGAATGCGATTACTCATCTAATTTAAAAGAACTGACTGCAGTGTTCTATGCTCTATACAACTTCCTTCCGCAGCTCCAACAGAAGCATGTAAGGATCCTGTCGGACAACACCACCACAGTGGCATATATAAACAGACAAGGAGGAACTCGATCAGAGACTCTGATGTCTTCAGCGGCAAGAATTTTAAACTTGGCAGAAAACTATTTTTTGTCCCTCTCGGCCCTTCATATCAGAGGCGAGAGCAATCAAAAGGCAGACTTCCTAAGCCGACACACTCTACGACAAGGAGAGTGGTGCCTCAATCGGAAGGTCTTCAGGGACATAGTAGCCTCATGGGGACAACCCGAGGTGGACCTTTTCGCCACAAAGGAGAACAGGCAGATAAAAACATTTGCCTCCCTATCTCCGTCAGATCACCCAGACATACTGGACGCCTTTCTAGCTCCATGGAATTTCAACCTGGCGTATGCGTTCCCTCCATTGATCCTCCTACCTCAAGTAATTCGGAAGATCAGAGACGACAAAGCAAGAATAATCTTAATAGCACCGTTCTGGCCAAAAAGACCGTGGTTTTCGTGGCTGCAGATTATGTCAATAACAGATCCTTGGATCCTTCCGACTGCCAATCTACTCTCCCAAGGCCCCTTTTTCCACCCTCAAGTGCTCAGCTTGCACTTGACAGCGTGGAATTTGAGAGGCAGTTATTGAGGACAAGAGGATTCTCGGAGTCCTTAATTACTACACTACTACAAAGTAGAAAACAGTCCACAACCCAAATTTACACTAGAATATGGAAAAAATTTCTTCAATTCCATACAGTACCTCATACAGCAGAGGTTCCGATAATCCCAATCTTGGAATTTCTGCAGAAGGGGAAAGACTTAGGCTTAGCAGTAAATACACTGAGAGTACAAATATCGGCATTAGGAGCACTATATGGCCATAATATAGCAGGCAACAAGTGGATAACTCGTTTCATTACAGCATGTGAACGAATAGCTCCAATCCACATACCCTCCGTCCCTACATGGGATCTAAATCTGGTCTTAGACGCCCTAACGGTAGACCCCTTTGAGCCGATCGACACAATACCCTTCAAATACTTAGCACTTAAAATGGCCCTCTTAGTATCACTGACCTCAGCTAAAAGAGTGGGTGATATCCAGGCCTTGTCAATAGATCCACCTTTTTTCCAAGAATACCAAGACAGATTGGTATTAAAACCAGACCCTGCCTACCTGCCAAAAGTGGTAACAAAATACCATAGATCTCAGGAGATACTCCTCCCAACCTTCTATAAAAATCCCTCTACTCCGGAAGAGCAGAAGTTCCATACTCTGGACGTCAAAAGAACTGTCCTAAAATGTATTGAGAGGTCCAACAGTTGGAGGCAGAGTAGGGCCCTATTTGTTTCATTTCAGGGCTGTAAGAAGGGGTATGGAGTCACGAAGAGCACCATTTCCCGGTGGATCAGAGAGGCCATTCGTTTAGCCTACTCCGCAAAAAATGAAGATCCTCCAGGGAACATCAGGGCGCATTCCACCAGGGCAATGGCAACCTCTTGGGCGGAAAAGGGAGATGTTCCGATTGAAACTATATGTAAGGCGGCAGTTTGGTCATCCCCTTCTACCTTCTATAACCACTACAGACTTGATCTTTCATCAACCTCTGACTTAAGCTTTGGCAGGACTATCCTTGGCACGGTGGTCCCACCCAGGTGATGGTCTCTAGAATCTCTCCAGTGGGTGCTGTCGTGGCGAAGAGTAAAAAGCCGGATTACTTACCGGTAATGCTCTTTTAATGAGTCCACGACAGCACCCGTTCACTTCCCCCCCTAAGGATATCAATAGTTAAAGTATATTAACCAAATAATGGATAAGAAAGATGTTAAAATAAGAGAACATTGCCTAATCCTTGGCGGTCCTTCTGGTACTCTGAAACGAAAAACTGAGGAGGAAAGGCGGACCGCCCCTTTTATCTTTCCTGTAGGGTTTCCTGTTCCAAATGGGCGGATCCGATACCTCCAGTGGGTGCTGTCGTGGACTCATTAAAAGAGCATTACCGGTAAGTAATCCGGCTTATCTCTCTAAAGAGATTAAAAAAATAAAAAATAAATGTGTGTGTATATATGTGTGTATATAATATGTATGTGTGTATAATATGTATGCGGATGTGTGTGTGTATGTGTGTGTGTATATATATGTGTGTGTGTGTGTGTGTATATATATATATATATATATATATATATATATGTGTGTATGTGTATATATATATATATATATATATATATATATATGTGTGTGTGTATAATATGTATGCGTGTGTGTGTGTGTGTATATATATATATATATATATATATATATATATATATATATATATATATATGCGTGTGTGTATAATATGTATGTGTGTATATATGTGTGTGTGTATATATTATACTGTATATATCATATAAAATTTATGATTAAAAAAAATCTCTTCATAGAGATAATTAGGTTGACACGCGCGCGCACACACACACTTTGATTACTACCTACGTAATTCAACTCGGCGTTCATGTGATCGTAAATCACAAATTGCTGAGAGGAGCCTTGAAGAAGGAAGCGTTCTAAATGTCAAAATGAGCTCTCTTTTGGATTTTCCGTTAACTCACGCTGCCTAAAAGGCAAACTGTGAAATTTCTTTCATGAAACCTGATTGCAAAACAATTATTTTGGCCATTAAGAGGAAAAAAAATGCCCCCAAGGTGGTGTCCATGTCCTTTTAATCTGTAGGAGATACTTTTTGGATATTTAATGCTAGCGTTATTGATACGATTTGTCCATGTGAATTTCAGTTCTGCACGGTCTCGATCTGGAAAGTGAACATTGCATCTTTGAAAATCTTAATGGCAGAGTGACCTTAATACCCCTGAATGCAGCCCAGTGCTCAGTGAATGGAATCCAGATCCTTGAGGCAACTCCGCTCAACCAAGGTAAGATCCAGGTTTACTCTGAACACTTTGGTGTGTATGTAAACTTTTAATGGAATAATATCCTTATCACCGTTTGCTCTCTTTATGGTTAGAACGCCACTTGAAACATAAGAAAGGGTGGTCTTTTGTGTTTGGTTTTTTTTCTTTTTTTTAAGTTACTAGCATTCTATACTTAGGCTGTGTTCACACACAGTGTTTTTTTTAGCGGTTTTTACTGCGGTTTTCACTATAAAACCGCGAAAAATAAGCGTCGCAGTCATTTCTATGCATTTTGCACTTTGTGCACATTGATGCGTTTTTTACCGCGAAAAAACGCATCGCGGTAAAAACCGCAGCATGCTAATTAATTTTGCGGATTTTTCCGCAGTTTTAGCTTCTTCCATGCGGTTTGAAACCGCTGCGGAAAAAACCGCATCAAAAACGCATCAAAACCGCCGCGGAAAAATAGGTGCGGTTTCTGGGAAGGGATTCAGGTTTTTGAGCAGAAATTTTCTGCAACGTGTGCACTTAGCCTACAAGGAGTTATTCCCATCTCCAAGATCCTATCCCAATAAAGAAGTAGTTGTATTAATATTAGCAAGTGCCTCCAGTTAGAAATGTGGTGTAGTTCTCCTGATGCACTCTGTCGCTTACCCCATGTGCAGGGCAGTGCCGTCACTTAGGTAAGACCATGTGACCGTTTCTTTCCCATTGGTTCTTTTTTATTATGAATCTGAATTTGGACTCTAGTGATTACATAATACCCCGCAGTTGCTTTATCTGTGACATTTTGTATGAATTTTAGCTGTAGAAAATAAATTGTTTTCTTGACTAGTGCCCCAATCCGTCCATTGCCTGCAGTAATGTCATGCTGCTGTAGTGTACTGACAGTCCACTTTTCTACATGTTAGATGTGGCAGCCAGGCTGGGAGCTTTGGAGCGACTCGAGTATGTGCCGTGACGGCCACTAGTAAACCCGCAGCAGACATTTTTTTATAGAAGTTGGTGTTTTCTTGCAGCCTGGATCAGTCTTCTCGGTGTTTACAGCTTTATACGACTCGCTGCGTTGTCACGTTTGTCTGAAGCTTCTCTTTTATTATAATAGAGAGGAAAAAGTGAATTTTCGGGCTTTTATTACAATGCATTTGGAATAGAAAATGTCCTCTATGTAATGGATGGTCTACCTCTTAATGTGTCGTATCCGTTCGGCAGGTGACAAGGTTGTACCCGTCAGGTTGGCTGTTAATGACACACACTGCAGTTACCTGCGGCCCCGACTATACCTGACTTCTCTGTCGTTTTCATTATTCTTGCTCTGGTGACTTAGACTTGTTGGTTGTCAGAGCCTTTTGTAGCCACTGCTCAGTCTGCGGACGAGATGCATTTTGCGTGTGTCTGTGCTGAGAAGATGCACAATCAGGTTTATGATTTTTTTGTTATAGCCAAAGTATTGTATACCCAAGCTATATATTATAGTATGTGTAAATCTCCTTAGTTATAGGTACAGTTTTAACTTAAAGGGAATCTGTCACTAGGTTTTTGCAGCTCTGTCTGAGAGCAGCTTGATGTGGGGGCAGAGATCCTGATTCCAGTGATGTATTACTCGCCTTACTGGGTGCTGAAGTTTTGATTAAAACGGTTTTGCCTGCTGCAGACTTTGCAGTTCTCGGAATGCTGAATTATAACTAACCCCGCCCACACCGCTGATTGGCAGTTTTCAGCCTATGCACAGTGTACACAAAAAGCTGCCAATCCGTGGTGAGGATGGGGTGCAGGTTTACTAGTTCTCTTGTAGTAATATGCTGATAAAATCACGAATTTATCTAAACTACACTAGGCAGCCCAGTAAGTGACACATCGATGGAATCCGTTTCTTGGTCACTACTGTCCATTATGCTGCCCTCAGCGCAGGTGCCAGAAACCTGGTAACAGATTCTTTCTAAAGCGAACCCGTTCAGCAGGATTGTGTCGAGTAACCTACAGTGTTACCAGAGGCATACATGGAGTGATAAAAAGAATATATATATTCTGGTGCACTGACCCAGTGTCATCCGCCATGGATCCATCACAGGTTGCTTTATTGGTCTGCACCAGCACCACTAGTCCCCTGCTAGCACAGACCACCACAGCAGATAACCCTTTTAGGCTGTGTGCCCACGTTGCGTTTTTTTAAGCATTTTTGCCGCGATTTTCGCCGCAAAAACGCTTAAAAAACTCATACTGAACGCACCCCATGCATTCCTATGGCATTCCGCACATGCTGTGCTAATGATGCGTTTTTTTTCCGCAGCGGAATCGCATCGCGTAAAAAAAGCAGCATGCTCATTCTTTTTACGGAATCGCCGCGATTCTGCCAAGAATTGCCGCGATTTCGCACCCATAGGAATGCATGAGATCTGCTTACTTCCCGCATGTGGCTATGCCCACCATGCGCAAAGTGAGTGGCTCAAGTGCGGATGGTACCCATGGCCTGGAGGAGAGGAAACTGTCCTCCAGGCCCTGGGTACCATATCCCTGTAAAAAAAGAATTAAAAAAAAATAAAAATTGCGTTATATTCACCTTCCGGCGTCCCGCGCAGCCTTCCCAGGCCTCAGCGATGCTCACGTTCCCAGTAATGCCTTGCGAGTCCTTTGATGATGTCACGGTCCCGCGATACTGTAGCTGTCCCTATTCCTCGCGAGACCGCTACAGTAACGCGAGACCTCATGTCATCAATGGTCTCACAATGGGAACGGGAGCATCGCTGAGGCTTGGGAAGGCTGCGCGGGACGTCGGAAGGTGAGAATATCACGATTTTTTTTTTTTTTTTTTTTTTTTTTTTTTAGTATTTTTAACATTCTATCTTTTACTATTGATGCCACATAGGCAGCCTCAATAGTAAAAAGCTGGTCACACTTGTCAAACACTATGTTTGACGAGTGTGACCAACCTGTCAATCACATTGATTTGAAGCATCGCTTGGAAAGTGGTTGAATTCTGCATGCGAAAATCGCGGGAAAAACACGAACATAATCGCGGAAAAATGCCATAACCGTGAAAAAATCGCGGAAAAACGTGCGTTTTCTGTGAAGGAGTCCGGTTTCAGGTGTCAGGTTTTAAACCCTACGTGGGCACATAGCCTTAAAATGTTTTTTTAATACAGACCAGACAACAACTTTAAAATGCTAACTATAGATATTAATGGTGAATTGCAAGGTACGGGAAAAACGGAATGCCTCACTGTGTCAATGTGCTTGGTAGCCTTGAATTTGCCAGCAGCGATCCAAAAAATTCTGTCTGATTTTCGGATCACAATGAAAGGAAAAAAAAAAATTGTCGGATCACACAGCTGAATAATAAAAAAACAATTCTTCTTTATTTCACACCATCATAAAAACGTGTAGATATATCCACAAATAGATAAAACAGAGTCCCATTCTATGACTAAGGGCTGATAGCCAGAAACGTGTAAGAATGTGACTCTGTTTTTATCCAATTGTGGATATATCTACACATTTTTATGATGGTGTGAAATAAAGAAGAATTGTTTTTTATTATTCAGCTGTGTGATCCGACAATTTTTTTTTCCCCCTCATTTATGGTGAATTCACATTACACTGGTGCAAATCGTATTTTTTTTTGCCACAGCAGTTGTAAAATTCATGCAAGACCACAACATTTCTCCATGGTTGTGATGTAATGAACTGTGATTTGACTGCTTGGTGTGACACTTACCTAGTGAGTTTTACACTCCACAATCATTATTTAGCCATTAATGATGCACAAAGCAATATTACCGGTGTTCCCTTGTAGTATATGATAAGGCTCGGACTAACTCGTAGGTGGACAGCTCAATCCTCTGGTAGGCCACTGTGTAGGAGATGGTTCACCACCCTAATACATGAGCAGTAATTGGCGTAGCACTTTGGATTCACTGTGTACAAGGAAAGGTGGCATCAGATCATTCATTTAACAGACCACTCAGCTGCTTATATCACTAGATGGAGGCTCGATGCTATCGCATCGGGAGGGCGGTAATGTCACGATGGGGGCAGGCTTTGCAGCGTTGAGAATCTCTCCCCCATGTGCTCACCCACCTATCCACTCTCTTTCCTCATGTGCTGACTTCTCCCGTCTGTGCTCTCTTCTTTGACCTGTCTACCCTATGTGATATCCCCCTTGTATGCTGTCTCTCTCCTTCCTGTGCTGTGTTCTCCCCTCGTGCTGTCCTATTTGAGCTGTCTCCCCCCTGTGCTCTGTCTCTCTCACCCCTGTGTCTGACCATGTACATAACATACCACAGCTCCTGGCCAGTCGAGGAAACAAAACACAATACTGACATTACAGCAGGAAATCGCGGAGGATACATTTTGTGAGGTAAAATATTGTTTAAAAGCTCTCAGTGAAATATTTTACCTCACAAAATGAATCCTCTGTGATCCCCTGCTGTAATGTCAGTATTGTCTTTTGCTTCCTCCCCTGCCCAGGAGATGTGGTATGCTCCATACACGGTCAGACACTGACAATTTTTAAAATTAACTTTTGTTCGAGGGAAAACCCCTTTAATGTGATCGGCTTCCTCTGCCTGTAGACACATTGCACATATGCTGCTGAAATCAGCCGAATGATTCACTGCGCCTGCGTGGAATTCCCGCAGGCGCAGTGCGATGGTGTTCTGCTGGTGGTACCATGCAAGAGGCTGTGGGAGTGTGTGTGTACGGCATATAAAGTGTGTGTGGTGCAACGGTGTTCCGCTGGTGGTACCGCGCAAGAGGCTGTGAGAGTGTGTGTGTTTGGTGCGACGGTGTTCCGCTGGTGGTACCGCGCAATAGGTTGATGTAATGATACTACGAAAGTCTCACCTTCAAAGTACCTTTCTAGAACTTTCCATTCACGCACACAGTGAGAGAAAGTGAAACCGGGAGGCTGCATAAAAGCACCGGCCAGAGGCACGCCGGTGCGCAGCCATGTCGTCAGCAAATGACCCGGTTTCGCTTCTCGAGGGGCAGCTAGGAGAATCCTCTCAAAGCGGTACTCGGAGAAATAGCAACACCAGAAGGAGCATCAGCTCCAGAAGAGAGACCAGCGGACGCTCTAGTCAGAGCGAGGCTTCGGAAAAGAAGCGGAAGAAAGCACCTCGTTCCTCAACTCAGCCTGAGCCTGGAGCCCCACAGCCAGTATTGAGCGGACGAAATTCACAGGTGAGTGTTTTGGGTCAAGCTCTTAGCTGATGGCGTTCCGTTCTCCTTTCTGTTTATTTACCCTTAGGCCAAAAGAACGGAGAAAAATAAACACAGGGAATGTGCATTATGCTCCCAGCCCCTCCCAGATGGTCACCCTAAACGGTTATGTCAATTGTGTATTGATCAAACACTGCGGGAGGAGTCCTCCGGTAGAAAGGAGGATATTCGTATGATTATCAGAGAAGAACTACAGGCCTTAGGCGGAGCTAGTAGTTATGGTGGACAGATCTCCGTTAGAGGAGTAAGGTCACCGACATCGGGGTCACCTTCGGAGGCTGGGGAATTGGATTCGGATAAGTCTCAGGAATGCCTAACCTCGGAAGAAGAAGAGCAGGCTTGCTTTCCCACTGACAGCGTGAACAATTTGGTCAGATCCGTGCGGAATACCATGGGGTTATGTGACGTTAAAGAACCCAAAACCCCGCAGGAGATTATGTTCGCGGGCATCGCCCAAAAGAAAATCAAAGCCTTCCCCGTAGTACCAGCTATTAAAGAACTGGTAAAAAAGGAATGGGAAAGACAGGGGCTAAGAGCATTCATCCCCTTAGCTTCCAAACGAAAATACCCCTTTGATGATGACGAGCTGGCGTCTTGGTCTAAGCCTCCCAAGGTGGATGCAGCAGTGGCCTCCACCTCCCGCCGATCTTCCCTACCAGTAGAAGACGCAGGATCATTGTCTGATCCACTAGACCGCAAAGCAGACACCTTCCTCAGATGGTCTTGGGAGGCATGCATAGGGGCCTTTAAGCTGGCTATAGCAGCCACTTGCACGGCAAGGTCCATGATAGTATGGTTGGACGAACTGGAGGATAAAATAGAGTGGAGCGTCTAGAGATAAGCTTCTTTCCTCCAATTCCCCTAATTAAGGGGGCAGCCGCCTTCCTATCCGACGCCTCAGCTGACTCCCTCCGTCTATCTGCCAGAACGGCGGGTTTAACCAACACAACCCGAAGGGCCCTATGGTTGAAGGGGTGGAGAGGTGACGTACAAACTAAAACTAAACTCTGTACTATGCCGTGTCAGGGTAAGTACCTGTTTGGCACACAGTTGGATGACATCCTAACAAAAGCGGGGGAGAGGAAGAAAGGATTCCCTAAACCATACATTCCCTTTAACAGGAGAGCCTTCAGGAAGCCTCCATTTGGGAAGAAAAAGGATTTCAGATCCCAGGAATGTTGGGGTAATAAAGATGCCAAACAGAGAGGCAACTTATTTGGAAAGCGTCCCTTTAGGCCAGGGGACAGGTTCCGGTAGCGATAAAACACCAGTAGGTGGCAGGCTACTAAAATATAGTCATCAGTGGCAGAAAATAACATCGAACTCTTGGGCAATTAATATCGTGTCATCCGGCCTAAGGCTAGAGTTTGTTCGGTGCCCACCGAACTCCTTCCTATTGACTTCCCTGAAGTCCCCAGCGCAACAGCAAGCCTTGGAAATAGAGATAACGGGGCTCTTGTCTAAACAGGTTCTGATAGAACTGCCAAAAGAAGAGTGGGGAACGGGATTCTATTCTCCCCTATTTTTAGTACCTAAGCCGGATGGTTCCTTTAGAACGATAATTAATTTAAAAAAGCTTAATTCATTTCTAAGGCTGCGTGCCTTTAAAATGGAATCGATACGCTCAGCAATTAAAAACTTGTTTCCTAGGTGCTATATGGCAGTATTGGGCCTAAAAGATGCCTATTATCATCTCCCCATATACAGAGGGCACCAGAAGTTCCTTCGTGTGGCAGTCTTGATAAAGGAAAACTGAAAGAAAAAGAGCGCAATAGGGTCTTACCCGCGCAAATGAGAAAATAGAACAATAAATTATACTCACCCTGTGTAGGAGAGTATTAGGCATAAAGGAACAAAGTCAGCTTGCTGCACATCCAAATGACCACGCCGTGGCCATAAATCATCAGATTCAAAGAAGGAATTTTTATGGATTAACCTTGCGCTGCCAGACCATCACTCCTCACAAGTTGTGTGCTTTCAAACATTTAATTCCCAACGCGTTTCAAAGTTAAAAACTTCTTCCTCAGGGGATGACATGTCATCCCTGAGGAAGAAGTTTTTAACTTTGAAACGCGTTGGGAATTAAATGTTTTAAAGCACACAACTTGTGAGGAGTGATGGTCTGGCAGTGCACGGTTAATCCATAAAAATTCCTTCTTTGAGTCTTGATAAAGGGCCAGATATGACACTTCCAGTTCACGGCGATGCCGTTTGGATTATCCATGGCACCTCGCGTTTTTACCAAGCTGATGCTAGAGGTGATGTCGTACTTAAGGCTAAATGACACCTTAATAGTCCCGTACTTGGATGACCTGCTTATAGTGGGAGATTCGGTATCCCAATGCGAAGGAAGAGTAGCTAACATAATCTCATCCCTGCAGACACTAGGATGGCTGGTCAACTGGGGAAAGTCCAGACTGCAACTGGTAACCTGTCAGACGTTCCTGGGCCTTCAAGTAGACTCTGTAAGTCAGAGATGTTTCTTACCAGAAATAAAAACACGAACCTTGATTAACAAAGTACGGATGGTGTGCGATAAGAGCTCGATAACCTTGCGAGAGGGTATGTCCTTATTAGGCTCCCTAATATGCATTCCGGCGGTACAATGGGCCCAATTCCATTCCAGAAAATTGCAGTGGGCCATTTTACGAGAAACAGAGCGGCTACACGGGCGGTTGAATGGGAGAATATCCCGATCACCGGAGGTAATCAGCTCTTTAAGGTTAAACCCTAGCAATCTAACAGGAGGTGTTCCATGGTGGATTATCCCCTCTAGAGTGGTTACCACGGACGCTAACCCCTCGGGATGGGGAGCCCATCTAGAGAAAACATGGTTCAGGGTTGGTGGTCCGAACTCGAAACAGAGAGCTCATCTAATATGAGGGAGCTAAAAGCGATATATTTTGCTATATCTAAATTTCTTCCGCAGCTGAAAGGTACTCACACGAGAATCCAAACAGACAACATCACCTCAGTGGCATACATAAACCGGCAAGGAGGTACGCGATCAGGACCACTCATGTCTATCGTGGAGGATATTCTAGAGATGGCCAAATTACATCTCCACTCCTTAACCGCCACCCACATCAGAGGAATAGAAAATTCCAGAGCGGACTATCTCAGTCGCCAAACTTTACACCAAGGAGAGTGGGTTCTCAGCCAACACATCTTCAAAATGATAACTGCCAGATGGGGCAAACCAGACATAGATCTGTTCGCGACAAGAGCCAACAGACGCGTAGAAAAGTTCGCTTCGCTGTACAGGGAGGACAATCCAGACGTCCTCATTGCCCTGCAGATACCCTGGACATTTCTACAGGCCTACGCCTTCCCTCCTATGATATTGCTACCGACAGTGATCAGGAAGATAAGGGAAGAGGGGGCAAGGGTAATCCTAATAGCCCCTTTGTGGCCCAAGAGGCCGTGGTTTTCATGGTTGAGAGCGATGTCGATAACCGACCCATGGATCCTCCCGCTACATCGGGACCTTCTCTCCCAGGGACCCTGCCACCATCCCCGAATCAAATCCTTGCACCTAGCGGCATGGAATTTGAAAGGAGGCTATTAAAATTAAGAGGATTCTCAAATAATCTTATTAATACGCTACTAGAGAGTAGAAAGGCGTCCACAACAAAAATTTACGTAAAAATCTGGAAGAAATTCTTAACCTTTCACACCGCAAAGCTTTCCAGTGAGGTGCCCATTAGGGCTATTCTAGAATTCCTGCAGAATTCATAGTTCAAGGTTCATGTATCTGCTCTAGGGGCCTTATATAATCATAATGTGGCAGGCAATAGATGGGTAACCCGATTTATTTCAGCTTGTCAGAGGGCGACTCCAGTCCACATCCCTCAGGTGCCTATGTGGGACCTTAACTTGGTCTTAGATTCATTAACTCAGGCCCCTTTCGAACCTATGCACCTGGCATCATTAAAATACCTTTCATTTAAAACTGCCCTATTGATAGCCCTAGTCTCGGCGAGAAGGGTAGGTGATCTCCAGGCACTATCGGTAGATCCCCCATTCCTGTCAATAAGTCATGACAAACTGGTGTTAAAAACAGACCCGTCCTATCTCCCCAAGAGTGCTACTAGATTTCATAGAGCCCAAGAGGTCTGCCTTCCCTCCTTCTATGAGAACCCAGGGACACCAGAAGAAGCTAGATTTCACACACTAGATGTCAGAAGAGCAGTCCTAACCTACTTAGATACAACCAGCCCCTGGAGGCAGAGTAGGTCTCTTTTTATTTCCTTCTAGGGTAACAAGAAAGGGTCTGGAGTTACGAGAAGCACGCTGTCCAGGTGGATCAGAGATGCGATCACGGTGGCATATTCGGCAAAGGGAGAAGACCTTCCACAGGGAGTAAAAGCGCATTCTGCTCGAGCCATGTCATCCTCCTGGGCAGAGAGAGCAGGCGTTCCAATTGAGCTAATATGTAAGGCTGCAACTTGGTCTTCTCTATCTACATTTTATAACCATTATAGACTAGACTTATCATTCTCTGATGACTTAACCTTCGGTAGAGCAGTCCTTAGCACGGTGTACCCTCCCTAATGACTATCTCTGAAAGTCTCTCAGTGGGTGCTGTCGTGGCGAAGAGAAAAAAACGGATTACTTACCGGTAATACTCTTTTGTAGAGCCCACAGCAGCACCCGTTCACTTCCCTCCCTTAATTTAGAACTCACACGTGGTTCTCCTTGGTGGTGGGAAAGAGAAAAAGAAAAGAGGAAAGATAAGGGATTTCTTAGGTTGTATAGCAATAGATATTTATAAGTGTCAACTATTTGGCTACCAAATTGACTAAAACATGTATGGCGGTTCCTCTTGGTTCTCTGTAATCCAAACTGAGGGAGCGAGGGGGACCACCCCATTTATCTCTCTGTAGGTTTCCTGTTCCTGGGGGCGGATCCCCTCTCTCAGTGGGTGCTGTCGTGGACTCTACAAAAGAGTATTACCGGTAAGTAATCCGTTTTTTTGGCAGGGTTTTGTGCGTGATTGCAGACAGCATCTTTCCTTTCTAGTTAGTGGGCCCCATCGTTTGCTCAGCCTATTTTTCTGTCTGTGTTTGTGTTTTCATCTTGTCTCACCGACAATACATGTTTGGGGGCTGTCTCTTGCTTTGGGGTCTGCTCTGGGGCAGTTTAGATTTCCCCTTTTCTTGCTTTAGGCTTATTTAGTTCTCCGGCTGTGATGAGGCGTCTAGGATCATCGTAGGTACGCTTAACGGCTACTGCTAGTTGTGTGGATAGGATCAGGGGTCTGCAATCCGCTTAGTTACCAACCTCTCTGGTTTTCTGTGGCTTATCTTGTTTTTGTTTTTCCTCCTCGGTGACTCATTCATAACAGAATCACCAGCCATATCGCAGATTCTAGGGTACTCAAAAGCAGGGGAAAAAAAAAAAGGAAAGTGTCAGAATTTTTTTTTTTTTTTATATGTATTTTTTCCTCTTTTTCTCTGGGGCCGTAGGAGGATTTTTTCTTTAATGGAGATTAAGCAATTGTCTGATCGTGTGGAGCAGCTCGCTGCTGAAGTGCGGGGAATTTCCGCCTATCTCGCTCAGTCACATGCTGTTGAACCAAAAATCCCTACTCCTGATGTGTTTTCTGGGGATCGGTCTAAATTTTTGAATTTTAATAATTGTAAATTATTTCTTGCCTTGAAGCCTAACTCATCGGGGAGCTCTGCGCAGCAGGTTAAAATTGTCATCTCCTTGCTGCGCGGCGATCCCCAGGATTGGGCGTTTTCTTTGACATCTGAAAATCCTATTCTGACTAATGTGGATGCATTTTTTCACGCCTTGGGGTTGTTGTATGATGAACCTAATGCTATTGATCAAGCTGAGAAAGCCCTATTGGCATTGAACCAGGGTCAGGATTCTGCAGACTTATACTGTCAAAAATTCCAAAAGTGTGCGGTCCTTACTACATGGAATGATGGTGCCTTGGCAGCTCTCTTTCACAAGGGTTTATCAGAAACCGTAAAAGATATTATGGTGGGATTTCCTGTTCCCTCTAGTCTTGATGATTCTATGTCATTAGCCATTCAAGTTGATCGGCGTTTACGTGAGTGTAAAACTACACAAGAGGTGTTGCCACCTTTTCAGCAAATGTCTGAACCTATGTAATGTGATAGTTTAGTCTAGGGTGCAACGTCAGGAGTATAGAAGGCGTAATAAGCTGTGTTTTTTCTGTGGAGATGCCTCTCATATTATTTCTGTCTGCCCTAAATGAGAGAAACGTTTTGCACACACTTGCTGTGGGTGGTGTACAACCTAAGTTTCTTTTGGCAATTACTCTGATCTGCTTCTTATCCACATTTTCCGCCAAGGCTTTTGTGGATTCAGGAGCGGCTTTGAATCTGATGGATTTGGATTTTGCGAAACGTTGTGGTTTTCCCATGATACCTCTGCGGACGCCTGTTCCTTTGAGGGGTATTGATGCTACTCCTTTGGCGGAGAATAAACCTCAGTTTTGGACCCAGGTGATAATGCGGGTCGCCCCAGACCACCAAGAAAATTGTAGATTTTTGGTACTGCATAATTTGCATGATACTATTGTTCTGGGTTTTCCCTGGTTGCATATCCATAATCCAGTTTTGGATTGAAAATCTGTGTCTGTGGTGAGTTGGGGCTGTTGGTGTGCTCTTGGTGACACTCCTGTTTTCTCCACCTCTCCCCAGTCTCATGATGTTCCTGATTATCTGGCTGATTTCTCTAATGTATTTAGTGAGAGTAAGTCTGCGTCTTTGCCTCCTCATAGGAGTTATGACTGTGCAATTGAGTTGAGGCCTGGGTGTAAATTTCCCAATGGTTGGCTTTTCAACTTATCTGTACCTGAACATGATGCTATGCGATCTTATATTAAGGAGTCGTTGGAGAAGGGTCATATTAGACCATCCTCTTCACCCTTAGGTGCTGTTTTTTTTTTCGTGGCTAAGAAAGATGGTTCATTAGATAAAAGGATTTGTCTATGGAATGAAGGGGGAGAAGGTGTCTTTGTATGCCGACGATATTTTGTTATTTTTGGAGGACTCAGGGCAGAATGGATAACGCGGTGGCTTTAATTGAGTAATTGGGGGAATTTTCTGGACTCAAAATCAATTGGGACGAATTGTACATTATGCCCATTGATGAGGTTGATAGGGGTACAGGGGAGGTGGAAATGTCAGCAAAATTGAAGGTAGTTTAGAAATTTAAATATTTGGGGATACAAATCGCCCTTCCTCTGACGAGGTTTGAAGAACTTAATTTAAGCCCTCTGTTACAAAAAATACATACCAAAATTTCGGCGTGGAATAAATTACATCTTTCTGTAATTGGAAGGGTGAACCTTTTAAAGATGATTGTGATGCCACAGCTGTTATATGTACTACATAATTCTCCAATTTGGATCCCGCAGAGTAGGTTCCGCAAAATTAAATCGTTGTTTGGCGAACTAATATGGGGGGGGGGGCCCAAGGTTTAAACAAGAAACTTTGCAGAGGCCAAAGGAGGAGGAGGCTTAGCGCTCCCTAACCCCTGGGTATATTTTTTTATCAGGACAATGCCAGCATATTGGAGGATGGGGGGAGGAGATGGGAAAGGGACAATCGCCCAGTTGTTTGAGATATTTGATTGGAAAATGGCCTCTGGGTGAGAGTTTGGAAGGGGGGCAATTTTTAAAACTGGGCTCTCAGTTTCCTACTGTTCTCCTAATTCATAAGGTATGGGAAAAAGTTAAACAGATTAGGGGTGTCACAGGCCTTACCAAATACTCTCCTATATGGGATACTATAAATTTACAAGAATTTAAGCATATGGAAGGATTTGGGCCCTGGAGAGAGACAGGAATTAGAAGGATGGGTCAGCTAATGGGTCAAGGGAGACTTAAGTCATTCGTGGAGTTACAAACAGAATTCCAGTTATCATATTTAAATTTATATCATTATAAAAGAATTCAGCATGCGTATCAGTCGCAATGTCGGAGAAAACTTATTGAGATCCAGATTGATATCACGCTGGTTTCCATTTTGGAGAACAGCGGGACAAGGGGGGCAATTTCAGAAGTGTATAGAGATTTATTATTCACCTTTCTAGTCAAACATCCCATCAAGTTTAGAGTGAAATGGGAAGCTTAGTTGGGAGTGATAAATGATGATAGATGGGAATCTCTTTTAGAATATGTGCCTAAGATCTCTATGAGCGAACCTGGATGGATGTCTCAATTATGCGTGATTCATAGAGCTTACAGAACTCCCGATAGACTGTTCAAGATGGGTTTGAGGTCTGATTCCGAGTGTCCACGATGTTTGCAGGAACGGGAAGACATGTTACACATGCTGTGGCATTGCCCTAGATTGTCTACCTTCTGGACAGTAGTATTGAATCGGATTGAATTGATATATAGGTGTGTAATTCCCAGAAACCCTTTGGTCTGTATATTAGGTTATGTGGAAGAATTGGCAGCGGTATCTATGGTCAAACTGGCGATTGCTAGATTGCTATTCATAGCAAGGAAATTGATAGCTCGGTTCTGGATCAGAGAAGAGCCTCCGACTAGACGAGACTTTCTTACGCAAGCGGATCATATAATTTTATTGGAAAAAAGTATTTATACTAAGAGAAATAAACTCGACGTATTTCAAAAGATATGGCAGCCATGGATAGAATGGAATTAGATTTGAGGGGAGGATGCATTATGTTATAGATGATGTTCATACTATACAATTGTATATGGATTGGGGAAAGAATATCGGATGGGAAATGAGGAAGACACTGAGGGGGTCTCGAAGGGGGGATAGGGGGGAAAAAGGGGGGGAGTTTTGTTCATAAAAATATGATTATATGTGAACAATAGCTTGATGTCATATATGTTACAATTGTTTTCCTTAATAAAAATTTATCTGATTAAAAAAAAAAAAAAGAAAAGAAAGATGGTTCATTAAGGCCTTGTATTGACTATCGTTCCTTTAACAAGATTACGGTTAAATATCAGTATCCGTTACCCCTGATTTCTGATTTATTCTCTAGAGTTAAAGGTGTCTGCTGGTTTACTAAGCTTGACCTCAGGGGGGGCGTATAATTTTATTCGCATCAAGCATGGGGATGAATGGAAGACGGCGTTTAATACTCCAGAGGGACATTTTAAGTACCTGATGATGCCTTTTTGGCTCACTAATGCCCCTTCTGTCTTCCAATCCTTTATGAATGGTATTTTCCGGGACTTTGTGGATAAGTTTTTGATGATCTATTTGGATGATATTCTGATCTTTTCCAGTGACTGGGATTCTCATGTGGAACATGTTCGGACTGTGTTCCGGATTTTGAGGGAGAATTCCCTGTATGTTAAGGGATCGAAATGCCTTATTGGTGTACAGAGGATTTAATTTTTGGGATTTATTTTGTCTCCTTCAACTATTGAAATGGACCCGGCCAAGGTACAGGCCATTTATGATTGGGTTCAGCCCACTTCTTTGAAGGCTCTCCAGAAGTTTTTGGGTTTTGCTAATTTTTATCGTAAATTTATAGCTAATTTTTCTGGTATTGCCAAACCACTGACTGATCTGACCAAGAAGGGCGCTGATGTGCTAAATTGGTCTCCAAAGGCTGTTTCGGCATTTCAGGAGCTGAAGCAGAGGTTCACTTCTGCTCCGGTTTTACGGCAACCTGATGTCTCGCTTCCATTTCAGGTAGAGGTAGATGCTTCGGAGATTGGTGCAGGAGCTGTTTTGTCCCAAAAAGATCCGGTGACTTCTAAAATGAATCGGGAAAAGAAGGCACAGGGAAAGTTCTCTCCATCTGAACGCAACTATGATGTGGGGAATCGGGAATTGTTGGCCATGAAGTGGGCATTCGAGGAGTGGAGACATTGGTTGGAGGGAGCTAGACATCAAGTTGTGGTCCTCACTGACCACAAGAATTTGATTTACCTGGAGTCGGCCAATCGCTTGAATCCTAGACAGGCTAGGTGAGCCTTGTTTTTCACGCGTTTTGATTTTGTGGTCTCCTTTCTTCCGGGCACTAAGAATGTTAAGGCAGACGCCCTTTCTAGGAGTTTTTTGCTGATTCTCCTATTGTGACCAAACCTACTACCATCCTAGGTGAGGGGGTAGTTCTTTCTGCCATCTCGCCCGATTTGAGACGTGCCCTGGAAGAATTTCAGGAGGACAAACCTGAGCGTTGTCCTATGGGAAAATTGTATGTTCCTGACCAGTGGAGGAAGAGAGTGATGTCTGAAGTTCATTGCTCCGCGTTGGCTGGTCATCCAGGTATTTTTGGTACCAGAGATTTGGTGAGTCGGTCTTTTTGGTGGCCCGCCTTATCTCGTGATGTCAGGAATTTTGTGCAGTCTTGTGGGACTTGTTCCCGGTCTAAACCCTGTTCTCGTTCTAGTGGGTTGTTGATGCCCTTGCCGGTGCCCAAGAGGCCATGGACCCATATCTCAATGGATTTTATTTCTGATCTTGCTGTCTCTCAGAGAATGACTGTTGTCTGGGTGATTTGTGATAGATTTTCTAAGATGGTCCATCTTGTACCACTCCCAAAGCTGCCATCTTCCTCAGAGTTGGTGCCCTTGTATTTACAACAGGTGGTTCGGTTGCATGGGATTCCTGAGAACATTGTGTCGGACAGAGGAGTCCAGTTTGTCTCCAGATTTTGGAAAGCTTTTTGTTCCAAGTTGGGAATTCAGTTATCCTTCTCCTCTGCGTTTCACCCACAGACCAATGGGCAGACTGAGAACAAACCAGACTTTGGAGTCCTATTTGAGATGTTTTATATCTGCTGATCAGGATGATTGGGTCTCATTTTTGCCCTTGGCCGAATTCGCCCTAAATAATAGAGCTAGTTCTGCCACATTGATGTCGCCCTTTTTCTGTAACTTTGGGTTTCATCCTCGATTTTCTTCAGGGCAAGTGGAATCTTCAGCCTGCCCAGGTGTTGACACTGTGGTAGAGAGAATGCAGCAGATTTGGGACCAAGTGGTGGATAAGTTGTCCCTCTCTCAAGAAAAGGCCCAGCGGTTTTCCAACCGGCGTAGGACCATTGGTCCCCGGTTTAAAGTGGGTGATATGGTTTGGTTGTCGTCAAAAAATATCTCTATGAAGGTTGCGTCTCCAAAGTTCAAGCCAAGATTTATTGGACCTTATAGGATTTTGGAGATTCTTAACCCGGTTTCTTTTCGATTGGCTCTTCCAATTACGTTTAAGATCCATAACGTGTTTCATAAGTCTCTGTTGAAGAGTTTTGTTGAGCCAGTGGTTCCTATGGCGGCACCATCTGACCCTGTGTTGGTTGAAGGTAATGTGGAATATGAGGTAGAGAAAATACTGGATTCTCGTCTGGCTAGACGGAGACTCCAGTATTTGGTCAAGTGGAAGGGTTATGGCCAGGAGGACAATTCTTGGGTCTCTGCCTCTGACATTCATGCCGATAGATTGGTTCATGCTTTTCACCGGGCCCATCCTGATCGGCCTGGTGGCGAGGATGAGGGTTCGGTGACCCCTCCTCAAGGGGGGAGGTACTGTTGTGAACTCATTTTCTGGTTTACCTCTGGCTTCTGGTGAGGGTGTTGACAGAGGAGTCGTGAGTTCTCCATCCGGGCTCCCTCTAGTGGTGACAGTAGGTAATGAAGCTGATCTAAATGGCAGAGACCTGCCACCTGAGGAGGAGGACTGTGAGTGGACATCAGGAGTCTCTGACTGGATTTAAGACAGGCGACTCCCTAATTTTGTGCTGGTGATTTTTTCCTGCCCTGAGGTTCTGGTTTCCAGCTTTGTTCCTGCCTTCTCAAGCTAAGTGTGCTCTGCTATTTTTTCACATGAGATTTGGTCTGTTTTACTCAGTTTTTGTGGTCAGCCAGCCCCTGCTGGGGCTGTGCTGAATTTCCATTCTTATGTCTCTGTTTATGCCAGTTTGCTTTTTGTCCCTGATCATATTGGTCTATTTTGCTCTGTCTTCAGAATATACCAGAGTGCTGATATAGGGAATTGAAGTCTAGCGACTTCAGGGTTTTTGTTATCAGAAAGTGTTGGATATTTTTTTCGCAGGGTTTTGTGCGTGATTGCAGACACCATCTTTCCTTTCCTGTCCTTTCTAGTTAGTGTGGGCCCCATCGTTTGCTCAGCCTATTTTTCTATCTGTGTTCGTGTTTTCATCTTGTATCACCGACGATACATGTTTGGGGGCTGTCTCTTGCTTTGGGGTCTGCTCTGGGGCAGTTTAGATTTCCCCTTTTCTTGCTTTTGGCTTATTTATTTCTCCTGCTGTGACGAGGCGTCTAGGATCATCGTAGATACGCTCAACGGCTGCTGCTAGTTGTGTGGATAGGATCAGGGGTCTGCAATCCACTTGGTTACCAACCTCTCTGGTTTTCTGTGGCTTAGCTTGTTTTTGTTTTTCCTCCTCAGTGACTCATTCATAACACCCTCCTACCCCTCCCTCAGAAATGTGTTAATTAGCAGAAACCAGTCCTTTGTCTGAAACATGTGGTTTGTTGTCTAAGATATAGTTAGATCATAAATCAACTCTTAGGGCATATCTTGACTCCAGTTGATGTTATAAGTATGAAAGTTACATATTTGGGATGTGCTTTGATAGAGATACCTGTTATGAATGAGTCACCGAGGAGGAAAAAACAAAAAGCAAGCTAAGCCCAGAAAACCGGAGAGGTTGGTAACTAGCGGATTGCAGACCCCTGATCCTATCCACAACAACTAGCAGTAGCCGTGGAGCGTGCCTACGGTGATCCTATACGCCTCGTCGCGGCCGGAGAACTAAATAAGCCTAAAGAAAGAAAGGGAAAATCTAAACTGCCCCAGAGCAGACCCCAAAGCAATAGACAGCCCCCAACATGTATTGTCGGTGAAACAAGATGAAACACAGATAGAAAGATAGGCTGAGCAAACGATCGTGCCCTCGCTAACTAGAAAGGACAGGAAAGAAAAGCTGCTGTCTGCAATCACGCAAAAAACCCTGCCAAAAAGAATGTCCAACATGTCTGATAAAAAAAGGCCCTGAAGTCGCTAGACTTCAAATCACTATATCAGCACTCAGGTATATTCTGAAGACAGAGCAAAAGAGATCAACAGATCAGAGACAAAATGGGGATTCAGCCCATTCCCAGCCAGGGCTGGCTGAACACAAAAACTAAGTAAACCAGAACAAAAACTCTTATGAACAATAGCAGAGAAAACTTAGCTTTAGGAAGACAGGAACCAACCTGGAAACCAGGAGCCAGAGTCGGCTGCCTTAAATCCAATCAGAAACTCCTGATGTCCAATCGCAGTCCTCCTCCTCTGGTGGCCGGTCTCTGCCATTTAGATCAGCTTCATTACCTCCCTTCACCAACAGAGGGAGTCCAGATAGAGAACTCACTACTCCTCTGTCAGCACAGCCATCTCCATAACCCTCACCAGAGGCAAACCCGAAAATGAGCTCACAACAGATACCCACCCTGTAGTTTTCTAGACTCCAGCTTCAGCAGAATCCAAGAAATGGATTCCTACTTAGCCAATCCATACAGGGACTTAGAGTTTGGACTTAAATGAACGCCATCATCATGCTGAGTAAGAATATACCCTGTCACTTTACAAGGTACCTTCCCCGCGATATGAGACTTATGAGTTTTCAATACGTGTTAGCCCCCTCTGAGAAAAGAGGATTGCTCCCATAACTCAGCCCTTTCAGTGATGTCACGACCAGGGGTATAAGATAGTGCAAGCTCATATTGCAGGAGTCTTTGCCCTGGAAAGCTGATGCAGCGAGGCTCTGTGTTGCACTTTGATGTATCGCCCCTCCCTCGACCGCATGGTCTGCTATGAAATTACTTAAGCAAATTTAAATGCTTTTCTTCCTTTAACCCCTGTTATTTTGTAGTAATCTGTACATATCTCAATTGTCTCATATTATAATATCCTTTATACCTTATGTAAACACTGCCTACCTTTTTGGAGTAAAATATATAAAATTACTAGCTTTGTTTCTCCTTGCTCTGTAACGTACTGTCACGTCCTCTGAAGTGAATTACGCTACTAATTTGGGTTAGCTCCGGACCCGTTATTAATTAAGAAATCAGAGCTTGTGGCAGCGAAGTGTGCTCTGGGCTTGTTGGGCAAATCTGGCAGTGACTGAACGGGATTTTTAAGTGTATTGCCTGGCTGCGGCTAGGACTAGTTATATTTCCATCGATGCAGAATGTCTAATAGCCAGTACACATCCAGGCGGACCGTCTGGTGAGTAATTATCCTAGGTGCAGTTCCCTGACTGACCTGAGGGTAAGAGGGGCGCCGGAGAGCTCCAAGTTCCAAACCAGAACTGGAAAGTGGGATATACATAAATCCCTGCAGTTCAGGACAGTTGGTACCAGCAGCAGTTTCCATATTGAGACACCCATCACTTGTGTGTCCCAATATGGTGGTTGGTGAACTTCCTCCGCTTGGAATTCTGGGATATGGTGACATCTGGACAGAACAGGAAATGAAAACATTACAAGGCAATTGTATAAATAGACTTGTGAAGGTGGGTAAGGTAATACTTGCATGTAGCTGATGAGTCGATGTTACTGGTGGGCCCTTGGCACCCTAGCGTGACATTGTATATGATCACTACATGTGCTGAATAATGTTAGTGCTTTACTAATTGTTGAAATAGTGTTAGTTCTGCAAACTGGGTTGCTTTAGTGGGCAATGGTTTTGAACAAACATTCATCTGTACGTGTAAGACATGTGAACAGTGATGTATCTGACACACACAGGCAATTGTCCTGGTGTTGGACACTGTGCTAACGGGAAACGTTGCTCCTTGTGGAGAGTGACAAGACAGGCCTGGCATGTCAGAGTGAGGAGACTTATAAGCCATGACAGCTCCTCTTGGAAATGTAAATATGCAAATTGCCTCTTCAGCGAGGAAGAGGACTAGAACTCTAGCGCCACCTATTGGAAGTAGCAATCCTAAAAGTCAATATGGACCCTTTAATCAGCCTTGCTTAGGATAAAAGCCAAACCAGAATTTCAGTTTGCCGATACTGTTTCTGTCCACAAGGAGAAACATTACCCCTTAAATTCCAGTCTTCAGCCTTTCACCTAGCCAAATCAGATCTCACACTTTGCACGGACTAGGTTCAGCACCCTGAAACACCGTGTCTGTAAATTCAGATTTGGCTTTTATCCTAAGTCATGTGATGAGGCTCGTTAAAGGGTCGATACTGACTTTTAGGATTGCTACTTCTGATGGGTGGCACCAAAGGTCTAGTCCTTGTCCTCTCTGAAGAGGCAATTTGGAAACTATGCTAAGAAATGCAACAAAACTGGTAAGCAGCATGGAAAACTACCATCATGGGCAAAACATTGTGTTTAGTCTGTCTTCAGATGAGATCAATTTGTAGAAATATACAGTATAAATGGTCCATAGAATTCAGTAAAGAGCTTTTCACGCGGAGGCATCACACAGCAGGACCCCGATTACAATACAGCTCGCTCGGTAATGCTGTATGCGGCCATGCACACAGAATTGCACAAGGCCGCCTTATAACATTATGTACCGTATATGTACTTTCTTAAAGATCTCATGCCCTGGTATTGTACAGATGTAGCAGAGCTGATTTTTATTTTAACTATTTCATGTAATTTTAGCTCAACGTTTCTCTGCTGTCCTGTCAATTGTCTACCTATTGATATTACAGTAAGTTATTCCAAGTGGTAAATTCCGCTCAGCTATATCTGTATAATCCTGGTGAACCCTATTAAGCTAGTGTTGGTAATTGAATGTCATGTAATGCTAGTTTTTTGTGGAAATATATTTTTGGTGAGTAAGAATAATTTCTCTTATATAAATGAGTTTACATCAATGTATTTAACTTAATTCCACTTTCGACGTCGCCACATTTAATATGTAAACACCTAGTATATATTGGGGAAAAGCTTCATTTGATGATTGCATGTTTCAGTAATGAGTCTAGATTCTGAAATGAGCTCATGAAGTTGAAAACCCAGGTCATTAAACAAGTTCATTTAGCACATAGAAGCTCCATTCAGACCATGCAATGCTTAAGTACCGTATTTTTCAGACTATAAGATCATAAGACCCATAAGACGCTCCTAGGTTTTAGATGAGGAAATTGGGGGAAAAAGAAACTGAAGCAAAAAATGTTCTCAGTTCTGTACTTAATATCACCTAACCTGGTAAATATGGTCCCCTCGTCCCCATCCTGATACACATGGTCCTCATCCCCATCCTGGTATGCATTGCGCTTTCATCTCTATCCTGGTTGGAATGGTCCCTCTCATCTTATTCCTGGCAGGAATGATCGGCCTCATCGCTATACTGGTATGCAGGGTCCCCATCTCATTCAAGTATGCATGGCCCCATCCCTGTCCTGGTATGCAGGGCCCCATCCTTAACCTGGTATGATTGGCCCCCCATCCCAGCCCTGGTATGCATGGCCCCATCCTTATCCTTGTATATCATACCAGGATAAGGATGTGGCCAGTCATACCAGTATAAGGATGGGGCCATGCATACCAGGGCTGGGATGGGGCCATGCATACCAGGGCTGGGATGGGGCCATGCATACCAGGGCTGGGATGGGGCCAATCATACCAGTATAAGGATGGGGCCAATCATACCAGTATAAGGATGGGGCCATGCATACCAGTATAAGGATGGGGCCATGCATACCAGGGCCGGGATGGGGCCAATCATACCAGTATAAGGATGGAACCATGCATACCAGGACCGGGATGGGGCCAATCATACCAGTATAAGATGGGGCCATACATACCAGGGCCGGGATGGGGCCAGTCATACCAGAATAAGGATGGGACCAATCATACCAGCAATGGGATGGGGCCAGTCATACCAGGATGCCAGAAAGAAATTAATATTCATTGCCCTCCACACCCATAGGCATGGAATACAGTGCATATTCATTTCTCTTTAGCAGCTGGGACAGAAGTTAGCCGGAGCCGCCGGCTCCTGCCTCTGTAACCCGCTGCTCCACCGAAACCGCTGCCCCACCTCCCCACCACAGCCAGAGCTGGTACATTTGGACTATAAGACGCACCACCCCATTTTCCTTCACATTTTGGGAGGAAAAAAGTGCGTCTTATAGTCCGAAAATATGGTACATACCCGGTCTCACTATTACCTAGCTGCTTTATCAGTGTTAATCATCACTTGATCCTTTCATTCTCCGGATGTGCACTGATCAATTTACCCCTGATCTTCATCATTAATTAAATTGTCCCGTTTTATTGTGTTCCCTATATAGGAAGGAATTCTCAAACTGTAATGAAAAGTCGAATATTCAGACTCCGATAAATAGTTTCCTATGAAATTGATACAGGTGTTAACTACCGAAGGTTTAGATCATTGATTTATCGACCCCAGTCTAAAAAAAGGAGATGGTTAAAATGATTTTACACCAGGTTTTTTTTTTTTTTTTTATTAAAGTGAACCTGACAGCTGATGTTTGAGGTTCAGGCAGCATGTATCAGACAGTAGGTGCAGGATTCTTGCCACATATCTTTAAGTCTGAAGCACTGCATGCATGCCCATGTAGGCAGAGACCTATCAGTCCAGAGCAGCAGCTGGGGAGAAGCCACCACGGACCCTCCTGTCCAACTAGTCTACAGGACGTCTTATGGATCAGGTGAGTTGGCTGTCAGGCTCACTTTAAAGAGGCATGACTCCTAATAATACACTTTTGGCTCAAAGTTAGTAAATGGAATCTACATTTGCAGTGGATAAATCCTATTTTGCTTTTTGCAGTATCAGAATATTGCTGACCTATCGTTAAGTTAGGCCATCAATATTAGATTGGCATGGGTCTACCTCTTGGCATCTCTGATAATCTGTGGTTTTGACGGCCCATGGAGATTTTTGTTCCTACATTGCTCCATCTACCTGCATGTTGCCTACTTGGCAGTGCCATTTGTTCCAGTGTTGTCCCATTCAATACCCTACGTCGCTAAAACTATATAGATGTGTAGGTAGAGAGAATAATGTGCACGCTAAAAAGGCTTCATCACTACAGTGATGTTGTCTCTTCAATTTTTTCAGAATCCGATCTTCCCCAATGTGATATTCATGACTTCACCTTTCAATAAATCTGTCCTAAAAGAACCCCACTTTTCTGAGACCTCAACCCCTTTTACATAACTTTCTACTTTTGGCAAAGAAAAGCAAAAAAAAACCCCTTTTGAACATTTCTAGGCATTTTATAAGCTGTCTTTTTTGCCCCAGTTTATGCCAAAAACTGGTGCAAATTAATGAGTCAATGTATGCCAAAGTGTCTCTTCCAAGGTGAATGCAAACTTGGATTGTTAAAATACAAGACATTTGTGCATTGTCCGATGTACATCCTCATCAGACTTTGAGCATCAATGGACTCGGATCCAGTATTGATGAAAAGACAAGAACAGGGACTTCAAAGAGCATTGTATTGTCTGGAAGGCGCTGAGCTGGATACATAATAGCTGCGGCATAAAGCATGCATTTTGTTGCACAGCGGTGATCCCAATCCTTTTTTTGAGTAACTTTGTCATGATGTTTCTTTGTTGTTTGTGCTTCTGTTTTTAGTAATGTTCCCATTTGGTACATTGATGGCATACCCATAGGATGTATCATAAATGTATAGTACATGCCAATTCTACCAACAGAACCAATTCACTCTTGAGGCTAGTGCCCGTAATGGCGGAGAGGTGGTTGGAATTCCTATTCATTTGTAAGGGAATTCCGACCACCTCTCCACTGAAGTAGCGTGCAGCGCGGCTGTATTCTCGAGATACATGCGTGTTTCATTGGTTGGGCACACACCTACTATAAATTTATGACCTACTGTGAGGATTTGCCATAAATAATATATGAGATGGGAAGAACACCATAAGACTTGCTCAGGTAGCGGCTCACTGTGTCGTCATGGCTGTGCAGTGCTCTTATAGCCAATTAGATATTTTTCAGTGCCGCTAGCCCCTCACAAATCTAACCATATAGTCTCAAAGACAATCATCGCAGTTACCGGTATTTGGCTTACCACAGCGCCCATTACCAAAGAATGGTGGCCGGCAAGTAATGACCAATCAGAATACATTGTAGATGATTAATTCTGCCCAAATCCAGACAAGAGCCCACATTGATCAGATGATCCCATGAATAATGGTGCTCACTAATGAAGAAATATGCAGTAGGTCGTAGGGAATAGTTTATAATGTGTAAGAACTGAATCTTGGTAAATTAAAATGAACTGCGGCATAAGAGGCAGCGACATGCCTTGTGAAAGAAATGAGCTATGGGCCATACATAACCATTGTGCTTAACCTTCCGCCTAGTTCATCAATTTACCATCTGTTTTGTTATTATTATCGCACATTTCTCAGATTACTGAACTGATCAAAGTGATGTGGAAATATTTAAACTCTGTAAAATAGCTCCGTGATGGAGCTCTGTATTATACAGCGCATTTACTGTAACACATGGCTTTGCAAGAACCGAGACCCAACTCATAAATAGTCTCCGCAAGGTTAATAATCAGGTTATTTTTCTCCCTTAAGGGACTTATTTAATTGTTTTATTGCAGTAGCCGTCATCGGCTCATTTGTAATTCTGATCTGGCCCCTACGGCATTTTCTTTCTATCTTACAAGTCTTTTTAATATGACACTTAGCTGAACTGATATAACGACTTTGTAGGAACATCGGAGCCGCGGAAAGCTTAACTCGCGCCTCCCCAGGCTTTGCGGTGAGTAATTGGCAGATGGCTGATTATAAATTTTGAGTTGTGGCAAGATTGGAAACAAAAAAAAGATCAACAAGTGTGGATGAGTTTACATGAAGGCTCAGATGATTCTACCATAATTGATCGGGCAACGTCAAAAAGTACTTAAAAATATAAACCATCACATGACTGTAATGTGATAAGCTTCCGGAATGCAGTCACACAAAATTGCATTTTATTCTATTACATTTTTCTTTCTGAATTCTGAGTCATGTTGTAATATGAAATCAAACTTTTATTGCTGTATCATTGGACGTGTATTAACTGCACCGCCTCCATTTCTCGGTTGAAATTCCGCTATACTGTACATCCTGCCTCTCTTTAAGAAAAAACAAAAAAACTGAACTGAAGTAGAATTGAATGACATGCATGATGTAAAAGCATGTTCACATTGGCCATAAAAGCAAGCAAAACCAAAGGAAAAAAAAAACAATGTATGCATATACCCTAATAAAAATAAATAAGTAAAAAAGCAAGTGCATTAAATAACATAGGGTACTTAGTAAACACTATTTTGATCAAAAAAGTATAAAGCTGTCCCACCACGACAAGGTGTACCCATTTGAGACAGTAACTACACTAACGGTTAAAACCTACCTAGTGTGAATAGTAGCAGAGTCTCTGGGTCCCAAACGGACACCCAGCTTCAGAGGGTTTTTTTTTTCCTTTGGTTTTATCCTGCCTCTCTTTGTAGAGATGAAATTCATTTGTACTTGTCTTATAGTTTTAGATTTTTTTTTTTTCTATCATAAATTATAGAAATTTCATTTTGTGCTTTCATTTTTTAAATACCTTGCTACCTTAAAGGGAATCTGTCAACAGGTTTTTATGTAAACAGGACCAGGGATTCCCAGCCAGTCTCCCATGCCGGTACTGGCCCGGCCTCAAGCTGCTTAGCGGCTGCCATCTGACGAGTGCATGCAAATTCAGGTTAGAATGGCTGTTGACAAGCCATTCTAACCTGAATTTGCATGCACTTGTCAGATTGCAGCCGCTAAGCAGGTTTTTATGTAATCTGACAGAAGCATGATATAGGAACCATAGGCCTGGATTCCAGCGACAAGTGAGTGCAACAGTTATGATAGAATCTCAGTTTTCTCTCCTGCAGATCTAGCCAAGCTCAGTTACTCAGCTAGTTATTCAGCTGTGTAGCCCCAGCGCACACCACAACTTTCTATGTACCCTCTATAGTTGCAGAGAGCTACTAATCAGTGCTAGGGGTGTGGTTGGACTAGAAGGCACAAGGCTGCTTGTCCTTTATCAATAACATCCTGCTGATAAATCACTGATTTTATTGAAACAGAAAAACGCAGCCAAGTAAAGGGGCACATCGCTGGAATCTGGGTCTCTGCCCCCTACGTCGTGCTGCTCTTAGATTACATGGCTAACCCTGCTGACAGATTCCCTTTATACGGTTTGCTGTCACTTGTTCATTGGTGGATAGCCATCAGCAGACAGGAAATTTTCTGTAAAAATAACCGTAGCTAGTTATTAGGGTACGCTGTTTGATCCCTTATAGTTTACATTGAATGTTTAAAATGGCAGTATTCAACCCCAATGTCTCCTTCATGTTACAACTGGTTAAAGAAATAGAAACCGGTGTAGAATATACAAAAGGGGGGTAATACCCGAGCAGTTAATTTCAAGACCGTAGATGCAGTGGTCGCCAAGGAAATTTAGTGTGGGAGATGAGACACCTCATGCTTTCCTTTGACATTGATTACATCTATCTACTTTTTGGAGAAGTCTGACAAGAATTGGTCTTCATGGGAGTATTGCAGTAAAAACCCATACTTTCTACATGAAAACCAGGCCAAATTACTCAACTATGCACGAAGACCTTGGAACTGGGGTGCAGGTAATTGGTAACAGGTAGTCTGGACTGATGTCAAAATCTGAAATATTCGTCAGTAGCAAAAGGCAGTTTGTTCCAATACAATATTGAATGTCTGCCGGCAGTAGTGAAGCATGGTGGAGGGTCCTTTAACATTTTAGGCTGCATTTCAGCAATGAAGTTGGCATCCTCAGTGCTGAGATATACAGGAAGATAATTATCCATCAAAAGATAGTGAGGGAGGCAACCGATGATTTTCAAATTTATTCTGCAGCAGGGCATCGACTCCAAACATACAGTCAATGTCATTAAGCACTATCTTTGCTCGCCTCATGTGACTGCCCTTCCCCGCCCAGTGTCCCAATTTCACCGGTATGTGCATCCAGTAGATGCAAATAGCTGTGAATACAGTGTTGGAGGTGGAAGCGTCCAGCTGGTTCTTCCACCATTCAGCATGTGTGACAGAGACGGCAGACACAGTGATGTCACTGCATCGTGTTTGGTATGTGGAGCGTTAATACACACAGCAAAGACCGAAACAGAGTGCCAGGGGGAATGGGAGCAAAGTAAATGTGTTTTTTTTTTTTTTTTTTTGTCTTTTTTTTTTTTATTGTTTGTGGGATGTGTATCTGTATATGAAAAGGAATATGAGGGCTCATACTGTATGCAGGGGGATATATGGCGGCTTATACTGTATATGAGGGTGGCAGCATATTTAACGTTGATCAATATTAAGTGATACAATTAATATTAATATAAAATAGTAGTTATAATGTAATATTAATATTGAGCA